>NC_034190.2:40687390-41039890 GCF_002021735.2 Oncorhynchus kisutch | reverse complement strand
CACACTGACCTTTACATATCATTGAGTGTTAACCTGGATAGGACTAACAGAGATCTTTATGTCTCACGTAGGTTCAAATGTGGAAAAACTGTATGTCTGAAATGTTAGTCCAGTTTATGTTTGATTAGCACTTCAAGTCTAACGTGATTGTCCAATTTTGGATCTGTGTATGTTTTCTATATTATTGATTTGTTTTGTGCAAATATCTGTACCATGTAACATTGAAGACAACACCCACCTCACTATATCCATCCAGTGTTGCTTCAGGTTTGACTATGTTTAGATCTATTACCATCATGTGCATCACTTGAATGAGCGTAGTTAAGTGTCAGGGTTAAAGACTTCCCATTGATTCAAAAACAGAATGAATATTTGCCAGCTTCGATAGTTCCCTTCAGCAGCCATTGTCGCTAAAGAAATTGGCATCCACACACACACAAATACATCTATGTCAACCATTGTTAACCAATGATGGACTACTCTCACTGCCTTGAACAACATACATGAAATCAATTTCAGCTTCCATAAAGCCACCATTGTGGAGTGGACCTGTGGTAATTATGCTACGCTAGCCTCCATTGAAGGCAGCCATTTAGCCGCATGGCGCTGGCCTGTGCCTCTGTTAGTTGATCTCATTTACTGGCACTAATTAGCTTCGCTACGATTCGCCGACACTTGGCGTTAACACAGGACAGGAGCCACCAGTTGGGGACGACAAACAGGGCTATCTGTTGTAGGAGTGTAGGGAGGTTCTGCCCCCCCCCAATCTGCCTCCCTCCCCCCAGTCAATGACAGCTGGGACAGCACAGAGGGCACGACTAGCCCCCATTCACTGCATTCAGCGCATTACCCAGGGCCGCACAATAGCGCCTGCCTGTCCCATTTGCATGAGCAACTCCCTTTCTACCCCTGTCATAATTGGACATTCTCCCCTTTCCGCCAAACCTGCGGGGTAGTAGCCTACGGAGTTTGGAGTTGTTTTGGGCAATGTATTTGAGATCTTAATGTGGTATGCTTTCAGACGATTGTCATATCTTTTATTAGCGTGATGAAGATGAGGAGTGAGAAAACTGAAATGCTGAGTTTACTTCCGTAGCCTGTATATGTCAGTTGCCAATGTTGTGAGTGATGCCCATGGGATCATTTGTGTGTTAGTTTGGGCTAATGAATATGACACAGGATGTTACTTATCTTCTAAGAAAATCTGGTACTTGCAGGCACACCAACTGGTTACCAAACCACCAAATATAAAATCCTGCAGAGCTCTTTATTAAACAGTCTATGTGGAAAAACAACTTATTCTTTTTTATTAACCTTCTACTTTAGTGGGCTAAAATCAGGGTAACACGGAGTGATTCTTGGTAGTCTTAAACAGATCTACTGTTAAAAAAGTATACAGTACACCTCACACACATGGTTATTGGCTTAAAAAAAGAAGACACCACACCATAAATCAAATCAAATTTTTAAAAAGAAGACACCACACCGTAAATCAAATCAAATTTTAAAAAGAAGACACCACACCATAAATCAAATCAAATTTTTAAAAAAGAAGACACCACACCATAAATCAAATCAAATTTTTAAAAAAGAAGATACCACACCATAAATCAAATCAAATGAAAAAAAGAAGACACCACACCATAAATCAAATTAAATCAAATTGTATTTGTCACATGACCTTACAGTGAAATGCTTACTTACAAGCCCTTAACCAACAATGCTTTAAGAAGTTTAGAGAAAAAGTGTTGAGTAGAAAACAGATAAATAAAAAATAGAAACTAGAAAAAAAGTAGCAAATAATTAAACAGCAGCAGTAAAATAACAAGCAAGGCTGTATACAGGGGGTACAGAGTCAATGTGGAGGCTATACACAGGGTATTACGGTACAGAGTCAATGTGGAGGATATATACAGGGTATTATGGTACAGAGTCAATGTGGAGGCTATATACAGGGTATTACGGTACAGAGTCAATGTGGAGGCTATATACAGGGTATTACGGTACAGAGTCAATGTGGAGGCTATACACAGGGTATTACGGTACAGAGTCAATGTGGAGGCCATATACAGGGGGTACCGGTACAGACTCAATGTGGAGGCTATACACAGGGTATTACGGTACAGAGTCAATGTGGAGGATATATACAGGGTATTATGGTACAGAGTCAATGTGGAGGCTATATACAGGGGGTACCAGTACAGAGTCAATGTGGAGGCCATATACAGGGGGTACCGGTACAGAGTCAATGTGGAGGCTATATACAGGGGGTATCGGTACAGAGTCAATGTGGAGGCTATATACAGGGTATTATGGTACAGAGTCAACGTGGAGGCTATATACAGGGGGTACCAGTACAGAGTCAATGTGGAGGCTATATACAGGGGCTACCAGTACAGAGTCAATGTGGAGACTATATACAGGGGGTACCGGTACAGAGTCAATGTGGAGGCACCGGTTAGTTGAGGTAATTGAGGTAATCCTGTATGTACATGTAGGTAGCAGCGTAAAAGAGGGGTCTGGGTAGCCCTTTGATTAGCTGTTCAGGAATCTTATGGCTTGGTGGTAGAAGCTGTTAAGAAGCCTTTTGGACCTTGACTTGGCGCTCCGGAACCATTTGCCGTGCGGTAGCAGAGAGAACAGGATCTCACTAGGGTGGCTGGAGTCTTTTACAATTTTTAGGGCCTTCCTCTGACACCACCTGATATAGAGGTCCTGGATGGCAGGACGCTTGGCCCCAGTGATGTACTGAGCCATATGCACTACCCTCTGTAGTGCCTTGCGGTCGGAGGCCATGCAGTTGCCATACCAGGCAGTGATGCAACCAGTCAGGATGCTCTCAAAAGTGCAGCTGTAGAACCTTTTGAGGATCTGAGGACCCATGCCAAGTCTTTTCAGTCTCCTGAGGTGAAATAGGCTTTGTTGTGCCCTCTTTGCGACTGTCTTAGTGTGTTTGGACCATGATAGTTTGTTGGTGATGTGGACACCAAGGAACTTGAAGCTCTCAACCTGTTCCACTACAGCCCCGTCGATGAGAATGGTGGCGTGTATTCAATTTCGAGTTTGCATTCAATATTGCACTTTTTATACATCACAAAATACTGAAATATAACAAAACAGTTTGACACCAGCAAAGCACCCCCACACCATCACACCCCCTCTTCCATGCTTCACGGGGGGAACCACACATGCGGAGATCATCCGTTCACCTACTCTGCGTCTCACAAAGACACGGCAGTTGAAACCAAAAATCTCAAATTTGGACTCATCAGACCAAAGGACAGATTTCCACCGGTCTAATGTCCATTGTTCAGGTGTCTTGGCCCAAGCAAGTCTCTTCTTCCCAAGCAAGTAAATACTTAGTAGTGGTTTCTTTACATCAATTTGACCATGAAGGCCTGATTCACGTAGTCTCCTCTGAACAGTTTATGTTGAGATCTGTCTGCTACTTGAACTCTGCAAGGCATTTATTTGGGCTGCAATTTCGGAGGCTGGTAACTCTAATGAACTTATCCTCTGCAGCAGTGGTAACTCTGGGTCTTCCTTTCCTGTGGCGAGCCAGTTTCATTATAGCGCTCAATGGATTTTGCGACTGCTCTTGAATAAAACTTTAAAAGTTTTTGAAATTTTAGTTAAATAAAGGTTAAATAAAAAATGTAATAAAACATTCATGTCTTAAAGTAACGATGGACTGTCATTTCTGTTTGCTTATTTGAGCTGTTCTTGCCATAATATGGACTTGGTCTTTTACCAAAAAGGGCTATCTTCTGTATATCACCCCTACCTTGTCACAACACAACTGATTAACTCAAACGCATTAAGAAGGAAAGAAATTAACAAGGCACACCTGTTAATTGAAATGCAATTATGCATACCTCATGAAGCTGGTTGAGATAATGCCAAGAATGTGCAAAGCAGTTATCAAGGCAAAGGGTGGCTACTTTAAAGAATCTCAAATATATTTGGATTTGCTTAACCCTTTTTTGGTTACTGGTTACTGGTTACACATGATATGTGTTATTTCATAGTTTTGATGTCTTCACTATTGTTTTACAATGTAGAAAATAGTAAAAATAAAGAAAAACCCTTGAATGAGTCTTTTGACTTGTACTTTTTTTTATTACAAGAACTCAGATAGAATAGTAAAAGGTGTTGAAAAGAAAAAATAATGTATCCATTCATTTGTTGTACGATGGTGGCCACCACCCATGCCTCTACACATCGGTGAAGAACAATTTCAAAGAGAACCGGAGAAAGATGGAAACACCCACCCACACCAGAGACACCCTTTGTGTTGAGCGCTTACCACTCTCTCCGTCTCTGCACACTTCACTGTATGTTCTAGGTCACTTCAAATAATAGATTTTGAACCTTTTCTTATTTCTGTCAAGCACCCTAAAAGTGTTTGAGAAACGGTCTTATTTCCCAACAGAGCATTCATTTACTTCTTCTAATTAACCCAAGCCTTTGTGGGCCTGAGTATTGACATTAAAATAAAACAAAGAAGTGAAAGATCTTAGGCTTCACAGTGCGTATTCCCTTGCTTTTACAATGAAGCAGACAAGAACACGACAAGATCCAAAACCTGCAACCCTCCCAGTCCAACCCATCCCTAGTGAAGGTGAGCCATGTGTTCCGGGTCAGGCCCGCAGTAGGTCATTTCCATAAGGTGGCAATTGTGCAGGTGGTGGAGGGGCTAGCTGATGCTGTAGTGGTGCAGCAGGCCGAGGCGAGGTGCCGTGCGGGGCAGATGGACCTGTCTTGCACTGACCGAGCATCCCTGTACCACGCTGGGAGACCAGGAGGGGGCCGGCCATGCAGCCTCCCAGAAAGGGGTGCATCCCACTGAGACCCTGGCACCCAGCCCTTGCCAGCCTTGGCCTGCACCCATCCCCATCCACCACCACCCACCCCCTGAAGAAGAAAACGCTGACCAAGCCCTCCGGGTGTATAGACCTAGCCTCCTGGGCTCTCAAGGCCCCAGACAACAAGCTGGTCCTCAGACAGGCCATGCCAAGTGTGGATGCCAGGGTTGGATGTTGGATGGCAAGGGAGAGGAATTACAGTACCATTGCGATTTTGGATTCAGCTTTGACATATATTCTTACCACCCCTCCGGTTGTCTCCAGTAAACACCACTCCAATAAAGACCTTTTGTATTGTTAGCACATCTTTTTTTCTTTCTTTCTTTTTTACTATTTGGTCCTGATTTTGGAATTGTTTTAAAATAAAGACAACGATTAAACACTTCCTTCAGCGTCTAAGGACGTATTTCTATTCATTTGCTTTGTCTACACGTACGGTCATTTTGGGTTATGTGGCAAACACACATCTTGAGCGGTGAACTTTCTTGCGAGGTGCAATTTCCTGGCTATGTGCAAACAAGGCAACACAGAAACAAACATAAAGACCAAGCAAAAACATAACTGTACAAGGCCCTGTTGATAAAGTCCTGAATGTAACACAGGCCAGATATTTCATACAGTAAAATGAATATTCCAGTGATGCCTGCTAATGTACTTGGGTGAGCTCACCTTTCCTTCACACTATTGAAAAGCCCTAGCAGACCCCCTCGTGACCACCCCATTAAAAGAGACCTGAACTCAGCTACTACTGTGTGAGGAAAACTGTGTGAGCGTGTACAAGCTTGTGAGAGTGTGTATCGTGGTATAGCATGGGTGGGGACCACTGTCGAGTAGCCCCACCAAGTCTTCTCAATCCCTTGATTCAATTTGCAGTCACATTTATGAAGGATTACAGAGAACAGATCTTACTGTAGACTAGTTGGTAAGTGTCCTTACAAACCTCTATGAGTGGGGTTGTTGGACAATGGACCATAAATTGATCATAATTGAGCATACGAGAATGTACTGTAATAGGTTAAATACCTGCCATTTTGTGCTTCCTTTGATGTTTTCTCACTTTCATCTTCATGCCAATTAAGCCTTGTGATGAGGAAAAGATCATGTGATGAGGAAAATTAGGTGTGAAGAAACCGTATAATATTCTAACTGTAGGTTAACCTTTCCTAAATGGTAATACAGAAGAGTTGCTGATGAGCGCTTTTCACCAGAGCCAAATATTCTACAATAAATCAGAATATTGGTCTTTGTGGAGAGCATTTTTTATTTTGGCCTTCCCTGGATTGTCTGTTTGAAAGAAGATGTGTAGGAAGATTTCTCTCCAACCTCTGTCCATTTCTGTTCTATCTACATCATTCGTGTTCCTCCCCCTTGTCGGTCATACACTGTCGTTATTGACACAAAACCCGAAATGGAGTAATGTTACTGTTTGTAAACATGCTGATTGTCATAAGATTTATTTTTGAAAAATGGTTCAGTGAAAGGCCTTACAGGCAACCACTGTGCTGCTTCTCAGCCTGAAGACACATTGCTGTATAAGAGTGGTGGGAAACGTGACTTCCTGTGTAGCTAACCACACCAGACATACTGTAGCTATCGGCAAGCCCAAGAGAGGTGGAAAACTCTTTGTCGAAAATGTGTTCACGTGTTCATGACAAATCTTTAAAAGTTTTGTAGTCATTGTGTCATTGTTGTTACTGTACAGTGCATGACGCCTTCTAGCAAACATCCAAATAGTTCAAACCCCAAACAGTGAACAGGACTATCCGGCGTATCGACAGTTGTTTAACAGAGCCAGCGGCTTGACGGGAGCTTGGGATCATGTTAGCAGTACAGGGTTTGTGAATATTGAGTGATTCCTTTGACAGGATATCTCTGATTGAAATATGGATAAGCTTACCTTTGCTACCCTGTGGCTCATTCAAATAGGGACGGAGGGATAGAGAGAGAGAGAGAGAGAGAGAGAGAGAGAGAGAGAGAGAGAGAGAGAGAGAGACACGAGGCTGAAGTAGATAGTCTCCAGAGATTCCTCCTCCTCTCTGATGATGAGTCTACTTTAATCCATGAGGACAACTGCGACTCATTTCAAAGTAAGATTGGGAGATTTGATTTCACTTTTGACTATGAGAGAGAGACAGAGAACCCCGGCAAATAAGTGCTGATGGAATTGGCTTTGGTGCATTAGATATTCGGCAGTCATCGGACCATGACCATGAGGGATCTGGTGTTTTGTCGCATCGTACATGCCGAGCAATATAGGATTGCCTCCACTGCTGTGGACAAGCATGCCACCAAGGCCTTGACCTCTTCCTTTCCTTTTGCAGGTGCTTAAAACAGATGAAGGGATGCTGAATATAAATGGTTTTCATAGACAGCTGACCTTCGGCTCTCATGTGTTGCAAACACGTTTTTGAAACTACAGGTCAGTGGTCCAAGGCAACATAGGGAATACAGGCCGTAGGACTTGGTAGCGTAAGGACAGAGCAAAGCTGAGGTGTCCTCGCCTGGTCCAGGCTGCGAGTAGGATCCCTCCACGGCACTGCGTCTGTGTTTACATTAGCCCTCAAGTGTTTCCCCCATGGCGCTCCATCCAATTCTCCTCAACAAGAGAAAACGAGAGACTAGCATAGAAAAGAGTGAGGACCATGAATGAAGGGGGTACAAATTGACATGTGGCGTTCTGTGAGGTGAGTGCGCAACCTCTCGGCCGGCAATTACCATTCGCTAATGAGTGCCCTGCGTTTGTCTCTCTCTGTTTCTCCTTCTCTCTCCCTCCGCGGTCCCCTTTTCTCCCCGCCAGCTTTGTGCAGGCCCGCGGTGGCCACTGGACCATAGGTGTGCCGTTAATGG
Organism: Oncorhynchus kisutch; assembly: GCF_002021735.2. Lineage (NCBI taxonomy): Eukaryota > Metazoa > Chordata > Actinopteri > Salmoniformes > Salmonidae > Oncorhynchus > Oncorhynchus kisutch. Next base: position 41,032,178 of record NC_034190.2, on the reverse strand, counting down.
GGAGGCACACATTGCAGTAATTAAACCAGCAGGGGGGCTTGTACGCACCCTTGATGCACCCCACTCCTCCAAAACTCCTCCCTTCCTCCCCCTTTTCAATCCCCTCCGCCGAATTGATCATTGTGCCGGAGCCAGTTTTGCCCCCAGCAGTTTTGTCACATTCTAATGAAGGCTTTCAGAGAGGCAAGGCCTGTGTCCCTACCAGTACTGGGACCAGTTGGGGCCAATCAGTGTCTCTCACTCACACACAAACCCTTTCCCCAATCAGCCTCACATGTAACCACACACACACACACACACACACACACACACACACACACACACACACACACACACACACACACACACACACACACACACACACATGAATCCTCCCATCCTCATCACATCCCTCCAGCTGCTTCTCTCTTCTCCAGAAGAAAATACTAGGTGTTGAAATATCTCACTCAGGGTTGTTTTGAAGTCCTTTCCATGATGAGCCCTTTAAATGGACTGTGTAAAATTCAACATTATTGTATTGCATTTTAAGGCTACCTGACAATATGCCAATTCTAACGAAATATGAAAAAACAACAACTTGCTTTAGTTCTTGTGCTTATTAACTGTATGTGCTAAAATCAAGTGAACTGCACACACTATATTGCAATATTTTACTGTGAAAACATGTTCAGGCAACTTTGTATCGTCAATAGACCACTCAATGGTTGTGAAATTGAAAAAGCACATTCAACAACATAGTCTTGTGTAATCTGTATTGATTCAGTAGTGTTATAAATCCGTGTTCTGATTAGACAGGGCTATCTGAATGGTCTTGATAGTCCCTACCCCGGAGCGGTACTCAGCAGGCTAACACAACCCATGGGGAACGTCTCTCACATTCGCTGATTGCTCTTACGTTATGTGTGTACTGACGACAACAGTGGAGAGTCACTATGGAGCTAATATTGTAGGCCAAAAAGCACTGTACTTCTTCACTGTGGACATTAAAGTGTGTTTTAAGTGAGTGTGTGGGTTTGTTTGTGTTTATTAATGTACTTGGGTGTACTTGTTGACATATTTTCAATGAGTTGAAGAGAATGATCCTTCTATAAGATACATGCCATTCGTAGATTTTTATCAAATTGATGAGCTCCTGTACACAGCCATTTGGTCAGTAGTTTTGTTTTGAATTAGCTTGACATTGCCTTTTTTTAGCTGTACTTGATTTGCCATATTTACCGCGCTTGCTTTCGATTATGGTGCCAGGAAGCAAAAGGTTACAGGAAATGCCATGAGTAGCAGCGACCAACAGTGTTCCACCTTCTTCCACTCCACACTAAGCTGAGGCTATTATTGTTGCTGGTATAGCAGTCGTTCAGTATATAAATAAAATAACCTCAGTCATTGAGGTGTTTGTAAGGCATTAGATGCCTCTCTAGGCCACGTTTTGCATCGTTTCCTGCCCTGCTCAGCTCACCCCTTTATCTCTCAGACCCCCTTGAGTATGGCGTTTTACATTTCTGTTTGTAAAACTGTCAACACTTCCACTGGCTGTACTAACGTGTGATTTAGCGCCGACAGAGAGGAGGGATAGAGAGTGAGAGAGAGACAACTGCATGAGATCTTGCACATTCTGAAAGTGGAATATTTTTTTCTATCCCCAAGAAGATGTATTGTGTTCTCTCACCCCCAGAAAAGCATTCTGTTGTCTTTCTCTCTTCTTTATGTTTCCTTCTATTGTTTTGATCTATAATGAATCTATCATGAATGATTATATTCCAAGTGTCGATATGCAGTGTCTTCAGTAAGTATTCACAACCCTTGATCTTTTTTGTCGATGTTGTATCACTGGACTGGCGCTATGTTTTAGAATTTTTTACAAATTAATTTTAAAAATGAAAAGCTGAAATGTCTTCAATCAAAAACTATTAAACCCCTTTGTTATGACAAGCCTAAATAAATTCAGGAGTAAAACTTTGCTGAACAAGTCACATAATAAGTTGCATGGAATCACTCTGTGTGCAATAATAGTGTTTAACATGATTTTTGAATGACTACCTAATCTCTTTACCCCACATACAATGAATTATCTGTAAGGTCCCTCAGTCAAGCACTGAAAACTAACAACAAAGACCAGGGAGGTTTTCCAATGTCTCTCAAAGAAGGGCACCTATTGGTAGATGTGTAAAAGTTTAAGAAAGCAGACATTGAATATACATTTCAGCATGGTGAAGTTATTAATTACGCTTTAGATGGTGTATCAATACACCCAGTCACTACAAAGATGCAGGCATCCTTCCTAACTCAGTTGCCGGAGAGGAAGGAAACCCTGATTTCACCATGAGGTCAATGGTGATTTTAAAACAGTTACATAGTTTAATGGCTGTGATAGGGCAAAACTGAGAATGGATCAACAACATTGTAGTTACTCCACAATACTAACCCAATTGACAGATTGAAAAGACAAAGCCTGTACAGAATAAAAAATATTCCAAGACACGCATCCTGTTGCCACAAGGAACTTAAGTAACACTTCCAAAAAAGCAATTCACTGTTTGTCCTGAATACAAAGTGCTATGTTTGGGGCAAATCCAATACAACACATTACTGAGTACCATTCTCTATTTTTTCAAGCATGCATGGATGCATCATGTTATTGGTATGCTGGTAATCGTTAAGGACTGGGGAGTTTTTCAGGATAAAAAAGAAATGGAATGGAGCTAAGCACGGGCAAAATCCTAGCGGAAAACCTGGTTCAGTCTGCTTTCCACCAGAAACTGGGAGATTAATTCACCTTTCAGCAGGACAATAACCTAAAACACAAGGCCAAATCTACACTGTTGCATACCAAGAAGATAGTGAATGTTCCTGAGTGGCCCAGTTACAGTTTTGACATGAATCTGCTTAAAAATCTATGGCAAGACCTGAAAATGTCTGTCTAGAAATTATCAATAACCAATTTGACAGAGCCTGAAGAATTTTGAAACGAATAACAGGCAAATGTTGCACAATCGAGGTGTGGATAGCTCTTAGCTCCAGAAAGACTCACAGCTGTAATCGCTGCCAAATGTGAATCTAACATGTATTGACTGAGGGGGTTGAATACTAAATATATTAGTGTTTGATTTTTCATACATGTTTTACAAATGTTCTTTCCCATTCTTTCCCACTTTACAGTACAGTGTATTTTCTGTAGATCATTGACGAAAAATTACAATGAAATCCATTTGAATCCCACTTTGTAACACAACAAAATGTGGAAAAAGTCCAGGGCTGTGAATACTTTCTGATGGCACTGTATAAAACTATAGGTAAAACACAAGCGTTATGTTTTTAACAATACAATAAAGTGTATATTTTTAGGACTGCTAAAGAGGGCCGGATTAAGAAATCATAGGCCCACGGGCTTTGTTTAAAAAAAATATAATAATAAAAAATATAACGTAATAAAATAAACCCAAAGAAATGCCTGATGGGCTCCCTACGTGCTTGGGCCCAGCCCCTGACCCACACAATTGACCAGTCGCATTTTTTTATTATGCATTTTTTTATATATACTTTTTAAAATGAATCAGTTACCCAATCAAGGCAGGGCCACCCAATTACCCAGGTGAGCCCCCTACCTCCTCTCCTCCCCCCATCTGATGATTATCAGAGTGCCAGCAAGAAGCAGCAGGCTGTCTACACATTGAAAGCGGGCTTCTGAGTCCTCCTGTGGTTGGATACAAAATATATACGACATATATAAAATATACTGTATATATAATATATACATTTAAGGACATCTGCGCTTTCCATGACATAGACTGACCAGGTGAATTCAGGTGAAAGCTATGACCCCTTATTGATGTCCCTTGTTAAATCAACTTCAGTCAGTGTAGAGGAAAGGGAGGAGACGGGTTAAAAAAGGATTGTTAAGCTTTGAGACATGTCTTGTGTATGTGTGCCATTCAGAAGGTGAATGGGCAAGACTAAAGGTTTAAGTGCCTTTGAACAGAGTATTAGGTGCCAGGCGCACCCGTTTGTGTCAAGAACTGCAGCGCTGCTGGGTTTTTCAACCTCAAAAGTTTCCCATGTGTACCAAGAATGGTCCACTACCCAAAGGACATGAAGGCAACTTGACACAACTGTGGGAAGCGTTGGAGTCTACATGGGCCGGCATCCCTGTGGAACGCTTTCCACACCTTGTGGAGTCCATTGAGGCTGTTCTGAGGGTAAAAGGGCAGGATGTAACTCAATATTAGGAACATGTCCTTAATGTTTTGTACACTCAGTGTATTTCCTTTAATATAACAATTTTTTGTTGTTTTTTTGCTTCCTCTTGAGCCCCTGCATCAATTAATCTGTACTTGCTGCTAAATCATTGATACAAAATGAATAACATTGATTTATACAAAGAAAATCTACAGACGTCTCAATGCAGCTCTCCATAACAAGCACAGAAAATGCAGTCACAGTATTTAACAAAAGCCTGTTATTTCTAACCACCGTACTGAGATTTTAATCAGATGTATGAAACAAATACCACAGGTTCAGAAATGTCTTGGATTAGTGTGGGAGGCTGCTGAATAGTGTGTGAAATGTACACTGTTCTCAAATCAGCCATCAGCCATCAAGGCTAATAGTAGTGACAGCCTCCTCAGGACTGGTAAAACAGCAGCAGTGAATTTCAACACTGTGTCTGACTGTTAATTACACGTTCATGGGCATCCCCATGCACTTACACAACAGAAACACACACACACTCACACACTCATGTACACACTCAACACCAAACACACCACATTGTGAATACCACGATAACAAATATCCCCTTTTCTCTCCACTATAGTCCTTTCCACAGGAGAAAAAAATGCATTTCACACTTAAATCACTGGAATACTGTAGCCTACTTACATAGTCTTTTTTTTTTACCCTGCTTTGCTTTAATTTACACCTCTGTTTTGCAGCTGCAATAGTAATACAGCACCCCTCCCTTCAGAGTGAACAGTGGCAGAGAGGAACGTTATCTCATTATAAAGGCCACTGTAATAATCTGCCTACCGGAGGGCCTTCGGTTGGGAGTGCTGCTTCGCTCCAAAGCACTGGGCTCCCCTGTCAATAACATGACAGTCACTTCATTATAGCTTCACAAGTTAGCCATTTATTATCTATTGGCCCCATCAGAGAGTGATCGGTAAAAGATGCTTCAACACAACACGTCTCGTGTCGCACACCGAAATGTCATTTGGGTTTGTTAAAATGATTGTGTTTGGATATAGTGAAGAGCATACAGAAATACACAAACACATTCGCAGGGTAGACGTAGACGCCTTGCTGTGCTGCTGCTGCTGGGATGTTCACTCATAATGTTCCATCTCTTTGTAACATCTTGCACTCTTAGTAATGGGTGAAAAAAAGACAAGTGAGATTATCATTAGAGGGCAAGAGATGAATTGCAATGGGTCTGAAAATCAAAATGAATTGTCAGATCTGCATTGAAATGCAGATTCGATGTACATTTAATGCATATTCGTCAGATACAATTTTACATTATTTAAGTCAAATATAGATTTGAGATTAATTTTTGAATATTCAAGGCTCTTATGCTTAACAGTGTCAAGTGTTATCAGACTAATACAAAGAGCAACGCCTCTGAGTGTATACTGACAGTATCGGAGCCTGCTACTTGTACCAGTTTCCGTATGACGGATAGCACAATTAATGCGTTTAACACCCTCCTGCTCTTCCTGACCAAGTACCACTCATCACAAAAAACAAGTGGAAACAAGACCTACCCCTGTGGAGTGCCAAAGTTCCCCCCACAACAACACACAACACAGGCAATGAGCTTGTGTGAAACTCTTTTCACTTGTAATGATTACATCCCCTTCATTAAAACTGCAACTAACCCTGTTAAACTGGAATAGAATCGCTACGGGTAATCTCGAAAAAAAAATGTTTTTAATCAATGACAACAACAGCAGAGACCTTGCTAAAACGCATTCACTCCAAATAAAGAGGGCTGTTTTAAAAACACACCCGGCAACAGCAAAGACCCTGATAAGACCTGCTACTTCTCCTCATCATGGCGAAACCTGCTTGTGAATCTTTCCTGACAGCTCCTAAGACCTTGTTAGGGAGAATCACCTCCTAATGATTTAACCCGGCTTGGAGACAACACACGCGTACACAAACATGCACACACACACGTACCCATGCACACACACACAATTGTATTGCTGTATTACTGTATTTAACACTGATCAACAAATTATGGCTCAATATTCAGTTGTTTGTAAGCCCAATGTCAGTTCTGACCAAATCACTGCCCGCGGATTAAGCGGCAACAAATATCACATTCGTGTTATAACTGATGCACCCTACATTTTAGATTTCAAATTAATGTAAATATCTATAATTTTAACATCGTATTTTGGTGATTTTTGGTGTGCATAGACGTGCTGATTGAGCGTTTAAAAAAATACGATAAAAAAAATAATACAATGTTGAAAAGTGAATAATTAGTTGTATAAAAAATAACAGCATTACACATTTTCTATTTTAGTTATTCATTTTGATAATACATTATAAAAAATCTAATAAAATATCTAATAGCAGCAATGATGGGATGTTGTATTTTTTAGAGAAAATTAGACATTCACAGTAAAGCTAATTACACAGTTATTCTTCTAGAATTCACACCCCACAAAGCCTTTCAAAAAACGATTTGCCACATTCGTACCATGCAGTCTCTACAGCTAACACACACACACACACGCGCACGTGCATGCACACACACACACACACACACACACACACACACACACACACACACACACACACACACACACACACACCGCTCAAACCCAGATTGACACACATTGTGTTGGCTCATTATTTTGAGCAGTACCACATCTCATGGAACACATTGTGCTTCTGCACAGTGTCTTGTAGAAATGAAATGCAAATGACTACAATGCACTCTATTAGTTAAAGACTGCAACTACAGTATTTTTGTATTTTCACTTCCATAACTGAGCCTGGTTACATTGATCACATTAACATATCAATGGACATTTTAAAGGAGATCCAATCTAATCCTTCCATTTTCCATTAACCTGATCATCTATTGACTAAGATTGATTTGTGACTAAGACTTTTAGCCTACTGTCATACAATATGACTCAGAAGGGTTGGTTTCTCTAATACAACAGCAGCTGTATTTTGTAGATGGCGTGGAACATTAGTAAGCGTTTGATCTGAACTTTGCCAGTACCAGTGATCTGGGGGTTGATGGGGTCTGAGTCACTATAAAATGGCTCTGGCTGTTATGACTCACTACCGGGGTTCAGGCACGGTGTCTCCACACATGCACGCACGCACGCACGCACGTACGCACGCACGCACGCACGCACACACACACACACACACACACACACACACACACACACACACACACACACACACGTACAGACACAGTCACGCACACACACACACAAAGGTGCACCAACAAACACACAAGTCTATTCCCCACTTTGTTGCACAGGGTCGCACATGTCTATGCTAGCATAGATTGAATAGGAATCAGGACCAGACTGCATTCAATGTTTAGCATCACATCCCATGCAATGCACAGCTACAGTCAGTGCTGCCCAGAACTGACCTGGGTCCGGTTTCCTGATAACTATGGAATTTAGGCTTAAGAGTGTTTTAACACTGCATATTTCCTACAACGGCCAAAGATGTAACATGCGTTTCCCAAAACACCACGCAGAAAGACTGTTCGCTAAGTATGTCGATGGAGGTGTGTAAACACTGATCAAAAGAAAGGAAGCACTGCTCTTGGATCCGCAATTTCCCTTTCCAAGCTTACTTTAACATTAGAATTATTCCACAATACTGACTGACGACGGATCAGCTCCTGGAGAGATATCATCATCTATGGCTACAAATATTAAGCTGGTTTATTGTAATGCTTACCTTATAATAATGCACTAAATCAAGATTTGACACATCATGAATTAGGCTATATTGAGGCAAAATATTTCATACAGTAGTGTACAAATTGTCAAGACTCAGGAGAAGACCCAGATCCAGACAGTTTAGAAGTAACAAAAGTTTAATACAAAAACAGGGGGCCAGGCATAATGACAGGTCAAAGGCAGGCAGAGGTCAGTAATCCATGGTGGTGTGATATGGTACATAACGACAGGCAGGCTCAGGGTCAGGCCAGGCAGAATGGTCAAAACCGGGAAAACTAGAAACCAGGGTCCGGTGGCGTCCGCTTGTTGCCGATACCTGGAGGTAGTCTTGAGAAGAGCCGACCAGGCTCTCTTCCTGGTACGGCGACAGCAGCGGACAAACATCTGAGCCGAGGGTATGCCGACCTCTTCCTCTTGTTCCGGGAAGAGCGGGGCTGATAACCCAGGGAACACTTGAAAGGCGAGAGCCCGGTGGCAGAGCAGGGGAGTGTGTTGCTGGTGTATTCAACCCACAGAAGTTTCTGGCTCCAGGTGGTGGGGTTGGCGGAGACAAGGCAGCGAAGAGTCGTCTCAAGGTCTTGATTGTCTCGCTCAGACTGGCCGTTGGACTGAGGGTGGAACCTGGAGGACAGGCTGGCTGACGACCCAATGACAGTGCAGAAGGCCTTCCAGAACCCGGACGAGAACTGAAGACCCCGGTCGAAGACTATGTCCATCGGGAGTCCATGGATCCCGAAGACGTGCTGCACCATGAGCTGGGCTGTCTCTTTGGCAGATGGTAGCTTGGGGAGAGGAATGAAATGGGCAGCTTTGGAAAACCGTCCCACCACAGTCAGGATGGTGGTGTTGCCATCAGATGGGGGAGACCCGTGACAAAGTCCAGGGATTTGTGAGACCGGGTCGGTGAGGGACATGTTGTGGTTGCTGGAGACCTGCCGGAGCTTGCCAAAGAGTCTTAATCTGTGCACAGATCATGCAGGCGGCTTCGAACATTGAGACGTCCGGAACCATGGTAGGCCACCAAAAGCGTTGCTGCACAAAGGCCAGGGTTCGACAGGAGCCTGGGTGGCAGGTAAGCCTGGAGGAGTAGACACACTCCAGGTTCGAGGGGAGGACAGCATCAGGAACAAACATCCGGTTATCTGACCCCCCGGGGTTCGGCTGGGAACGCTGCACCACACGGACCTGCTTCGTTATTCCCCAGCTGAGTGCCATTGCCAGGCACGAGGTGGGAAGGATGGTCTCGGGGTCCGAGGGGGCAGCTGAGGGGCTATAGCGGTGATACAGCACATCCGGCTTGATATTCTTGGAACCTGGTCGGTAGGAGAGGGAGAAGTTAAACCAGGTGAAAAGCAGGGCCCACCTAGCTTGCCTGAGATGCTTGGTGGTGCGGAGATATTTCAGGTTCTTGTGCTCCGTCCACTCAATGATCGGATGTTCCGCCCCCTCCAACCAGTATCTCCACTCTTCCAACTCCATCTTCACCGCGAGAAGCTCACGATTCCCCACATCGTAATTCCTCTCCGTGGCATTGAGGTGAATGGGAGAAGAAGGCGCACGGATGTAACTTGAGGTCCAGGTCAGAACGCTGGGACAGGACAGCCCCCACTCTGACATCCGAAGCATCGGCCTCCATCACAAACTAATGGGACGGGTTAGGATGAACCAGGAGATTGGAGTCTTCCACACCGAAACCATTCACCTCATGGAACTCTCATCCCCCAAACAGCCACTCATCCTCGGACACCGCAGGCTTTGTCGTCACGATCCTGCCATCTTGTGGCAACAAGGTGAACTACTGTCCCTGTCTTCTACCTGCTTCTCCAGTTGTCTCAGCCTATCATGCAGAGCCACCACCATTGAGGACTCTGCCTTGGCAGTGCCACCTACTATACCATCTGAATACACCCAGTACAGCAATGTCTTCAGCAAAATCAAGGTCTCTACTCTGCCACCATATCGCCCAGGGGACTGTGCTATTGACATACTCCCTGGAGTGTCCCCACCAAAGGGCCGTGTTTAACCCCTATCTATCACGGAAAATTAGGCAATGGAGAGCTACATTGATGAATCACTTAAACGGTTTCATTAGCCCTTCTTCTTCCCTGGCTTCTACTTCATTGGAAAAAAGGACGGTGGTCTCCATCCATGTATTGATTATCGTTCCCTGAATGACGTCACGGTCAAGAACCGTTTCCCTTTTCCTCTGAACAAGTGGGCAGCGCCAACATCTATACTAAACTCGACCTGCAAAGCGCATATAACCTTGTCCGTATACATGAAGGTGTCAAATGGAAGTCGGCCTTTATCACCGCTCGAGAGCATTACGAATACCTGGTCATGCCCTACGGCCTTACGAACACACCCGCTGTCTTCCAATCCTTTATGAATAAGGTTTTCCAGGATATAATCAACTGCTTTCTCATCGTCTACATTGATAACATCCTGATTTACTCCCACTCCCTGAAGGAACAAATACAGCATGTGCAAAATGTTCTTCATTGGCTCCTTGCCCATAACCTTTATGTGAAGACTGAAAAGAGTGCCTTCCATGTAACCTCGGTAAACTTCCTCGGCTTCGTACTGACACCTGGAGGGGTCAGCATGGATGAGAACAAAGTCACCACCGTCAGTAACTGGCCCAAACCCACCACCGTTGGGGAACTCCAACGTTTCATTGGATTCTCCAACTTCTATCGCAGGTTCATTCCGAACTTCAGTTCTACTGCCACTCCCCTCACTGCTCTTACCAGCCAAAAGACCCAGACCCTTCAATGGACTGATACCGCCCTGACTGCGTTCAACAACTTGAAACGCCTCTTCACCTCAGCTCCATGTCCTTCGCCAACCTGATCCGACCCTTCCTTTCACCCTGGAGGTGGATGCCTCCGAAGTAGGAGCCATACTCTCTCAGCGGATGAGAAAACCTCCCTAATCACATCCCTGTGCCTTCTTCCCCAGGAAGTTATCCCCCTGCTGAGCAGAATTACGATGTGGGGAACCGAAAACTCTGAAGTTCTGGTGGTCCTCACTGGCATCCGACGTAAGGGATTATGTACTCTCCTGTACAGTCTGTGCCCAAACCAAAAGTCCTCGTCATCTCCCTTCCGGGAAGCTTCAACCTTTGCCAATCCCTCACAGACCCTGGTCCCACATAGCAGTTGACTTCATCCCAGACCTTCATGAATCCTCTGGTAACACCACCATCCTTGTCATAGTAGACCGTGTTTCAAAAATGTGTCGTCTGGTTCCTCTTCCTCATTTACCTGTATGTTCCAGCAGGTGTTCCGTCTGTTTGGGATTCCGGAGGATATCGTCTCTGACCGCAGGCCCCAGTTTGTCTCCAGGGTGTGGCGAACCTTCTGTGACCGACTGGGGGTCGCCCTCATCCTCTCCTCCAGATACCACCCCCAGACCAATGGACAGACGGAATGCCTGAACCAAGAAATAGGGAAGTACCTCCCGCAACAATGTTCTGCCTCTCCACATGACTGGAGTCGGTATATGGCCTGGGCCGAATACGCTCAGAACTCTCATGCACTCATCCCTCCGCCTTACTCCGTTTCAGTGTGTCCTTGGTAACCAACCCCCCATGTTTCCCTGGGAGGTGGAGCCTGGTACTGTCCCAGCTGTCAACGACTGGTTTTGGCGTAGTGAGAGGAGACCACTCACCGGCATCTGCAGGAAGCCTCTAATACCCAGAAACGCTTTGCCGACAGACACCACCGACCTCCACCACTCTTTCACCCCAGACAGCTTGTGTGGCTCTCTACCAGAGACATCCGGCTCCGCCTTCCCCACAAAAAGTTCTGCCCTCGCTTCATTGGTCCCTTCAAGATAACCCATCGCACCAACCCTGTCACGTACTGCCTCCAGTTACCCCATCAGTATAAAATCTCCTCGTCCTTCCACGTGTCTCTGTTAAAACCGGTCACCTACAGTCCTCTTCATCCTCCAGTCTCTACCGGCAGTGCGCCCCCACCGTTGGACATAGGAGGGGAGCCTGCCTACGCCATTCAGGCTATCCTTGATTCCAAACGCCTGTGAGGTTGCATCCACTACCTAGTGGACTGGGAAGGTTATGGGCCTGAAGACCGGTCCTGGGTCCCCGACCAGGACATCCTCGATCCAGAGATGATTCAGTCATTTCACCATAACAGTCCGGATCGCGCCGCTCCCCTCGGGGTCAACCCACGAACAGACCCCCTGGACATCAGCCTCAACGCAGAACGTCAAGTCAGTTCACGACCTCGTCCAACCAGCCTGCCGGACCTCGCCCTCAAGGTATGCGTCCGCCTCTGCTCCCACGCCCGCCCGCTCCACCCTCCGGTGCCATTGGGTCATCAGGAGCCTCCCTTCGGGGGAGGAGGGGGGGTACTGTAAGGTTCTTCTTTTCTTTTCTTAGTCAACCTTAGTTTTTTTTGTGTTCTTGAACGTAGCCCTGTCTTTAATTTTTGTTCATTGATTTCACCTGTGTTCGTTTCTCACCTGGTCCCATCAGCTCCCTATTTAGTTCAGTTCTTTCTGTTTGTATGGTTGTGAGATATTGTTTGTTTTTGACTGCCTACCTGTGTTTGACCTTTACCTGCCTGTGACATCGATTCCTGCTTTCTGCAAAGGCGTAATAAACATCTGCCACACTCTGCGTGTGAATCTATACCTTTTTCTCCCTAAGTATTCATTGTTTTGTCTTCTGCGGTCACAAAAGGCCGATGTAGTCTTTAGGATTGTGACAATTTATCACCAACAACAAGTAGTAAAAACTCAGATTACTAGTGAAAAGCCTGTGTAGTAAAGCTTTAGTATTTTCACTACTTATTTACTACCAATGTTAAGTAGTACAAATCTTTACCTGACTACTATTGACAAATCAAATCAAAGTGTATTTGTCACGTGCGCCGAATACAACAGGTGTAGACCTTACAGTGAAATGCTTACTTACAGGCTCTAACCAATAGTGCGAAAAAAAAGTATGTGTGTGTGTGTGTGTGTAGGTAAGTAAAGAAATTTAACACATTAAAAATAAAAGACATTTGAAAATAAGAGTAGCAAGGCTATATACAGACAACGGTTAGTCAGGCTTATTGAGGTAGTATGTACATGCAGGTATGGTTAAAGTGACTATGCATATGATGAACAGAGAGTAGCAGTAGCGTAAAAAAAGAGGGGTTGGCGGGTGGTGGGACACAATGCAGATAGCCCGGTTAGCCATTGTGCGGGAGCACTGGTTGGTCGGGACAATTGAGGTGGTATGTACATGAATGTATAGTTAAAGTGACTATGCATATAAGATAAACAGAGAGTAGCAGCAGCGTAAAAGAGGGGTTGGGGGGGAACACAATGCAAATAGTCCGGGTAACCATTTGGTTACCTGTTCAGGAGTCTTATGGCTTGGGGGTAAAAACTGTTGAGAAGCCTTTTTGTCCTAGACTTGGCACTCCTTGGCACAAGCAGTACGCTTGCCATGCGGTAGTAGAGAGAACAGTCTATGACTGGGGTGGCTGGAGTCTTTGACAATTTTTAGGGCCTCCGTCTGACACTCCATTTTGTAGTGGTCCTGGATGGCAGGCAGCTTTGCCCCAGTGATGTACTGGGCCGTACGCACTACCCTCTGAAGTGCCTTGCGGTCGGAGGCCGAGCAATTGCCGTACCAGGCAGTGACGCAACCGGTCAGGATGCTCTCGATGTTGCAGCTGTAGAACCTTTTGAGGATCTCAGGACCCATGCCAAATCTTTTTAGTTTCCTGAGGGGGAATAGGCTTTGTCGTGCCCTCTTCACGACTGTCATGGTGTGTTTGGACCATTCTAGTTTGTTGTTGATGTGGACACCAAGGAATTTGAAGCTCTCAACCTGCTCCACTACAGCCCCGTCGATGAGAATGGGGACTTGCTTGGTGCTCCTTTTCCTGTAGTCCACAATCATCTCCTTAGTCTTGGTTACGTTGAGGGATAGGTTGTTATTCTGGCACCACCCAGCCAGGTCTCTGACCTCTATAGGCTGTCTCATCATTGTCGGTCATCAGGCCTACCACTTTTGTGTCGTCTGCAAACTTAATGATGGTGTTGGAGTCGTGCCTGGCCCTGCAGCTGTGGGTGAACAAGGAGTACTGGAGGGGACTGAGCACGCACCCCTGGGGAGCTCCAGTGTTGAGGATCAGCACGGCAGATGTGTTGCTACCTACCCTCACCCCCTGGGGGCGGCCCGTCTGGAAGTCCAGGATCCAGTTGCAGAGGGAGGTGTTTAGTCCCAGGTTCCTTAGCTTGTGTACTGTAGTAAACCGTTAGTGTTTTGACTACTCATTTACTACAAACATGAAGTAGTAAAAATCTATACCTAATTACTATACTATGCTGCTCTGTCTGTATACTACGTCTTGCTTGTCCTATGTTGCTCTGTCTGTATGCTATGTCTTGCTTGTCCTATGTTGCTATGTCTTGCTTGTTCTATGTTGCTATTGTCTATATTGTAATTGTTTTTAATAACCTGCCCAGGGACTGCGGTTGAAAATGAGCCGGCTGGCTAAAACCGGCACTTTTACTGAAACGTTGATTAATGTGCACTGTCCCTGTAAAAATAAAAACTAAACTAAACTAAACTACTGGAAACACTACTGTTTTCCTACTGAATAGTACAAAACTCTACTTGTGTATCTTGTGTAGTGCATATACTACACATTCACTACACAATACCTACAAATCTCTACATAGTCACTACTAAACAAATAGGTTTTGTGTAGTAATTCAGTAGCACTTTTTCATTAGGGGGCACAGCCACAAAGTCATAAAATCTGATTTTAACCCTAACCTTAACCACACTGATAACCCAAATGCCTAACCATAACCTTAAATTATTCATTTTTGTTTTCATAAATGTTTACGATATAGCCAATTCTGACTTTGTAGCTGGTCCATCTAGCGGAAATCACTCAGTTCTGCCTCCAGGGAAAGATTCATGACAATAAACGTCAACCTGCGAGAAATCTGGTCCTGAGGTGCTACTCCATAATCAGGCCTGGCTTTTGTTAACCAGCCAGTCTGCCAGACAGCGTAGTGCTAGCGTATACGTGAGACGTGCTGCTGTTAACCGTGGCAGCTTCACAGGTCTGCCCCCCACCCGGACTCCACGGCTTCACGGCTGGGACCTGGTCACCTCACGCTCTGTCAGGCGTTAGTGGGGTGGTAGCCGTACAGTAAAGCTAAGGACTGACAGTTATACAGCCAACACAGGCCCAACGCTGCCAAAACGAACATCTCTGAACAACATTTCCACAGATGCTGTGTATGTTGTCATTTATGAATGCCAGGGCAAGAGGCGCAGAGGGCAAGAGGTGGGTCTGTTGAGGTAATTTGGATGCTTTCACATGACTGTTCGGTCATAATGGTGTGTTAATGTTAAAACACTTACAGTGGCTTGCGAAAGTATTCACCCCCCTTGGCATTTTTCCTATTTCGTTGCCTTACAACCTGGAATTAGAATATATTTTGGGGGGGGTTTGTATCATTTGATTTACCCTTGAAGATGCAAAATATTTGTTTATTGTGAAATAAAGAAGAAATAAGACAAAAAAACTCAACTTGAGTGTGCATAAATATCCCCCCCCCCCCCCCCCCCCCAAAGTCAATACTTTGTAGAACCACCATTTGCAGCAATTACAGCTGCAAGTATCTTGGGTTATGTCTCTATAAGCTTGGCACATCTAGCCACTGTGATTGTTGCCCATTCTTCAAGGAAAAACTGCTCCAGCTCCTTCAGGTTGGATGGGTTCCACTGGTGTATAGCAATGTTTAAGTCATACCACAGTTTCTCAATTGGATTGAGGTATGGGCTTTGACTAGGCCATTTCCAAGACATTTAATTGTTTCCCCTTAAACCACCCGAGTGTTGCTTTAGCAGTATGCTTAGAGTTATTGTCCTGCTGGAAGATGAACCTCCGTCCCAGTCTCAAATCTCTGGAAGATTGAAACAGGTTTCCCTCAAGAATTTCCCTGTATTCAGCGCCATCCATCATTCCTTACATTTTGATCATTGTCCCATTTCCTGCCAATGAAAAACATCCCCACAGCATGATGCTGCCACCACCATGCTTCACTGTGGGGATGGTATTCTCTGGGTGATGAGGGGTTTTGGGTTTGTGCTAGACATAGCATTTTCCTTGATGACCAAAAAGCTCAATTTTAGTCTCATCTGACCAGAGTACCTTCTTCCATGTTTGGGGAGTCTCCCACATGCCTTTTGGCGAACACCAAATGTGTGTGCTTATTTTTTTCTTGAAGCAATGTCTTTTTTCTGACCACTCTTCCCTAAGCCCAGCTCTGTGGAGTGTATGGCTTAATGTGGTCCTATGGACAGATACTCCAATCTCCACTGTGGAGCTTTACAGCTCCTTCAGAGTTATCTTTGGTCCCTTTGTTGCCTCTGATTAATGCCCTCCTTGTCTGGTCTGTGAGTTTTGGTGGGTGGCCCTCTCTTGGCAGGTTTGTTGTGGTGCCATATTCTTTCCATATTTTAATAATGGATTTAATGGTGCTCTGTAAGATGTTCTGCTCTGTACTTCTCCACAACTTTGTCCCTGATCTGTTTGGAGAGCTCCTTGGTCTTCATGGTGCTGCTTGCTTGGTGGTGCCCCTTGCTTAGTGGTGTTGCAGGCTCTGGGGCCTTTCAGAACAGGTGTATATATACTGAGATTAAGTTACAGATCATGTGACACTTAGATTGCACACAGGTGCACTTTATTTAAGTAATTATGTGACTTCTGAAGTAATTAATTGGTTGCACCAGATCTTATTTAGGGGCTTCACGGCAAAGGGGGTGAATACATATGCATGCACCCCTTTTACGTATTTTTGTATTTTTTAAAGTTATTTTTAAAATTTCACTTCACCAATTTGGACTATTTTGTGTATGTCCATTACATGAAATCCAAATAAAAATCTATTTAAATTACAGGGTGTAATGCAACAAAATAGCAAAAACGCAAAGGGGGGTGAATACTTTTGCAAAGCACTGTAGGTGCAGATTATTGAAACCCAATGCACAAAAATTGAATAGTCTGATTGTATTTTCCAGGCCTTTTGTGTGCATCTTGTATGGTCATGCACCTTACAACACTCTTTGGCAAGGGCATTTGAAATGACTTTAGAAGAGTAATAATTCAGCTAAAAATAATTTGCATCTTGCATCTGTCATTCGTCATGGCTTTTAAGGCAAACAGTAACTTGACAGAAGAGTGGCAGGCAGTGAGCTGAATACAGCCTGGCTACAGCCAAGGCTCTGTGTGTTGAGTTGGCACTCTCTCTAGTGGAGGAATGAGAACAACCACATGGCGTGTACCTCAGCCTTCGCTCCACTGTGTTTGTCCGAACGATCGTTGCCAGGTCCCCCTTGCAAAAGAGGTTTCTAGCCTCAAGTGTCTTATCCTGATTAAAACTAAATTACATCTTAAAAGCATGGGATTACAGATACCCTATCAATACCCTAAATGATGTCTATTCGTATACTGTATCAATTAAATAATTATAAAGACATTGTAGCAGTATTATACAAGACAACAAAGCATTCTTGTAGGGGCTATTTTGGCCTACTTACGTGGTTGTTGTGTTGTGTTTTCTTGTCTATAGATAAATCTGTCTTTGTATATTCCACTTATTTTGTACACAAGACTGTGAGGAGTCATGTTAGGTCATGGGTCACTGACCAGGGGCAAACAGGTGACCCGGAAGTGGGATGCACAGGTATGGAGAGCACACAATTTTTCCTCACTACAATTATTATTGAAACTTGTATTACTGAGAAAATAAGTATTTATCTCTCGAGGGGATTGGATTTATTGCCATTGGATGGAATCGTTTTCCTGCAATGGATTAAAACTTTCAAATACTATTTACCAACAAACAAGTTTAAGGGAAAAACAAATCTCCCGCACAGAAACGCATGAATGGTGGCAGTGGTGGATTCGGAGCTTCGTATTGCCTGGAAAGTTTGAACATGCATGTTAACCATAGCATGTTGAAGGGACAATTTTGAAAGAACTATTTCATTTGAAACCCTTTTTTTTAATCAACTCCAGCCTAGAACAGGCCCGCGAGTGATTATATTTGGCCCCCAAGTTTTTTTTAGCATATATTTTTCTTTTTCTGTTTTAGGACAAAAAATACTGCAAAATCGTCAGGAAATTTGTTCAAATAGATTTTAATTTAGGAAGTCTGTTCCTAATTATTCCCAAGCATAAATAAATAGGGATATGTGATCGTATCCCAATGTAAACAAGGATTGAAATGATTATGTTTTTCTCAAAAACTAGTTATATCTGTTTGGGATTCTGGCAGTCAATTTGCAGTGCACAAAATATGTATAATTATGTTCTGGCCCCCCAACCATCCGCTCAAGGAGAAATCAGCCCACGGCTGAATATAATTGGGGGCCTCTGCCTTAGGCTATGCCGGGACATTTGAAAATTGTGGGAGGCAACACAGTTGTCTAGAGAAACAAAGTGGTGATCAGGAACTTTTGACTATGTTAGCCACTGCATTTATTATTGAAACGGATTTGTTTTATACTCTGTAGAACTACAGCAGATGGATATGCATGACATAATTTAGCAGACGCTCTAATCCAGAGCAATTTAGCGATTACTTTAAGAACTTTAGGGCCATAGCTTGTGTTCTGTAAGGTGACAAACTTGCAATAAGAAGTGTGCATGTGCCCTCTAGTGGCTTAAATTCAGGGCCATACTGGCTGTAAAACAGTGTCCTCTTACCAAAGACTGGGTAATGGCCTGATAGTAGAGCCTTGGTCACTCAGTAAGTGTTAATTGGATCCATTTTCAACATGGAGTCCCCCAGCAGCTCCTGATGACTCTATGACAGGACCAGTTGGAGGCCAACTGTCTGATAAGTGTCTGCTAAGACCAAACCAGAGCTCTGTGTGCTAAAGAAGTAGACTGCTGCACAGCATGTCTTTGGGTATACAGCAAAGTTGTTACTATAACCATGCAAACAAATACAAACACATTAAACTTAATGCACATATGTCATGATGAAAAATATCCTTTAAAAGACCGGAACTCAGTCATAAATGGAAGTCATAAATGGAGAGTGCATTATGTCAGTGGTTCATACCAACATAAATACACAATTATCTTTAAAATAGGGCATATGTTGTGAGTCAGAAGGCTCTACCCTCATATTTTTAGGCATCTCTTCTGCTTACAGAATCATTGTTTTCCCATTGTCTGTTGTCTATTCAAACCACATGGAGATGCTGGACGGAAGGGAGAATGCTGGACGCTCAGCTGCATGGAACTGCCAACCCCACATATCCATCCCTGCCTGCATCCTCAGGCACTCACTGGCACCTCAGCCCTTGGCTGCTCCTGAAAGAAAACAATTACCAATGGGGCGGAACAACAATGTCCAGAAAACATCTGTCTGCACCGGATGGATAGGGTGGTGAGGTGTCCATGTCTGCATATCTGCTGGTTTAAACCAAGCCCAACCGGATGGGCATGCGTACAGTTACTCTACAGCAGACCGCCACAGATCTCTGATTCCACACAAAGCCTGTCTCCTTGGCGATGGTTGCCGTTAACACAGACGAAGACCCAAATGTCGGAGCAGTTGTTCGTTTGGGTGGTTTCCATTCTTTTTGGATGATGCACCAGTATGAATGGCCCCCGAGTAGAGCCAAAGGATGTGTCCCAAAGACTCTCAAATATTATTCAAAAGTAATGCACTATATTGGGTACAGGGTGCCATGTCTATGGGCTCTCATCAAAAGTAGTGCACTATATAGGGGAAAAGAGTGTAACGGTTTTCTGTAGGCAAAGGAGAGTCAGACCAAAATGCGGCTTGGCTATTGCGATCCATGTTTAATGAAACAAAGTAAACACGAATCAAATAAAAAAAACAATAAACGTAACACGAAAACCTAAACAGCCTAATACTGGTGCAAATTAACACAGAGACAGGACAAGGACAATCACCCACAAAACCCAACACCAAACAGGCTATCTAAATATGGTTCCCAATCAGAGACAATGACGAACACCTGCCTCTGATTGAGAACCATATCAGGCCAAACATAGAACTAGACAAACTAGACATGTAACATAGAATGCCCACTCAGCTCACACCCTGACCAACCAAAACATAGAAACATACAAAGCAAACTATGGTCAGGGTGTGACAAAGGGTGCCATTTGGGATGCAATCCTGGTCTCTGGAAAAAAAGAATGTTGATTTACTCTTAGCAATACTTGACATAAGCTATAACAAAAACCATTAATTTAAAAGTTTAACCAACTTTGTGCACAAGGACTCATTTTAACAATGTACACTGGAAGAACTGTGCAGATATAAAGTTTGGTAACATAATTTTGGTAAAATCTCCCTTAGCTATTTATGTGACCACATTTTCCAAAAACACTGTTAAATATCTTCTGCGAATTAAGATTCAATGATGTCTGCTGAAGAATGGGGTGACATGAGACCTTGATTTAAAAATATATATATTTTGGTTGTTGAACTACAGTAAGTGAAGTGGATTTACATCCGGTAACTGAATTACGGTAAAGAAATTACATCATGGGTCCCAAATCTGTACTATACCGAAATGTATAATTATGGATATGAATATCATTCTCTTTCTGAATAGGTAGACAAATGCAATAACCTTTTGCATATTTGTTACCGACTGGCTCAAATCGGTCTTATGTAGCAAAATTTGAAGTGTTATTTTTTACATTGGATAAAAGTAACTACAAAATGGTGTATCATACACTACAGTTGAGGTACAATGGGAAAGTAATTTTGCTTTGACAGTTGATAAACTTGTAAACTCACTTGTGAGAAAATAGCCTTTGATTGTTTTGGGAGTACTATTGGAGAGCCCTTTGTCGACACCCATTTCAGCATCGTTCACACCCTTTCATGCTTTAGCCCCAACCATCTCTTTAAGGGTTGATCCGAATGTACTAACAGCAGTGAAGCACCCAAGCTAACTTGCTAGCTACTTCCAGACATCTAAGTGAGAGAGAACAGCTCATTGAGCATTATTCGCCCTATCAGAGCTGGTCAGGCTGTTATGTTATCCAGAGTGTTGGTGACTGCAGTGTCAGATTGTCCATTCATAAATTCAGAGCTTTTCACATTCAGAGCTCACACTGGATGCTCTGGCTGGGGTTGATCCGAACCTCACAACGGCAGTCAAGCACCCAAGCTAACTGGCTAACTTGCTAGCTACTTCCAGACACATAATGAGAAAACACCCCACTCTGACCGTTTTACTCGCCATAGCAGAGCTGGTTAGGCTGTTTTCATGTTATCTAGAGCGTTGGTGACTGTAACTGTGCTGCTGGCAACAATTTAATTACGCTTTTTTTGCCGACGTTTACTGACAACGGCCATCCCCCACATACAACACCCGTCCTGCCATTCACATTCTGTTAAAGGTCACCAGAGCACACACATCTCTGGGTCGCTCGTCTTTTCAGTTCGCTGAAGCTAGCGATTTGAACGAGCTACAACCAACACTCAAACTGGACGGCTTTATCTCAATCTCTTCATTCAAATACTCAATCATGGACACTCTTACTGACACTTGTGGCTGTTTTGCGTGTATTGTTGTCTCTACCTTCTTGCCCTTTGTGCTGTTGTCTGTGCCTAATAATGTTGGTACCATGGTTTGGGCTGCAACCATGTTGTGCTGCTGCCATGTTGTGTTGCTACTATGTTGTTGTCAAGCTGTGTTGCTACTATGTTGTTGTCAAGCTGTGTTGCTACCATGCTGTGTTGTCATGTGTTGCTGCTATGCTATGTGGTTGTCTTAGGTCTCTCTTTATGCAGTGTTGTGTTCTCTCTTGTCGTGATGTGTGTTTGGAGGCCTTTTGCCTTTTGGTAGGCCGTCATTGTAAATAAGAATTTGTTCTTAACTGACATGCCTAGTTGAATAAAGGTAAAAAATATATATAAATAGAATATTCAACGGGTGTTGAGCGTTCGTAAATTCATCAGTTATTCTGCGCTCTCTGGCATACTCAGACGAGAGTACTCTGAAATCAGAGTAGATGGCCAGACTGAATTTATGAACGCACCTGAAATGGCTACTTGCATATTTGAGTATTTTGTTTAGACATGTAGCTAGGTAAATAGTGAAGCATAATCTCAACTCATGACGTTACTACCCCGCATGAATCTGCAGGTAGCTAACCAACCAGGTTCTATGTTAGCTAGCTAACATTAGGCTATAGCTAGCTAAGCAAATGGCTCTGAGATACGAATAATAAGCTAACATTAGGCTATAGGTAGCCAAGCGAATGTCTTTTTCTGGCAAAATTAGAAACGTGTAACATTTGAAAATGTAACCAGCTAGACTATACATCATTCATGGTTGGACGCGTCTCCCGTTGGATGCCATGGTTGCCCTTCGTTTGAAGATGTAACCTGGAGACAGGTGTTATCTCCATCTCCTTAGCTATCATACTCGAATTCCACTGATTTCCAAGCTCAGTCCTCCAGAAAGTGGAGAGCAACACTTATGCAGTTTTAATACAAGATACATTAAAAAAAGCTGTGTTAGACAGGATTACCTAGATATACTGACCAGCTCAAATAGACAGAAGCGTGCTATATGGAAGACCAATTCAAACTCATCTCTCGGCATGTCCAGCCCACTCATCAGCCAATCATGGCTAGCAAGAAGGTTGTTGACTTTTTCTTTGGCTAAACCAACTAGGCTGGTAATTTAACCTTTTTATTCGTAATTACAGATGGCATACAAGTTTGTTATTAAGGCACATGAAAGTTCACATGTTCGAGAAGGCATTTCTGCCCAAAATAACGATAAAAAAAAAAGATTACATTCAAACGGCTCTCCTGTGAAGTAGTGACCCACAACATCTACACATGACACATTATTCTAATGAGCTCCGCCCCCAAACAAGACACCATTTGGCTGGTCCGGACCAGACCAAATCTGAACCAATCATAGATGTTTTTGTTTCACAAGTTTGGACATCACAGTCTAGCGCTATACAGTACAGTAGACTTCAGTACAGAAGAGTACAGTAAAGTAGATATGTACAGTACAGTATAGTACAGTACATTATACTGTACTCTACACTACACTAATGTGCTGTACTGAACTCTACTCTACTGTACTTTTCTTTACTGTTCTGCACTTTGCTGTACTGTTCTCTACTGTGCCCTACTGTACTGTGCTGTCCAAACTTGTGTAACATCGACACATATGAATGGTTTAGATCAGTGGGTGAGGATGCTTGTTACAGTAAATGGAAAGAGGGTAGGTGTCATTGAGAGCCGGGAGAGGTGACATTAACTGGAGAGAGAGAGAGAGAGCGAGAGAGAGTGTTTTCACAGTCTTGCTTTGAGCACCAGACAACAGAAAGAGAAAGACAACAGTTATGAGCTGAACATAACAGTATGTCAGTGAAGGGAAGACAGTTGCAGGTGACCCAACTGTGGTTGGTGACTACAATGATTTCCCATTGTAGACAATTCTACTGCAATAATTCCGTTACCGATTTGGAATTTTAATAATTTAATAATTCACAACAAAATGTGATATCAGTAAAAACATAACATGCTGACCAAACGCGGTTTGTCACCCACACCACACACGATCAGGACTCGCAGGTTGAAATATCCGACTTGATGCATGAAGATGACTGCTGGTCTAGCTTGCTAGCTAATACTATGAAAGTATCATGTTGACATGATCAGTCCAATTAAAGCTACGGTAGATATAATGTGATTTGAGGTAATTTTATCTGTGGACAATGACCATGAGCCTTCATGGATGGGCACTTCTAATGAAAGTCTATGGCAGCACCCAAGGTGCTTGAATTTTTTTGCTCTACCCGTGACGTAGTGTCCCCTTGAGTGACAGAACACTGAGCCAATCACGGCGCGACTAGAGAACATTACCAACCCCTATGCTCCGTATTTCCGCTGGCTGCCCCACCACCACAGAAAGCACTGAGCTAGGCTGAAACACCTGCATTTTGGAGCTGCTTTACTCAAGAAAGCAACAAAAGAGACCATTTTTGTATGCTGCTTTATTAACTCAATTATTAATTTATTTTACATTGTTTGCAAACTGATATGTGACATGTATTAATGCCAAAATAACATGCAAAACAGAATAAATGTTATTATTATTATATATTTTGGGCTAAACATGCCCTGAATGACCGTCGACACTGCCAATTTGGCATGCTCCTATGAACTTCACGTTGGTGCTCATGGGTCCTTTTGCATGGAAATGTAAACATGTAGGTCTACTCCCCTCCTTGGAGATATTTTTCCTCTCGATGTCATCTCCCTGCAAAGCAAGTACTTTCAAGCTAATTAAATGGATTTTAATACCAATAATAAAAGTATGTTGTTGCAACAGCATGTGTGGATATTGCAAAATGATTAAAAGTTATGCCAGCTCTCAAAAGACTAGCTCTGGGCAATTAGCAATGCTTACTGTAAGCAGAAAACAAATGACAATTTGTCAAATTACTTTATGGAAGTTTGTAGTTGCTTTACTTAATGTCCTTTATAAAAGTGTGTGTTGCCACCTTGTGGTTATAGCTTGCACCTTCCACAAATATAAAACATTTTGGTAGCAGTTATTACAACACAGAATAAAGTAATTACATGATAGAATGGTCACAGGTACTCTCATGCATTTCAACTATCACACATTCGGATCAAGGTGATTGCATGTAATTATACTGATGAAAAGCAAAACAAATATTTCTGAACTCAATCATCTGAATACATTTAAACTCATTGAAGACCCATTGCTGTCTACAAAGTGGTATAGGTGAGCCTACAAGACTTTTGCTGACTTCTTGACCGTCACTTTTTTTGTGACCACTTTTATGAAGGTGATGAGGCCACCACGGTCAAGGGAAGAAGGATGGAAGAATTCTGATTCAGGGCATGTGGTGGTACCAAAAACGTACCACCACATGCAAAATATTATTTTACCCACCAAAAATGTACCACCACATGCCCTGAATCACGTTCTTCCATCCTCTTCCTTGTTGGTGGCCTCTCATCACCTTCATAAGTGAGTTGGTCCCGCACACTAACTCCGGCTCCATGGGAACCGGGACTTTTTGACGAAGAGCTCGGTTGAACCGCAAAGAGGAGGAAGATTTGTGACAGCGCACAAGGAAGGACACGGCTGCTCGTTACACGACAGTTCGTGTGGATAGACCGTGCGTGTCGGCAGTGTGGCGAACCGAACCGCAGCCTCTTCTACAGTTGTTTTTTTGACGGAGAATGTATCATACTCACCTCTACTCAATGAACCTACCTTGAGCTTATTATTTTGTTGTGGTTTTCGGCGTCAAAGCGACAGAGATGGAAAGCAAGTTAGCCAGCACTACTCCATCTTCCTCTTCATTTGATATGCAGCTACTGACATAAGTGACAGAGGTATTTCGGTGTTCTGGCGACGTGTTTCTGTTAGCTACGTTGAATACTTTGGCTGTTGAAAATGCTATCCTCACTAGCTTACTAGGTACAGGTAGACTATGTCCAATAGGCTATGTTCACCGAAATGTAAATATGACATTATGCCATAGAGACCTCTGATGATATACTGTTAAGGGTTTATACACATTTTCCATGACTGCTCCATGACTTTTAACCAAATTGTCATGACTATTATTATAGCCTACATGAAAAAGTAAGCATTATTGACACTCGAAGGCAGCTGTGTCTGATCCCATGTAGACCTAACATTTCTTGCCTTTGTGACATTGATCAAGGCACGTAACCCCCCCACAAGGTAAAAACTGTACTGTTAGTTACATGTGGTCAGCCCTCCCACCTGGAGAACTCCTGGGTTGCAGGCTTGGAAAAAGCCAAGTCTGCTTATCAAGGTGCTGTTGAGCAGCTGATGATTAGTTTATAATGTGGTTAGACTAGGGCTTGAACAAAAGCCTGCAAACCCATGCAAGTAAGCTATCACGGAGGATCCTTGATATCAAATATTGCACCATTACAAGCAAATACTTTTGTCTTTATACATTTTTTTTTTAATTCAATGAATCAGGGTTCAAATGGATAAGCTAGGCTACCTCAAAGCAACATATCTATCTAGACATGTTTATCTATAAGGCTCAAATATAATATACATTTTTCATGGGAGATATATGCACAGCGAAGTTATTTGTCATTTAGGCTATTCTTAGATTTATTTTTTTCGTTGGCACAGTTTACATGGCTACTGTTTAGTAGAGGGGAATCCCAGCTTTACAACTGTGCAGTTATTTAGGCTTTACAGTGCTGGTGGAAAGGCGACATCGACATAAGTGCTTAGTTAGCTACAGTTACCTAGCAAGGTAACTGCTATACGTTATGTTTTGAATTGGCCGTCTGGTCGGTTGCCTGTCATTATTTTATACCTGCTGTTAAATGTCCTGTTCTCTCTCTTTGGGCAACGGCCTGCTCCCAATGGCAGACACCCAGCACACACAGACATGCACTGAAGGGTCATTCCTATAATTCCTGATATGTAGATTTTTAAGTGATTCATCATATTTAAAAGTGCGCCCTTAATGAATTACATTAACAAAAAGTATGACCTTACAAACCATCATTTGAAAATTTGGAACAGCGAATCATGCGCATTCAAACAGGCGCATTTTCAATCTGCCCAATCTCGAACAGCCTACTGTCACACACATATTCACAGACGAGCAGCGAATACATTTGAACAATGCGTAATCAAGAAATACATGCCCACTCTCCATTGCTATTCTTTGCAGATCCCGCCTTCATTCCTATTTTTTAATCAACCTTTTTTTGCCGTGGTGTGTGAATCTGGGCCGGCAATAGGCTACTTTGTCACAGTTTCTAAACCCAGAGGCGCAACATTGCCAGGCTTCCGGAAAGGCTTGCAAAACAGACCAAGCAGAGCAGGCCGGGGCTTGGGGTTTGAGAAGTCAATAAGAGAAGTGAAGAATTATTGTTTAGTTGTTCATTTTCTCAAAATCTAAAGGCACAACCTAGATTGGACCGAATGTCTTAAGTAGTTGAACATGTTATTTTCTCCAACATCGTAAAAGTGAAAAACTGACACGTTTTCATTTTTGTCAAAACAACTTTATCAAAGGAGTGGTTTTGATTTGATAGCTAATGCGCAGTTCGCCGCGAGACGACTGTTACACGGAACCCAAACTGGCTGCGCGCGTTCGCCATCGTGCACTATAGTGCACAAATTAATTTTGTCCCCCCACACCAAACGCAATCACGACACGCAGGTTAAAATATCAAAACAAACTCTGAACCAATGACATTAATTTGGGGACAGGTCGAAAAGCATTAAACATGTATGGCAATTTAGCTACAGTGCCTTGCGAAAGTATTCGGCCCCCTTGAACTTTGCGACCTTTTGCCACATTTCAGGCTTCAAACATAAAGATATAAAACTGTATTTTTTTGTGAAGAATCAACAACAAGTGGGACACAATCATGAAGTGGAACGACATTTATTGGATATTTCAAACTTTTTTAACAAATCAAAAACTGAAAAGTTGGGCGTGCAAAATTATTCAGCCCCTTTACTTTCAGTGCAGCAAACTCTCTCCAGAAGTTCAGTGAGGATCTCTGAATGATCCAATGTTGACCTAAATGACTAATGATGATAAATACAATCCACCTGTGTGTAATCAAGTCTCAGTATGAAAGCACCTGCACTGTGATAGTCTCAGAGGTCCGTTAAAAGCGCAGAGAGCATCATGAAGAACAAGGAACACACCAGGCAGGTCCGAGATACTGTTGTGAAGAAGTTTAAAGCCGGATTTGGATACAAAAAGATTTCCCAAGCTTTAAACATCCCATGGAGCACTGTGCAAGCGATAATATTGAAATGGAAGGAGTATCAGACCACTGCAAATCTACCAAGACCTGGCCGTCCCTCTAAACTTTCAGCTCATACACGGAGAAGACTGATCAGAGATGCAGCCAAGAGGCCCATGATCACTCTGGATGAACTGCAGAGATCTACAGCTGAGGTGGGAGACTCTGTCCATAGGACAACAATCAGTCGTATATTGCACAAATCTGGCCTTTATGGAAGAGTGGCAAGAAGAAAGCCATTTCTTAAAGATATCCATAAAAAGTGTTGTTTAAAGTTTGCCACAAGCCACCTGGGAGACACACCAAACATGTGGAAGAAGGTGCTCTGGTCAGATGAAACCAAAATTGAACTTTTTGGCAACAATGCAAAACGTTATGTTTGGCGTAAAAGCAACACAGCTCATCACCCTGAACACACCATCCCCACTGTCAAACATGGTGGTGGCAGCATCATGGTTTGGGCCTGATTTTCTTCAGCAGGGACAGGGAAGATGGTTAAAATTGATGGGAAGATGGATGGAGCCAAATACAGGACCATTCTGGAAGAAGACCTGATGGAGTCTGCAAAAGACCTGAGACTGGGACGGAGATTTGTCTTCCAACAAGACAATGATCCAAAACATAAAGCAAAATCTACAATGGAATGGTTCAAAAATAAACATATCCAGGTGTTAGAATGGCCAAGTCAAAGTCCAGACCTGAATCCAATCGAGAATCTGTGGAAAGAACTGAAAACTGCTGTTCACAAATGCTCTCCATCCAACCTCACTGAGCTCAAGCTGTTTTGCAAGGAGCAATGGGAAAAAAATTCTGTCTCTCGATGTGCAAAACTGATAGAGACATACCCCAAGCGACTTACAGCTGTAATCGCAGCAAAAGGTGGTGCTACAAAGTATTAACTTAAGGGGGCTGAATAATTTTGCACGCCCAATTTTTCAGTTTTTGTTTGTTAAAAAAGTTTGAAATAACCAATAAATGTCATTCCACTTCATGATTGTGTCCCACTTGTTGTTGATTCTTCACAAAAAAATACAGTTTTATATCTTTATGTTTGAAGCCTGAAATGTGGCAAAAGGTCGCAAAGTTCAAGGGGGCCGAATACTTTCGCAAGGCACTGTAGTTAGCTTGCACTTGCTAGCTAATTTGTCCTATTTAGCTAGCTTGCTGTTGCAAGCAAATTTTTCCTGGGATATAAACATGAAGTTGTTATTTTACCTGAAATGTACAAGGTCCTCTACTCCGACAATTAATCCACACATAAAACGGTCAACTGGATCGTTTCTAGTCATCTCTCCTCCTTCCAGACTTTTTCATCTTTGAACTTATATGGTGATCAGCATCTAAACTTTCATAGTATTACCACGACAACCAGCAAAACAGTTTGTCTTTCAATCATCCACATGGGTATAACCAATGAGGAGATGGCACGTGGGTACCTGCTTCTATAAACCAATGAGGAGATGGGAGACTTGCAGCGCGATCTGCATCAGAAATAGGAATGACTTCTATTTTAGCCCTTGGCAACGCAGACGCTCGTTGGCGCACGTGAGCAGTGTGGGTGCAATAATTGAATAACATGGATTTCTACATTTATTTTGCAATGCTCGCGCAAGCGATGTGTCTGGTCTGGTCGGTATGTTAGACCGATGACATGTTTCTATGCATGAGCATAGCCAGCCAACGTCGCCATGACATCGCATATAAGTGTAATAGAGGATTTCTATTGGAGAAGTAGTTTCTGCCTATCTTCATACTGTACTTTCTTTGACTTTTTATAGACAGTATGCAATTCAAAGTGTCGGTATGGCGCTCTGGACAGCTCCGGCCCAAGTTAAGCACTGACATACATAGCCTACAATTAAGATTGTTTTATTTCATTATGTCAATTGGCCATTATAACAAGCCTAGATTTTTAATGGACAAATAACCCTACATTTGTCAATTTTCCTTGTTTTCTCAGTCACACATCGTGAGCAGTCATTTCAACATAACGTGGGAAAATGCTAGAGTCTGGTAGGCTATTGTGGTTGTAGCCTAGTTTAAAAAAATATTGCACCCTAGGTTAAATCAACAGAAAGTTCATGTTATATTCCTTCAGAACTTCTAGCTTACCAGGTTCCGCAAGACTGACTTGGATGGAATTAGTGATATATCACATTAATATGTATAGCCTAGATACCTGTAAAGCTCACAATGTGGGACAAGAAAGGCAGTTGATAGGCCTGACATCTAGGCTTTACAAACCAACTTTCCCTATAATTTTTTAAAGAGGTTGTTTGTCAAAGAAAATGTCCTCCAACTTGAGACAGCAGGGTCTTTCCACATGATTTCAGTTCATTTCTTACTGCACTCCTTTTGATTTGATGGTGGAAGTGGTCAGAAAGTGCCTTTGGTAGATAGATAGATAGATAGATAGATAGATAGATAGATAGATAGATAGATAGATAGATAGATAGAGGTGCTCAAAGTTGACCGATTTTGTATACCCCACACTACCATGAGACGTCCATGTCTTAATTAATCATTGAAAAAGATAAATGGATGAGTTTGATATTCTTTGAAAGCTTACAAACAGGATTGAGAAATTATTCATTGATTTCATGGAGAGAAAAAAAATGAATTAAACAATTACCTTTTTTAAGCTTTAACGTCAATTATCTAAAAATGCGTAAACAGAATTTTTGTTTATTTTCACAGATGTTGTAGTTTAGACTGGAGGTCGACCGATTAATCGGAAAGGCCGATTAATTAGGGCCGATTTCAAGTTTGGTAATTGGCATTTTTGGACACCGATCATGGCCAATTACATTGCACTCCACGAGGATTTGAAATGTTAACTTTATTCACATTTTAGTACATTTATCAGCTAAAACATGACATCCACCCTGTATTCAAGAGTATGCTGTGTCTTATTTGATGGCAGGCACAACACAAACACCTCAGGTAAAGTACAATAGGGTCTAAGTTACAACATATATGAACATGAAGAAAATAGGAGTTGACACGTTTTTAGATAATTGATGTTAAAGCTTAATTTTTTTTTTTATAGTTCATAAAACAGTTTGACAGTCCTGTTTGTAAGCTTTTAAATGATATCAAACTCAACCATTTATATTTTTCAGTGTTGAAGACATCGATGTCTAATGGTAGGGTGGGGTATGCAAAATGGATCAACTTTGAGCACATCTAGCCTTTCCTGCAGTCGAATGACCAAAGCACCCTCTAGTGGCCTCATGGGTGGACTGGTATTGATATTTGTAATAATTTAATAATTCATAAACATTATTTTTCTTAAACCTCTGAAAGTGTGGTATTTCTATGTCAAACTGTTTTGATATATTTCAGTCTTCTGTGATGTACAGTTGAGGTCGGAAGTTAACCGACACTTAGGTTGGAGTCATTAAAACTAGTTTTTCAACCACTCCACAAATTTCTTGTTAACAAACTATATTTTTGGCAAGTCCGTTAGGACATCTACATTGTGCATGACACACGTCATTTTTCCAACAATTGTTTACAGACAAATTATTTCACTAATAATTCACTGTATCACAATTTCATTGGGTCAAAAGGTTTGACGGTGCCTTTAAACAGCTTGGAAAATTCCAGAAAATGATGTTATGACTTTAGAAGCTTCTGATAGTCTAATTGACATTATTAGAGTGAATTGGAGGTGTACCTGTGGATGTATTTCAAGGCCTACCTTCAAACTCAGTGCCTCTTTGCCTGACATCATGGGAAAATCAAAAGAAATCAGCCAAGACCTCAGCATTTTTTTTTGTTCATCCTTGGGAGCAATTTCCAAATGTCTGAAGGTACCACGTTCATCTGTTCAAATAATAGTACGCAAGTATAAACACCATAGGACCACGCAGCCGTCAAACCACTCAGGAAGGAGACGCGTTCTGTCTCCTAGAGATTAATGTACTTTGGTGCGAACGTGCAAATCAATAACAACAACAGCAAAGGACCTTGTGAAGATGCTGGTGGAAACAGGTACAAAAGTATCTATCCACAGTAAAATTAGTCCTATATCGACATAACCTGAAAGGCCGCTCAGCAAGGAAGAAGCCACTGCTCCAAAACCGCCATAAAAATCCAGACTACGGTTTGCAACTGCACATGGGGACAAAGGTCGTACTTTTTGGAGAAATGTCCTCTGGTCTGATGAAACAAAAATAGAACTGTTTGTCCATAATGACCATCATTATGTTTGAAGGAAAAAGGGGGAGGCTTGCAAGCCGAAGAACCCCATCCCAAACATGATGCTGGGGTGGCAGCATCATGTTGTGGTGCACTTCACAAAATGTACTTGTTAAACCCCAAGCATACTTTCAAAGTTGTGGCAAAATGGCTTAAGGACAACAAAGTCAAGGTATTGGAGTGCCCGAACACCCTGACCTCAATCCTATAGAACATTTGTGGCCAGAACTGAAAAAGCGTGTGAAAGCAAGGAGGCCTACAAACCTGACTCAGTTACACCAGCTTTGTCAGGAAGAGTGAGCCAAAATTCACCCAACTTATTGTGGGAAGCTTGTGGAAGGCTACCTGAAACATTTGACCCAAGTTAAACAATTTAAAGGCAATGCTACCAAATACTTATTGAGTGTATGTACACTTCTGACCCACTTGGAATGTGATGAAAGAAATAATAGCTGAAATAAATCATTCTCTCTACTATTATTCTGACATTTCACATTCTTAAAATGAAGTGGTGATCCTAACTGTCCTAAAACAGGGAATTTGTATTTGGATTAAATGTCAGGAATTGTGAAAAACTGAGTTTAAATGTAGTTGGCTAAGGTGTATGTAAACTTCTGACTTCAACTGTATATGAAGTGTAACATTGGGATGCAAACACAGAATTGAATACATGTCAACTCTATGTCTGACATGGTACAGGTGTCTTCTTCTTTTTTCGACCACATGTATACTTTTGTTTCAAAGTAGATGTGTTTAAGATGACCAACCCACTCTGTGTGACCCTGATTTAGCCTATTGCAATAAAATGATTTATTAATGTTTCGGCATTCAGGTCCAAGAAGTCACTTTCAGAAAGTTATTGACATCATATGGAACGACAATTACAAGAATTTGGGTATTTTTATAGGCTACATTGTAATACATACCTAGAGCTAAATAATTCATTTTTTTGAATTTGAATTAATCTACAAAATGATTTACTAATAGGAGGACAGTTAAGTCCAATATGCCCAGTATATTGCCCACCATGATATTGAGAGTTGCTTTTTTGTTGTTGTATATATACCCTCTTTGGCCTTTTGGAAACAAATTATTGTATTTCTGTGCACTGAGCTAATGCTATGATGGAGCTCTGATACCTTTTGGAGAGGCCAAATATTCAGGCAGCTTTCAACAATTTGGTCACTCATCAAAACTGAGCTGATTTCTACGGTTCACATTAAGTAATCCAAAACCCGTCTGAGGTAGGCCATTTGGAAGGCAATATATTTTTGTGTGTATTCGTGTTCCTGCATGTACAGTACCAGTCAAAAGTTTGGACACGCCTACTCATTCGTGTTTTTCTTTATTTTTACATTACAGAGTAGTAGTGAAGACATAACAATGAAATAACACATATGGAATCATGTAGTAACCAGAAAAGTGTTAAACAAATCAAAATATATTTTATATTTGAGATTCTTCAAATAGCGAAACTTTGCCTTGATGGCAGCTTTGCACACTCTTGGCATTCTCTCAACGAGCTTCATGAGGTAGTCACCTTGAATGCATTTCAATTAATAGGTTAAATTAACTTGTTAAAAGTTAAATTGGGAATTTCTTTCCTTCTTAATGCGTTTGAGCCAATCTGTTGTGTTGTGACAAGGTAGGGGTGGTATACAGAAGATAGCCCTGTTTGGTAAAAGACCATGTCCATATTATGGCAAGAACAGCTCAAATAAGCAAAGAGAAACAACAGTCCATCGTTACGTTAAGACATACAGGTCAGTCCCGAAAATTTCAAGAACTTTGAAAGTTTCTTCAAGTGCAGTTGCAAAAACCATCAAGCTCTATGATGAAGCTGGCTCTCATGAGGACCGCCACAGGAAATGAAGACCCAGAGGTACCTCTAATGAACTTATTCTCTGCAGCAGAGTTACTAGCCTCAGAAATTGCAGCCTAAATAAATGCTTCACAGAGTTCAAGTAACAGACACATCTCAACATCAACTGTTCAGAGGAGACTGCGTGAATCAGGCCTTCATGGTCGAATTTCTGCTACTAATGGACACTAATAATAAGAAGAGACTTGCTTCACCCAAGAAACACAAGCAATGGACATTAGACCGGTGGAAATCTGTCCTTTGGTCTGATGAGTCCAAATTTGAGATTTTTGGTTCCAACCGCCGTGTCTTTGAGACACAGTGTAGGCGAACAGATGATCTCCGCATGTGTTGTTCCCACTGTGAAGCATGGAGGAGGAGGAGGTGTGATGGTGTGGTGGTGCTTTGCTGGTGACACTGTCAGTGATTTATTTAGAATTCAAGGAACACTTATCCAGCATTCTGCAGCGATACGCCATCCCATCTGGTTTGCAATTAGATGGGGCTATCATTTGTTTTCAACAGGACAATGACCCAACACACCTCCAGGCCGTGTAAGGGCTATTTGACAAAGAAGGAGAGTGATGGAGTGACTCGGCATTCTCTTGACCTCAACCTAATTAAGATGGTTTGGGATGAG
Source organism: Oncorhynchus kisutch (assembly GCF_002021735.2). Taxonomy (NCBI): domain Eukaryota; kingdom Metazoa; phylum Chordata; class Actinopteri; order Salmoniformes; family Salmonidae; genus Oncorhynchus; species Oncorhynchus kisutch. The sequence continues at coordinate 40,997,650 of NC_034190.2, read as the reverse complement.
TTGGACCGAAGAGTGAAGGAAAGCAGCCAACAAGTGCTCAGCATATGTAGGAACTCCTTCAAGACCTTTCGAAAAGCATTCCAGGTGAAGCTGGTTGAGAGAATGCCAAGAGTGTGCAATGCTGTCATCAAGGCAAAGGGTGGCTACTTTGAAGATTCTAAAATCTATTTTCATTTGTTTAACACTTTTTTGTTTACTACATGATTCCAAATGTATTATTTCAAAGTTTTGATGCCTTCACTATTATTGTACAATGTAGAAAATAGTAAAAATAAAGAAAAACCCTGAGTAGTAGTTGTGTCCAACCTTTTGACTGGTACTGTATATTATGTGCACATGCGCTTGCAGGTGTGTGACTATGTGTCTACCAGTTTGTCAGCTGTGTGAATTTGTGTATCCTATTTATTTTCCCTCTGACTCTATGGTTCTTTCTCTCCCCTCTCCCTTCTCACTCTCTAACTCCTTTGGATGGCAGTGCAGCGGAAGATGGACATCCAGAGTGGCATACAAAAGGCAGTGGAGCCCCTCCCTACCTCTCTCCCCTCCTCCCCTCAACAGTCGGGTGCCCATCAGCAGAGCGAGCCGGAGGACAGCCAGGCAGAGCGGAGTGCCAGGCCCACCACTGACAACCACAGCAAGGACACCCAGCCAGCCGCCGGCCACCGAGACGACAAAAAAGTAAGTCTCTCCTTTCCTTTCTCCTTCCACATCACCTGTGTGTGTGAGTGTACGTCTGTGTGTTAACACACGGGGGGGGGGGGGGGGGGGGGGGGGGGCTGCCTCCAATGCACTGTTTCTGTTTGCAGAAAAGGCTCCCTCTAATGCTAAAAAGAGACAGACTTGATCGCTTGGCTGTTTAGTACTGCTCACCTGTGTGTTTATGTGTCCATTGGTGAATATGTGTGTGTGTGTGTGTGTGTGTGTGTGTGTGTGTGTGTGTGTGTGTGTGTGTGTGTGTGTGTGTGTGTGTTATTGTTACGGTTAAAGCTATCTGGGGAAATCCATTGATTATTCAAGGGTACATTTAATGTGGTAATGTGTGCCCAGTTTGTATTGACTAGTTTCTTTGGGTGTGTTGAGTAATTAATTGGCCTCAGCTACAGTAGTTAGTTATCTTACAGCTGCTAGCATGCATCATTTTACGATAAGCTGTGGGCATGGTTGTCTAAACATTTTTGCATTAATGGTGCTGCCAGTAATTTCGACTGGCTGGCATAATTGTGGAACAGCAAAATGCCATCCAATGCCACGCAAAGATAAAATGAAACTGGGACTAAATTGGTGGTTTCAAAGGTATGCGATGTGCATGTTAAAAGCAATGAGTCATGGCACTTTTATGACTACTGTGGGATAGAGCAGGTCAATAATATAGCTGTAGCTGTACTTGTACCTTGAATTATCTTTTTAAAATTCCACAATAATCGGTTTATTCTTAATATAGAATATATGCCAAAGCAACTTAGTTATGCTTGAATATGGGCATTTCTCTCAAAAAAGACCCTTGAGCACCAACATGTGAAGTTCATATTGCATATCAAATTGGGTGTCAAATGAAAGCTAAGAGTCTATGTTTTTGGGAAATTAAGGTATAGATACATTTTCAACCATTTTCCATCTTAAAAATTAGGAATAAGTAAAAGGCTTTGATTGTTGGATAAACAGATGGAAAAGGGGTCTTAGGATACATCTACCAGAAACATTCTTAAAAGTTACCAGAAATACACAAACATCAAAACACAATAATGTTGATGTAAAGACCTCTGCCAACTAATGTTAGCATTTATATTATGTTGGAGAAATGGTTTACCTTCTGTAACTTTAAGAAGTATTGCCTTAGCAAAACCCCACATATCTTTAAAGATGTTTTCTAATTTCTCTCCCTCATGAGGAGGGAGGAAAATGAAAGTTCACAGAAGTAACAAGTAAAGGTAGACCTACCAATGAATTTGCTATTTTACTGATATCAATTTAGTTTATTAATTGATTCAAACTCGTATTTCCGTTACCAGATTTCAAACGGAATTACCCAAAAATCTGTAACGGAATTACCGCACCTGAATTGGCTACAATGCAAAATCATAATAGTCACAAATCACAGTTGGGTCACCTGTTCTGTCCTCCCTTCCACTGGCATACTTTTCTTTCTCTTTCTGTTGTGTGATGGTCAAATCAAGTGTTGAAACATTCTGAGTCTGGACAACCCCTCCCTATCTATCTCCCTCTCTATCTGCCTTTCTCTCTCACTCTCCAGTTGATGACACCTCTCCCAGCTCTTACGGACAACTAGCCATGAGCCCCCTGAGTACACAAGAAAGTGGATATCGGCACCCACCATCTCAAATCAAACTTCACATGCGCTGAATACAACAAATGTAGACCTTACCGTGAAATGATTACTTTACAAGCCCTTAACCAACAGTGCAGTTCAGGAAGAGTTAAGAAAATATTTACTAAATAAACTAAAGTAAAATTATAAAAAGTAACACAATAACATAACAATAACGAGGCTATATACAGTGTGCTGGGGTACAGGTTAGTTGAGGTAATTTGTACATGTAGGTAGGGGTGAATGACTATGCATAGATAATCAACAGCGAGGAGCAGCAGCGTACAAAACAAATGGGGGGGGGGGGGGGGGGGGGTCAATGTAAATAGTCCAGTGGCTAGTTGATTAATTGTTCAGCAGTGATGTACTGGGCCGTACACTCTACCCTCTGTAGCGCCTTACGGTCAGAGGCTGAACAGTTGCCATACCAGGCGGTGATGCAACCGGTCAGGATGCTCTCGATCGTGCAGCTGTAGAACTTTTTGAGGATCTAGGGACCCATGCCAAATATTTTCAGTCTCCTGAGGGGGAAAAGGTTTTGTCGTTGCGCTCTTCACTGTCTTGGTGTGTTTGGACCATGATAGTTTGTTGGTGATGTGGATGCCAAGGAACTTGAAACTCTCGACCCGTTCCACTACAGCCCCGTCTCAGAATGTTCTGAAATCGTTTCTGTTGTTGGAAACAGATAGGATTAGCATTCCTGCAACATTTTGTTGAAGTATAATTTGACACATCAAACATCCTGATAGTAACAGTTTCTGATCACTAGTTGGTGCTGTTCACATTATTAGCTAAAAAAGTTTGTTAAAGGGATAGTTCACACAAATTACAAAATTACATATTGGTTTCCTTACCTTTTAAAAACCCTAGAGTCGATTGACGCACTGGTGCTAGAGCAGTGTTTGTCAGACCATGAGACATCCTGAAAATTGGTCTTCTTATGAAAACGTCTGTAGAAGTGATGCGCGGGTTGAATCATAACCCGCAGTCCCTGTGGTTATATCACGCGAGGATGGGTTTAGAGTCATTAAATATTGTGTGGCTGAAGGGCAGGTGGGTACGTGGCGGGAGGGTTGAATAAAGATTAAAAAAATACCTACACAGCCAATCGCCAAATAATGCTTTTGGAATGGGCAGAAAAAGTTAACGTCAATCTACAGAGGCAAAAGGGACATTGTCGAAGTTGAATTCAATAAGACAAAAGCTGCGAAAGGAGAGTTGAAAATTAAGAGAAGAGAGGGCCAGCAAAATTATTTTTGTAAAAGATCTGGTGAAGTGGTAGAAGAGGATGATAGCAGTGCCTGCTATGTTATTTGTGATGATTGTGAGGCGCTAAACAAATTAGACAGTCACAAGACAGGACTTCAAATAGACCTATGGCATGTCAAGGGAAATGTAGCCTTTTGTTTTGATGGGTTAAATGGAACTGAAATCTGGACAGTGACTGTAGGTGTATAACCTCACAAATAGCCTTAATAATCACTCCTGCAGAATGAAGCATTTCTTGCAGTAAAATGATACACCAAATGTAGACTAAATGGACTTGGGAACAGGAGTGGAGAAATATGATTTCTTTCTTTCTGCATCTTGTGAGAATGCAATTCTCAGTTTGATACCATCTGTAGAGGTGCTTTCTTCATCATAAAAGATGATTAGTATTTCAACCAAATAAAATATGCATTGAAGCCGAACTGAAATCTGGGTCGTTTTCACAGCTTTCTTTTTTCCTTACAACCGGTCAAACTGATGTCATTTGGACATGCACAGAAAATCTTCAATTTTTTGTTATTGTATTTTCTCCCCAGTCCCTAAACTCCTTTGCTCCGCGAAAGATGACAGAGAAAACTTTACCGATGTCAACTAGATTGAAGCATTCATACTATCGATCTATTACATTATTCTGTTGGGCAAGGGTTTATTTAGTCTTCTAGGGCAACATATAATGACAAAAGAGAAGCTATGTACCTAATCATAGACAAGTTGACTAACAAATAGCCTACCAAAATGTTGGAAATTTAAACTGGAACATATCTAAAACAGGCAACAACAAATCCTGCACGCCTGTCAAATCGTTCTGCAGTCATTGACTGGAGCCTGTAGCACATGTTCTATATATGCAGGTTAGGGTTCGGTGCGGGGCTCAGATTTTCACTTTGTTACATAGTCGGGCAGTTGTGGATGGGTTGTTAGCAATTGCAGGCGAGTGAACAAACAGCTGACCCACGCACCACTAGTCTGTAGTGTCCGAACGATTTGACCTAAAAAACTATTATGACCACTCTATGGGAAAGGGGAGACTCTCCGTGTTGTACTCTACCAGTGCTGGTTTAAAAAAATATGGAAGTATGAAGGTAGTGGTTAAATATGTGAGGTTAAATATATCCTGAGCTTTCTATATCTCGTAAGTATAGGACAAACAGTTCAAAACCTTGTTTCTTATCATATTTATTTTGTTGCCATTTATGAATGTGTTATTTGATGCATTTCTCTGGGCTATAGTAGTACACTTTTTTATATATTTTTTTGATACCTAAAGGGGTCCTAAAATTCAAAATTAAATAGCTAAATGATCATCTTAAAACAATTCCACGTGTCAGCTCAGAACCCCCCCCTCCTCCCAAACAGCTTACATTTTTAAGAATTAATCAGTACACAAAAAAAATCTACTAATAGCAGGAACAGCACCATCTACACCTTCAATAATTCATTTCTCTGAACAGGTGTGGGAAAAAACATCACCACTGAGAATACATTACATAGTATGAAGATACAATACTCTGAGCCTCAGCTACAATCTATTTACACTTGACATTTTTGATATTTAGCAGACTCTCTTATCCAGAGCAACTTCGTGGATTCATCTTAAGATAGCTAGGTGAGACAATAACACATGCAGCAGCTACTCTTCCCGGAGTCCACATAAAACGTACAAACACATGACAAAGTACAGAACAGTAAGGGGAAGCGGTGGGGGGTGTCTGGGGCACTGTGAGAGTTATTTAAGATACTCTTCAAAGAGGTAGGGTTTCAGACGTTTTCGGACAAAGAGAACTGATACTATATACTCGTTGTTGGGGTGGGATTGGTGTGGGACGTGGGAGGTCCAAGGCAGGCTTTTTACAATTTCTTTGGATTCCTTGTCTTACTCATTGTTAAATAAAAGTTTGGTCCAAATCGGATATTATATATTATATGAATCCGATACATTTAAATGGCCAATTTGGGTGCAATCAAGTCCTCTTAGATCAAATTATATTTCAACAAAATAATGTTGCCGGAATGCTTATCTTATCTGTTGACTAACGATTTCAGAACAATCTGAGTGGTTGTCATGGTTTGCTGAAATGACAAGGAACTACCCCTCTCTCTTTCCCTTTACTTTAACCAGCTTCTTCACCCACTGAGCACCGATCGAAACCGGACGTTCGTGGATGTTGAATAGTTGTAGAAATTTCCTCCCGGGCCTTGATGTTAACATCCACAGACAGACCAGCCTGGACCAAATCTGAGCCTATCATGGAAGTATGTTTCACGAGTTTGTATAGTGCAGTACAGAGAGTAGAGCACAGGAGAGTACAGTCCGATACGATACAGTGGTGCAGTACAATACAGTAGAGTACAGTACAATACAGTACAGTAAAGTAGAGTATAGTACAGTAGAGTAGAGTACAGAATTCATAGGTCGCACTATCGTCACTCGTCATGCCATTGTTATGAACTTTCTCAAGCCGCCCTCTTCGGCGGCGCCATAGTGGTGCCCTAAAGTCGTGATTAGGCCAGTCATTCTGGATGGAGGCTAATTACTGTTTAGTCTAAACTACACTATAGTGCCTGAAAATGCGATGACATTGCTAAAGTAGTCAAATATTTAGTAGGAAACAACTTTGCCAGCATTATCATGTCGTCAAATTTACTTTCGGCAGATAGCAATGTTGTCATTAGCTAGCAAAGTTTGTCAAAATACCTAGCAATGCTAACGTTAGCTAGCTAAAATCTGGTGGCCTCCCCTCATCCTTAGCTATCTACTAAATATTTGCCTCCTTTTGGATGGCATTGTATTTCCAAGCCACTGTAATGCACTTTTGCTGAAATCTTCATCAGCTCTCATTGGCAATGCATTGAGTAGAATGCTAAGTCCAAAAATAACGTTTGAAACAATAGTGACGAAACATGCAACCCGTGAATTTTGTACTGTATTCTACTGTACTGCTATAATCTACTGTACTGTACTGAACTTTACTCTACCCTACTCTACTCTACTCTGCTGTGCTTTTCTGTACTGTAATTGTACTGCACGGTACTTTACCGTGCTCTGCTATGCTGCGCTGTGATGTCCAAACTTCTGAAACCTGAGGAGAATGACGTTCATATCCATAATTATGCATTTCTGTGTAGTACAGATCAGGGACCCATGATGTCACTCTGTTACCATAATTCCGTTACCGCGTGTAAATCCACTTCACTTACTGTATGTAGTTCAGTAACCAAAAGAGATGTTTTCAAAGTCATTAGCTGACACCCCATTGTTTCTGTAGACATCTTTGAATCTTCATTCGGAGGAGATATTTAAACATTTTTGGAAAACATGGAGGCATAAAAACCTGATGGAGAATTTACCTTCTAAGTTTGCATCTGCACAAGTCCAAATTAGTTTTTGTACATATTTCAGTGGAAATTCTTAAAAGTTGTCATTGTGCATTGTGTATGGTTTGTTCAACTTTGAAATGAATATTTTTTTTTGGCATACATTTTGAAATGAGAAATAATTGAGTTAATGCGTAATTCCATTACAGTGGAATTGCCCATACATACCAACTGAGCTACTGAGCTTGTGTGTCTAGGGCCTGTGTTTCCCAATCATGGTTCTGGGAACCCAAAGCGGTGCACATTTTAGTTTTTGCCCTACCATTAACACGTCTGATTCAACCAAAAGCTTGATGAGTTGATTAGTTCAGCCAAGTGTGTTATATGGCAAAAACAAAAAATGTGTCCAGGATTGGGAAACACTGTGTTAGTAAATGCGCTCAGCATATTCACTCCCCACTCTCTATGGCCTTCATCAACATGCAGAATGACAGCAGCCTCCACTCCCCCTCCCTCCATATGCGATGTCAATCACCAGGCCTGGCAGGAACCTCACCCCTCCCCCATCAATCATCACAGAGAGACAGTAGGCCTTGGATGATAGGAGGGCAGGCCTATGGAGACCACCAGAGTAAAACACAACACAGCACAGAGAAAAACACACTCGTTAATAGCCTGCTGTTGCTAATTTGGATGTAAGTCTTGCCATGGCAAGTCATTGATTGGAAGCTCAAGGTCATGTGAAGTCTGGCGTCATGGTGAAGAAAGGAAACGGTCCAGATGAAGATATAGTTCTCTGATTACTTCTCCTTGGCTTTGGCCATATAGATTCACTATTGTATTTATGGTGTGCAATATTGTAGACTCCTCTCTCTCTCTCTCTCTCTCCATTGTTGTTTGTGTTGCTTCTGCTGGGGTAATGAGGCGTCCAGTGTGCTTTGAGAGAGCCAAGATACTACATCTATAACAATAGCAGCATCAACATTTGTCGCTTGCCTCTTGGTGGGTGGCCCTAAGGATACAACACTTCAATGTTGTGCATTGGCCAATGGCCCTTGGTGTCTGTGTCCTAACCCTGCCTCTCTTACATTTGTGTGTGTGTGTGTGTGTTAGTGTGTATGTGAGGGAGGGAGGGAGAGAGAGAAAATAAGAAAGTGTGTGTGTGTTTCTGTCGAATTCAGTGCAGACACCACTGCCTGAAATGTTGTTCGGGCTGCCCCGGGGTCTGTGCCTTTCACACCAGCTGCAGCGCTATCATCGATTCGTTTGGAGAGTTTATTCATCAAGATGTCATCGGTGGAAGTGGACCAATGTTATGTTCCCTGTTAAACTGGGCTCGCCTCTAGACTGCCCTCATGTTTATTAGTGATTCATCATAAACTGTGGGCACTGGGAACAGCCTCCAGGGCTTTTGGTACTGATTCTGAACAGCCTATTTGCTGTATGGCATAGCTCTGCTGTCAGTCTGTTTACGGCTGTGTTTATGACTGTCGTAGCTTAGCTGGGACTGTAGTAGTTCCTACAGGACACGGATGTGGAACGTTGGTCCTACACCTTAGCTTTAAATGTACAGCAGTGACAGGGAAATACAAGGTGTAGAAATCAAACCATCCTTAGTGCCGAGTGATTCTTGCTTTTTGAGGTCGGATCAGTTTTGGTTGTGTGTATTACATACGTTTTAGGTCTATTTGATAACTTTATTATTTCTTTCCAAGTCATCATCTCATCTCTATAGAGCTACTGCCTATGCTATCTAACAAAATCGCTATTTTAGTAGTTCTTCAAAGTAAATAAGACACACTTTTATGACTGCCGAATACCAACTATCAATCTTAGATCATGTATTTTTAGGTAGAGATACCTCGCGAAGCAACTGCTCTCTATCCCTCTCGATCACGCGTTCTTCTGTCTCTTCTCTCCATCTCAGACCGGACAAGTAGGCGTGCATTGGATTATGGTCACTGTAGTTAATTACCACGTTTTCTGCACTAAGTTATGTAGAATATTGGCCTGTTGGAAACTACAGCTCCCTGTTACATCAGTTCGGGCTTGATCTGATTTATCTCTAGATAAACTGTACAACAGACCCGAAATGGAATTCAAATAACTGAACTGATGTCAGTCAGTTAGTTGTTTAAAAACGAGTTAAGCGCTCAGCATTATTCTTCCTTCACTGTGTTCTTCTGGACTTGATGTTTTGTCTCATTGCAGCAGACAGTCTCTGTTGAACTCACACAGAATGCTAAGCTAGCTGGGCACCATGCTCTGCTGAGCTATGTTGCTGATTTGTCATTTTTATATAGACAGTCTAATTACTTTTAACTCATTAACGGCACTGGAAGGCAGAATGTCCACTAATAAGCACAAAGCTTTAAACCACACACAGGAGTTGGGCTGTATTATGCTATGCTAACTATGCTGTATTTTTGTGAATGTATATATCTGTTCTCACAGAAACCAATGTTACAGATGTCATAAACATATAATGGAGGGTGAGAATTCAGAAGATTGGTCATTTCCGGTCTGTTTTCATTAAGGACGACTCATTTGGGAGAAAGCTTTTCAACACGGAGTGGAATTGTTATACTGGCAATTATGTCTGGAGTATTTGATTACAAAGATGACAAACATGCTAATTTATAAAATGAGGTTACAAATTATATTCCAATTGCTCACCACGCAAACTGTGTGTGTGTGTGTTTGAAAATAAAACAAAAGCCATAGCGTGAGCAAAATGAATGTTTAGCAGATGAGATTGACTTTATTTAAATTTAAATTTTTTGCCAGATAGAATAGGTTTTCTAGTGAAATTTGACTGCTTTAATCTCAATGCTTTATTACGAAACTATTACAGGGAGAGATGGGGGGGGTTATTTTTTGATGGTTTGTTGGCCAGGTGCTTTCGATCTACCCGGTCTATGGATTCCCTGATTCCCAGTCAGCCTTACTGAAGCTCCAGAACAGATGGTCTCTTGCTGTATGGTTCAGCTAGATAAATCCCTAGCTGAACCAGTGATAGTGATTAACACCGGTGGCTGTCGTTAAAGCTACTGGCTAATTATTCTATGAAAATAGAATAGCTGTGAAGTATAGCGGTATTTTCAACCTCTTCCTGGAACGGAGAGAAGCTGCAAAGCGTTGTGTGCTCCTCGTGACGGATACTCCGTATCAAGCCCAGTTGTTTGTTATGTACCTTTTGCCGGCTTCATTGACTGCGTTTGACACTTTTACTGCATTGCTCGTTTGACATTGACTTGTTGTGACTGTCGGCCCTTCGGAGATACTTGTGTAATAGCTCAAAGGTGCAAGTCGTTCGTCCATTGGAGATTTGACAGTCAAGTTATGTGTGTGTATCTCAAGTCAATATTCTGCATCCTCCCCTCATCACACACACACACACACACACACACACACACACACACACACACACACACACACACACACACACACACACACACACACACACACACACACACACACACACACACACACACACACACACACACCTTCGACAAACCTTATTAGCTGCTGCCACAACTCATTTGTCCCTCATCTTTCGGTCTAAGCATCTTGGAGCAAGGGGTTGCTCTCCGCCGCAAAGTGGGCTCCTTTTAGGGTTTTTATTCGCTCTAAAGGAGAGCGATGGCAAAGGGCCGGCCATCCCATACTCTTGTCCAGATCAGTGATTTTTCCCCCTAAAATAGCCCTGCTGTCAGCTTGCCTTAGGAACTCTGGCCTCTGAGAGGCTGTTAATGGGATCAGTGTTTGCTGGAGTGTGCGGCTCAGTGGGAAGACATGGTGCTGGTGACCCAATCCTCTTTTGATGGGATCACGGCTTGTTCCTAATCCCCCTCTGACCCGTCTAACCTAAGGGACTAGATCCAGGGGTACCACCCGTTCCCCACTTCTCCTCGCTACATTTTACATACAATTGTTTCACAAATGGAACAGTGGTGGTGTTAATGTATTAGCCTCGCAGTAGAATTCTTGCACTGCCCATCGCATGGAGAGAGTCGTTCTTCTTGTTAATATTGAGTTGCACCCCCTTTCCCCCCCCAGAACAGCCTCAATGTCACGACTTCCGCCGAAGTTGGTGCCTCTCCTTGTTCGGGCGGCGTTCGGCGGTCGACGTCACCGGTTTTCTAGCCGCCACCGATCTACGTTTCATTGTCCATTTGTTTTGTCTTTATTGAACACACCTTGATTCCATTCCATTATTATTTATTCACTTTTTAACCCTCGGGTTCCCACATGGTTTTGTGCGTGTTTGTTCATTGTTAAGTTTCGCTATTTCTGTGAGCTGGATTCTTTTCCCTGCGTGGAATTATTTTTGTTGTTTATTCGAGTAAAGTAATTTTTTTTACTCAGTTCTGTGTCCTGCACCTGACTCCGTCCTACCGGCTGCACATTGACACTTGACAGAAACACGCACCTAAATATGGAGTCAGCAGGTGCACCCAGTCCTCCGTTACCGGTGGAGGACCGCGTCCAGCACGCGACGATGCTCCAACATCTTGGCACAGCCATGCTGCACACCATGGAGCGATGGGAGAGAGGGGTTTTTCCCACAACACCATCAACTTCACCCCAACCCACACCGCTGTCCACCCCTCCGTCACCTGGACCCAGTGGGATTTGGCTCTCGCTCCTGAGGGCATATGATGGGACGGGTGCCAGGGGTTCCTGCTCCAGTTGGAGCTCAACCTGGCGACCGTCCACCCGGCTCCCTCGGGACACGAGAGCGTGTCCACCCTCATCTCCTGTTTGTCGGGGAGAGCACTTTAGTGGGCCAATGCCGTATGGGGGAGAGAAGGCACAGCGTTGGTCCACTATGAGGTTTTTACCCGGCGCTTCCGGACGGTCTTTGATCATCCACCTGAGGGGAGAGCGTTTGTTCCATCTTAGACAGGATGAGGAGCCCACAGGACTTCGCACTGGCCTTCAGGACCCTGGCAGCCAGCGTGGGATGGAATGAAAGGGCCCTGATCGACCATTACCGGTGCAGTCTATGTGAGGACTTTCGTCAGGAGCTGGCATGCAGGGACACCACCCTTACCCTCGACCAGTCGGTGGTTTATCCATCTGGCTGGATAACCTATGGAGCTCGGAGGTGCTGCTCTGAGGGTGAGCCGGAGGGGGGGCCATTTCCTGCACCACATGTGGCCGCAGAGGACACACTGCTGGTCGGTGCTGGAGAGGTTCCCCAGGAAGTCGAGGCAGCAGGCAGGGCACAGGTGGATCATCCCAGGTGAGTAGGCACCCGACTCACCCAGAGCTCCCATTTGTGCACATGTGTGTGTATAGAATTTCCTGAGTTTTCCCTGCATTCCCAGCATAAGGCGCTAGTAGATTCAGGCACAGCTGGGAACTTTATTGACCGTTCATTTGCACTTAGTTTAGGGATTCCCATTGTTCCTGTTGATGTGCCCTTAGATAGTCGTCCATTAGGGTCGGGGCTGATTAGGGAGGCCACTGCTCCACTATGTATGATAAGGCAGGAGGGTCATGAGGAGAGAATTAGTCTCTTCCTGATTGATTCTCCTGTGTTTCCCGTGGTGTTGGGCCTTCCCTGTTTGGCCTATCATGACCCCACTATTTCGTGGCAACAGAGGGCTCTCAAGGGAGGGTCACGTAGGTGCTTAGGGAGATGTATAGGTGTTTCCATCAGTGCAACTACAGTGGAGAGTCCAAACCAGGTCTCCACTGTGCACATCCCCTCTGAATATGCCGATTTGGCTCTCGCCTTCTGTAAGAAGAAGGCGACTCATCTACCACCCCATCGACGGGGGGATTGTGTGATAAATCTCCTGGTAGACGCTGCAATTCCCAGGAGTCACGTGTATCCTCTGTCACAGGAGGAGACGGCGGCTATGGAAACATATGTCACCAAATCTCTGGGACAGGGATACATTTGGCACTCCACTTCATCTGCCTCCTCGAGTTTCTTTTTTGTGAAGAAGAAGGATGTCGGTCTGTGCCTGTGTATTGACTATCGAGGCATCAATCAGATCACTGTGAGGTACAGTGACCCGCTGCCTCTCATAGCCAGTGCGATCGAGTCAATACACAGGGCGCACTTCTTCACTAAATTGGATCTCAGGAGAGCGTACAATCTGGTGCGTATCCCGGAGGGGGATGAGTGAAAGACGGCATTTAGTACCACCTCTGGGCATGAGTACCTCGTCATGCTGTACAGGTTGATGAATGCTCCATCAATCTTCCAATCCTTTGTAGACAAGATTTTCCGGGATCTGCACGGGCAGGGTGTAGTGGTGTATATCGACGACATTCTGATACACTCCGCTACACGCGCCGTGCATGTGTCCCTGGTGTGCAAGGTGCTTGGTCGACTGTTGGAGCATGACCTGTTCGTGGCCTGTTCATCATGACCAAAATTGGAGGTTGCATGTTTAACTAAGCAGCTCGTTGGCCGCTTATTTCACTTCATAAAGGGTCCTTGTAGGTGATCGCCTCTTCTCTGAACCTGAACGTCCTATATTTTACAATTGTAGACAAGATATACAGCACATAGAATTCTCTGAGATACTTTTACTACCCTCAGTGTAAAGTCATGACCAAAAACATTAAACAATTATTAAGGCTTTTCCAACCCTTCTTACCTAATGAGGAATTAGTTTCTCCATTTTAAACATAGCTTCAGCACCTGCTCTTTGAAGGTCTTGTCGATCTGGGGAAGAAACAGCTGTCAGATGATCACTCCTGACAATATTAACAATGGATGTATAGAACAAACTAGAGCCCTTGTTGTGGTACTTATTCAGACAAGTGTCAGATCTGCTCATACACACATGTGCTGTAAAGTAACCTTACTGTAGCATCACTACCCCACTTAGTTTCCCCCAGTTGTTGGCTTAAAGAATTTCAGGCTGATACCTGGAAGACTATATTCAGAATAGTATTCTGGTAGTAGCCATCTTGATCAGTATCTGGCTCCATATCTTTCTGCCCGCACGCCCTGTCCGTCTGCAGAGCCTCGTGCAGCCAGCCTGTAATGTTGGCCTGTGGAAGGGTGAGAAAGAGAGAGTGTAAGCCTCTCTATCTGCACACCTCGTCCTGGTTTGTCATAATAACAACTCTGGGGCACCCATCATCTCCACACTGGAACATGTAATTACAGTGGGATATATGGTTGAGAGAACCATGTATATGCTGTACTGTAATGTGGACATTCACACATACAGCAATGCACGCACGGCACACACGCACAGCACGCACGCACGCACACACACACACACACACACACACACACACACAACAACATTTCACACACACATAAACTCACTCATGAGTGCAGACGTATGATTCAACTGGTGATTTCCCCCCCCCCCCTCCTCCCTGGAACCGAGAAGTAGACGTTTCCCTTGGCCGCAGCTTTTGTTGAGCGATAGGTAACAGTTGTCGATGTGTTCAGAGGGTGCCTGGTTCAATGGAAGCAACACTGTTACGTACAGAAACACACAGCAATCACAGGAAATCGGAAATCAGAGAGAATATAATATGAGTGGTTCCCAACGTTGATGCAGGCTAGCTAAACAAACAATATATATTTCTGAGCTGGCACTTACGACAGCAGCAGCGACCAGGGATTTAGTTTACAACCTCAGACGATAGAAAAGGAACAGAGACTCAGTAACGGAGATAATGTATTTCCATTCCTGCATATTCCGCGGAGCTGTGATTGGACTGGTGCTCAGGTATCACTGATGCTGCATGAGTCACAGAAAGGGTTGTGTGGACAGGGCACTACAGACTTACTTTTGTAAGTCTTAGTTGAGGATCCCAAGTGACGGGGGACACAATCTCGTTGGCCGTCAGGCCCTCTGAATCAAGCTCCTGCACCCTCACGGACACAGTGTTGAGGCTTGACCAACCTGTCAAGACGTGGTAGTGGGGCAGCTCTGCACCGGCGTCACCAGCTACATCCTATCCGACTCGCGTGTCACCGACTGGGCACCGACTGGGTGCCCTTGATGCCTGTGCTCACTGTGGCTTCCAGCCTTAACCATGGCGCCCCGCGGCTCTATCGTCCGGCACACCCTGTACCTTGCCAGAGTGGTTTTGATTGAGGTTCACGTTGTGTTTGTTCATGTTGTCAATGCGGCACTGTTCGTACATGAGGTCATTCCATGAAGTCCAGGTTCATCAGCTTGTGGTGGCCCTCCTGCAGATATTCTTCAGGTTCTCCGCGGCTGAGGCAGTTCTCAATGGTGTTCATACTTTGCCTCCAGTCCTTGCTGATGTCTGCCAGAGAATTCTGGATGCCCTTCAGAGTGGATGCCCTTCAGAGAGCTGACTGAGGGCTGTAAGTACACTGCCTAACTGGGGACCTGGGGACAGACAACTGGAAATGGTTTAGATAGGACTTTACATAAATCAAAGTACAGTACAGATTCACATAATGCAGCCAATGTAAAAGCGAAAATAAAAAACCTTCGGTCGTGCTTCTACTAAAACACCACGTCTTACTGGGTGATAAATAAATAATGGGATTTATGTCAGTTGTGAGGCCTTAGCAGGTGAATTATTCCTTTCCTAATAATTACGCTAGCTTTGGCTCCATACAGAAGAATTGACCTGCTGCCTAGCTCTGGTTAAAATTGCTTGCAAAATAACTTTACCTGAAAGATTTATGTAGCTAGCATCAGACTACAAAGTTACAGTTACACTGCAATATCCTGATAATAATGACTTGGACAATAGTTTCCAAAAAAGCATAAAAATATAATAAAATATTACTACCTAGTCAGAGCAGAAAGAAATGTAAACTTTTAGTGGACATGCACACGCGGTGTCAGTTAATCTTCCAAAATCACCATTGAAAGGGTCGCCTATCACACAGTACGACGTGTGGCAACTGCTCGACCTCCGACCGCAAGGCACTACAGAGGGTAGTGCGTACGGCCCAGTACATCACTGGGGCCAAACTTCCTGCCATCCAGGACCTCTATACCAGGCGGTGTTAGAGGAAGGCCCTACAAATTGCCAGACTCCAGCCACCATAGTCATAGACTGTTCTCTCTGCTACTACACGGCAAGCGGTACCGGAGTGCCAAGTCTAGGTCCAAGAGGCTTCTAAACAGCTTCTACCCCGAAGCCATAAGACTCCTGAACACCTAATCAAATGGCTACCCAGACTATTTGCATTGCCCCCCCTACCCCCATTTTACGCTGCTGCTACTCTCTGTTTATTATCAATGCGTAGTCACTTTAACTCTACCTACGTGTGAATATTACCTCAATTACCTCGACTAACCGGTGCCCCCGCACATTGACTCTGTACCGGTACCCCCTGTACATGTATATAGCCTTGCTATTGTTATTTTTCTAAAGGTATTTTTCTTAACTGCGTTGTTGGTTAAGAGCTTGTAAGTAAGCATTGTGACAAATACAGTTTGATTTGATTCTGACTCACCATTCAAAGGTATCACGTACTACATATGTGGCGGTAGGGCACCACATATCACCATATGAGTGGTGTGATTGGTGAGATGATTTCCACCTTTTAATGGGGCGATTGTATTCTAAATCGGGTGCCCCAGCACCGAAGGAGACGAGACCAAAAATACATTCATAAAAACGAAATTATCTTGCGATACAGGCATTTGGAACATTGTGCTAAAACATACATTTGAATTAATCCAATTAATTCGATATATCGCCTAGCCCTATGCCTGTTAAGTAGGCAGCCCACATGTGGCGGCTAGGGTCATCATTAAAACTTGCACCGTTACATTCCTTTTCTAATTCCGCTTTCCTCGCTCTCTTGGAGTTTAATGTGTGCACGTCCTGGCCAGCCTGCTTGTATTAAACCCCATTAGTTACACATTGCCCCAGCCGCAGGCTCTCAACACAACAACACACTGAGGCTGAACAGCAATAATAGTCTCCCCTTTTTTTACTCTTATCCCATACTAAATTGTGTAGGTTTTGTGTGTGTGCATGTGTGTGTGTGTTTTTTTGTCTTTGTCTGTTGTGTTTGTGTGTGTGTGTGTGTGTGTGAGCACACGCGTGTAGCCGTGTACACATGATTGCTCTTTAAACCCAACGTTGTATGATAATCGCACACCACTTAAACGGCGTAAAAATATCTACTTTTATGCGTAGACTGGTCATTCAAGTTGTAAGAAGAGCAAACCGCTCATATGGGACGATGACCTTAGTTCATATTGCAGCAACAGATGCTTCAGCTTGTGTTTAATAGTGACATCGCCCCTCAAATATTTCACTCTGGAAGGTCTGTTTCCATTCGGAAGGACCACACAATGAATTATAATCAAGCACTATTTGAATCAATATTTTCTGTTGTTTAGTTGATATTTGGCCCTCTATCTCAATAACATCTTGAGGAAGCGAAAAGGAGACAGATTGATTAAACATTTGCCCTGGTGCAAACTCTGCACCACTGATTTCCAAACAAATAGAAAACAGAAAGATGAAACCCAAAAGTATTCAATCAAATCCGACAGCAATAAATTAAACACACAAATCTTCTTTTACTGGAAACATGTATGTCTCTAGATTCATGTTTAATGCATGTTTTTGCACTTACCGTCTTTCCTACGGGCCACATATTAAATACATTCTAAGGATCATTAAGCGGCACCATTGTACCATTGGCACAGTAGGGAGCCCATGTTTCTAAACCCACTTAAGCCCTGCATGTGTGCAATGTACAGCCAACCCAGGGTCTGTCCAAATTGGTACCCTATAGTGCACTACTTTTGACCAGTGCCCATAGGGCAAAAAAGAAGTGTGGTATATAGGGAATAGGGTGCCATTTGGACACAGCCAACCCAGGACACAGCCAACCCAGGACACAGCCAACCCAGGACACAGCTAACCCAGGACACAGCTAACCCAGGACACAGCTAACCCAGGATACAGCCAACTCAGGACACAGCCAACCCAGGACACATCTAACCCAGGACACAGCCAACCCAGGACACAGCCAACCCAGGACACAGCCAACCCAGGACATTGCTAACCCAGGACACTGCTAACCCAGGACACTGCTAACCCAGGACACAGCTAACCCAGGACACAGCTAACCCAGGGCACAGCTAACCCAGGACACAGCTGACCTGGGACACAACTAACCCAGGACACAGCCAACCCAGGACACAACTAACCCAGGACATGTTTGATGCTGTGTTAGATGCTGTGTTTGTGCGTTCAAAAAGAGGATGATGATGTGCATTTCATTTTCAAAGCCATGAACGAAGGACCACTTGCCTTGCCTAGTCAATTAATCAATAATTGAATATGTCGTTATCACACAGTTTCGAAATGACTGTTCTTGTGTTCCTCCACATTTTTAGTGATGGTCTTAATTAGGCAAACTGCCATTCCACTACACTGTGTTTTACAGAGCTCTGCTGTAAATCCACCAATTCGACTACTAAAGAGAGAGAGAGTGGTCAATAAGTTATTACTTCTGAAGCAATAATAGTTGTGCTTATCAAAGGAGTTAATTGTATGTGAAGGCATACTAGATGTTCCATCTCATATCTGACAGTGAAGTGCAATGCCTCAGCCTGCCTGCGCACTGTCGACATGACAGATGTTATATGATGCTATAGCACAGGGAAAGCTATTAAAACGTAGATCTATTGAACCTTATCCTAAAGTGCCAGTGATTCCTCTGATTGTTCTACACAAGGGAGTTCATATCTTGATATCTACTTATATCTCACAGTAGAATTGTTCAATCCATAAAACCTTGCTTAATAATAGACTGTAGAATCATACATGCAAAGCGACTTATAGTCAGTCACGCGTGCATACATTTTACAAATGGGTGACCCCGGGGAATCAAATACACTATCCTGACATTGCAAGCACCATGCTCTACCAACTGAGCTACAGAGGACCAATATAATCACAGGTCAGTATCTCGGACTTTCCCCATTGGACCTTTAACTTTGGCCAGCAGTAAAAAAAGAGAGAGAGAGAGAGAGAGAGAGAGAGAGAGAGAGAGAGAGAGAGAGAGAGAGAGAGAGAGAGAGAGAGAGAGTGACAGAGTGAGAGAGAGAGCGAGAGAGAGAGAGGGAGAGAGAGAGAGAGAAAGAGAGAGAGAGAGAGAGAAAGAGAGAGAGAGAGAGAGAGAGAGACAGACAGACAGACAGAGTGAGATTGAAAGAGAGAGAGAGAGAGTGACAGAGAGAGAGAGAGAAAGAGAGTGAGAAAGAAAGAGAGAGAGAGAGAGAGAGAGAGAGAGAGAGAGAGAGAGAGAGAGAGAGAGAGAGACTCTCATTCACTTCACTGTTTTGGCACAATTTGACACGGGAGGGTATTCTTGTTAGTACTTTTTTGAGGTCGGGTAGTTTTCGGTTCGATTTCGGGTTCGATTAGATTTTTTTCACATTAAATGTGCTATGCATTTTATGGGTTGAATGCTTTAAGAACACTGCATTAATCCATTTATAAAAGTCCCATGATGGTAGTGACGGCCCATTACTGCTTATCACTTATTAACCATCCTTTATTCACATTACTTTACTTTAATAAAATATTTGTTTTATTTGATGACTTCATTATTTCATTCCAAGTCGTCATCTCATCTCTATAGAACACGATTTTAGTAGTTCTTCAAGGTAAATAAGGCCTACTTTTATGACTGCTCAATACCAACTATCAATCACTTAGATCATGTATTTTCAGGGTCGCAAAGCAGCTGCTTTCTATTCCTATCGATCAGGCCTTCTCTTCTCTCAGTCTGCTTGTCTGCCGGCCACAGACCTGACAAGTTTAAGCGGGCCCACAATGGATTATGGTCATTGTAGTTAATTACTACTTTTTTCTGCTCAAAACTAGGTCGATTATTGACCTGTTGGAAACTACAACTCCCTGTTACATCGCACAGTTCAGGCTTGATCTGATTTATATCTACAGAAACTCTACATCTTCTTCACAGAAAAAAAACGGAACAAAATGGAAATCGGTCAATTAGTTGTTTAAAATACGAAACTTAACTTACATTTTGGTTAATCGCTCAGCACTAATTCTTGTATTCTTGGGAATCCTGACCTCCTCCAACATAACAGGCATATTCAACACCTACACTCACCAGACAAGTTAGAAATTGTGCTACGCCGCAAACACGTATCGTAAAAGTAATGATGTTTTTGTTTGGTTAGCTTTTGGAAACACCATCTAGCGCATGCAACCGTCCTTGACGCCACACTTATACATTGCAATTTTCAATTTACCTGATATCGTCCGATGGCTAGTATTCGATGTCTGCGGATGCGTTGTCTTCTAGCCAAGATATGAAATGCGATCATAATTGACTGTAGCGCACATAAACACACACAACAGCTACCGGTGGTTCCATGATGACTGAAAACACACCCGTGGGATGAACGAGTGATGAATTTCTGGGCATGTGCGGTCTATTTAAAATGTATTCATTCTTCCCTCATCCTGCAAGTGTCAACTCATCATATGTCATGATACATAATCAGAAGTGTCCACTTAATCTGAGGGGAGAGGGTGTGTTTTTTACGTGCTTGCAATGCAGCCACAGCCTCTCCCAAAGTTCACGTCCCTCATCAAGATTAGCCTATAGACGCCCATTTCTGCCACCAGCACCCTCCACCCCCATACAGTCCTGGCCCCTCAGGTGTGCGTTGAGTAACACCCTTAATGATGGTGTAATCACTGTATTTAGAGGGCTGTAAACAACATTTGAAGGGAGAGGGAGCAGCGAGAGAGATTTGGTTCGTGGCACATTGGAAAAGGACAGGTAAATCCCGTCAACTGTGGGCAAGGAAGGATTTATACTCTGCATGGGAAGTGGGAACCACTCCTCATGTCTTCAGATATTGGCGGATAGTCTACTTTTCTTACTCTTTTTTTTGGATGATTAATTCAATGGCTCTTATATCCCTTTTAGACATATGGAAGGTGGCGCCTTAAAAGTGCCTCGGCTACGGCATGTTTATTTGTCTGAAGAGGATCCACTACAGCTTTTTAAATGCCGCCACCTTCTCTGGAGATAGTTTCGAAGCGGGCATTTGACTTGTCTGTAAAGGAATGCCGCTTCTGAAGCGGTACTAACATCCATCACTAGGCAACCAGAACTGTCAATCAAATTATCTTGAGCTGCCTGAGTGCAGCTTGCCTGCTGCCTGCACACAGAACACTTGCTCCCAAGAAAAGTACTTTGAATGACTCAGGGGCAGAACTTTCACTGGGGACGGGCCCACGTTCTGAAATGGCATTTTTTGTCCCCCCCCCAGTTTTATCATTGGAATGTGATAAAAAATGAGGCAACGGTGTGCTTTAGGACCATGCAGACGCCTCCGCGGGGTCGGGTAGACTGTTTGGAATGTTTATCCACCAAAAAATAAATATATTCAGTACCAGTCAAAAGTTTTGACAACTACTCATTCCAGGGTTTTTCTTTACTTTTTAAAAATGTTCTACATTGTAGAATAATAGTGAAGACATCAAAACTATGAAATAACACATATGGAATCATGTATTATTGTGTTTTTGGGCTCCCGAGTGGCGCAGTGGTCTAAGGCACTGTGTCTTAGTGTCTCTTCAGACACCCTGGTTTGAATCCAGGCTGTATCACAACCAGCCGGGAGACCCATAGGGCAGCACACAATTGGCCCAGCATCTTGAACTTCTTCCATTTTCTAATAATTGCGCCAACAGTTGATGCCTTCTCACCAAGCTGCTTGCTTGTCTTGTAGCCCATCCCAGCCTTGTGCAGGTCTACAATTTATTCCTGATGTCCTTACACAGCTCTCTGGTCTTGGCCATTGTGGAGAGGTTGGAGTCTGTTTGATTGAGTGTGTGGACAGGTGTCTTTTATACAGGTAACGAGTTCAAACAGGTGCAGTTAATACAGGTAATGAGTGGAGAACAGGATGGCTTCTTAAAGAAAAACTAATAGGTCTGTGAGAGCCAGAATTCTTACTGGTTGGTAGGTGATCAAATACTTCTGTCATGCAATAAAATGCAAATGAATTACTTAAAAATCATACAATGTGATTTTCTGGGTTTTTGTCTCTCACAGTTGAAGTGTACCTATGATAAAAATTACAGACCTCTACATGCTTTGTAAGTAGGAAAACCTGCAAAATCGGCAGTGTATCAAATACTTGTTCTCCTCACTGTATTTATATATAGTTATATATATATTCAAAAACCAAAGTTGCGCTCCTGCAATGACTTACCAATACATTCAGTAGAAAGAAAACGCTAACTACCATACCATAAAAACAGCAGAAAACCAACCCCACCAACCTTTTTTGCTGTCAGGGAAACAATACCGAACGTTCCATGCCGGAGCAGAATTCTACTGTCTGAAAAGGTACAGACGCTTCTGATGTGGCGCTTTTTAAAATTGTCTGCGCTATTGATCCGTTACAGTAGCGGCATCCGACAGTATGGATGAGAATGGTATTATACTAACAAGCTCTGTGCTGAGGATCTCTCATGGGATCTGGTGGATTACCTTCTAGTGTGTGAGATCATTATTATGCCATTATTCAGTAATGCACGAGTTATCTTCAGATAGGACACAAATGGTTTATTGAGTGGTAATGAGCAAGTGGCAGTTACATTATGTGAAGGTTTATGCGTTTTCAGAAATAGGGTGTAGTGCTCTGTAAACGCTACAAGAACAGAAATAGAGTTTTGTTGAGTATGCAGGGCCCGAAATGGATGTGATGCAAGGGGTTAGTAAATCACATTTACAATTGGCCTGGAAATATCCCTCCCTCTCTCTCTACTCCTCCCGCCCTCTTTCTCTCCCCTCTCTCTTTCTCTCTCCCTCCTCTCCTCCCGGCCTCTCTCTATTTCTCTCTCTGCCTCTCCTCGTGTCCTCCTCTGTTAGCAGCCAAAATAAGCCTTCTCGTTCAACAGAGCTGCTGGCCCGAGGCCAAGTCATTCAAAGAAACCCACGTGGAAAGCACTGCCCAGTACCAGTACCCCCATAGAGCTCAGTACATCTCAGTCTAACCCTGCATCGCTAATCCCACCGTTATGTCACCGCAAGGTGATCCTTCCTCACTAAGGTCTTTAGTTACCGGATCCCTCTCGTGCAAGAAAGTTCACTCTGTTTTGCTCAGACTTGATTGTGAGTTTTAGGGATATTCTTATAATTATGGTATTAGGCAAGAAAGTTTGATTTGCTTTGGACTTGATAATTGTGAGTTTGAGGGGGAAATCAAATGACATTTTATTGGTTGCATACACATATTTAGTGCATATTTAGAAATTACAATTACACGTGTTTCCAAATTGGCCATTTTCCAAAATCTCTGGCCATTTTGACCTGCTGAAAACATTAGGTATATGTTTGTTACAAAAGACTGAAGAGTAACCTTTAAGTAAGGAGATGTCAGAAAGGCCATCTAGAGAGAAATCCCTATGGGAAGCGGGTCTTTAAGGATTCAGAGAAGCCCGTTTTGAACTCAGAGAAAAAAATCCAATGGGATTCACAATGACCCACTTAGAATTAAACAATATCTGAGAGTGGCATGAGGGAAGGTGACCCTCTGCAGCACTGATACAATGGTAAAGAATAAAATTCATGCGATGTGTTTTTGAAGGAAGACTTGCTCAGAGGCAATAAATTGTAATGGACTTATCATTAATAAAATTCTGGAATTAGACTAAAGATAGGCATGCACTGTCTAGTATGCACAACCAGTCCCAAATGGCACCCTATACCCTATATAGTGCACTACTTTTGACCAGAGGCAAAAGAAGACTTTTGACGTCCAGGATGCAGGTCGTGGGCAAAGTCTTCCCCCTTGTAGGAGGTTGGGCTCTGGTCAAAGTAGTGGACCGTCTAGAGATTGGGAATAGGGTACCATTTGGGACGCAGGCGGTGAGTCTGTGATGTAAGGGACACTCCTGTCACAGGCCAGAACAGCAGATATTAATCCGGTGTCTGTCAGCCAGACAGTCAGTCAAATAGTGCACTATATAGGTAATAGGTTGCCATTTTGACACACAGAATGAAATGCCCCCTGTCAGTAAGCCAGCTAGTCAGTCAGTCAGCCGTGGGCGAGGTTGAGTGGCGTGCAGCAGGATGCTGAACTTACAGTCTGAGGGACGGAGCACAGACATGTTTGTAGCATCTTACTCTGATGTAAGAGATCAAACGATTGGAAGGAAAGCAAATAAGAGAGAAGGAAACAGGACTGAATTAAAGAGCACATGATTTATGTAGTACATGCTGTATGTGGTATCATGTGTAAGGGCGTTTGTATGTAGTGTCGCCTTACGTATGTATCGAAAGAGTAGGGGGAAGGGTGTATTAAAACACCATGGTGCATACACAGCACATATCTGCTGACTGACATGTTTGCATGAATGTTCTATTTCATATTCACGGGCATTGTGTTCCAGAAGTCAAATGTTACCCCAGAGTCTAGCTGACCTGCTTCAGTCAGTTGATCCAGAGCACAGCTGAGCTGACCTTCACCGAGCAGGAGAGTTGAGTTAGGGCCTATCCCTTAGTTACTATCGTCGGCCGGGTCGTATTTACAGTACACCCTGCTAGCCACTATGTGTGCGTCACAAATGGCACCCTGTCACCCATATAGTGCACTACTTTTGACCAGAGCCCTATGTTTCCAGCCTGGGTGACCAGCTGCATCGAGGAAGGGTTTTCATGCACAGCCTGAGCGCCCCCCGGGCAGAACCAATAGCAGCGACTCTCTGACCTCTCACTCTCCTCTTTAACAGCCACCTGTAAAACCGTGGTAAATAATGGTGTGTGTGTGTCTGGGATGTTTTAGGTTGTAGTGTGTGTGTGTGTCTGTGTGCAGTACAAAAAAATTATCCCCGTCAATTCACACACAATACACCATAATGACAAAGTGAAAACGGGTTGTTAGAGTTGTTTACAAATGTAAAAAAATTCAAAACAGAAATGCCTAATTTACAGAAGTATTCAGACCCTTTGCTATGAGACTCGAAATTGAACTCAGTTGCATCCTGTTTCCACTGATCATTCTTGAGATGTTTCTACAACTTGATTGGAGTCCACCTATAGTAAATTCAATTGAATGGAAATTATTTGAAAAGGCACACACCTGTCTATATACAGTCGTGGCCAAAAGTTTTGAGAATGACACAAATATGAATTTGTGTCTTCTGCCTCAGTTTGTATGATGGCAATTTGCATATACTCCAGAATGTTATGAAGAGTGATCAGATGAATTGCATGCAAATGAACTGAATCCCCAAAAAACATTTCCACTGCATTTCTGCCCTGCCAAAAAAGGACCAGCTGACATCATGTCAGTGATTCTCTCGTTGACACAGGTGTGAGTGTTGACAAGGGCAAGGCTGGAGATCATTCTGTCATGCTGATTGAGTTTGAATAACAGGCTGGAAGCTTCAAAAGGAGGGTGGTGCTTGGAATCATTGTTCTTCCTCTGTCAACCATGGTTACCTAAAAGGAAACACGTGCCATCATCATTGCTTTGCACAAAAAGGGCTTCACAGGCAAGGATATTGCTGCCAGTAAGATTGCACCTAAATCAACCACTTATCGGATCATTAAGAACTTCAAGGACAGAGGTTCAATTGTTGTGAAGAAGGCTTCAGAGCGTCCAAGAAAGTCCAGCAAGCGCCAGGACCGTCTCCTAAAGTTGATTCAGTTGCGGGATCGGGGCACCACCAGTACAGAGCTTGCTCAGGAGGCAGATGTGAGTGCATCTGCACGCACAGTGAGGCGAAGATTTTTGGAGGATGGCCTGGTGTCAAGAAGGGCAGCAAAGAAGCCACTTCTCTCCATGAAAAACATCAGGAACATAATGATATTCTGCAAAAGGTACAGGGATTGGACTGCTGAGGACTGGGGAAAAGTCATTTTCTCTGATGAATCCCCTTTCCGATTGTTTGGGGCATTCGGAAATAAGCTTGTCCGGAGAAGACAAGGTGAGCGCTACCATCAGTCCTGTGTCATGCCAACAGTAAAGCATCCTGAGACGATTCATGTGTGGGGTTGCTTCTCAGCCAAGGGAGTGGGCTCACTCACAATTTTGCCTAAGAACACAGCCATGAATAAAGAATGGTACCAACACATCCTCCTGAGAGCAACTTCTCCCAACCATCCAGGAACAGTTTGGTGATGAACAATGCCTTTTCCAGCATGATGGAGCACCTTGCAATAAGGCAAAGTGATAACTAAGTGGCTTGGGGAACAAATCATCGATATTTTGGGTCAATGGCCAGGAAACTCCCCAGACCTTAATCCCATTGAGAACTTGTGGTCAATCCTCAAGAGGCGGGTGGACAAACAAAAACCCACACATTCTGACAAACTTCAAGCATTGATTATGCAAGACTGGGCTGCCATCAGTCAGGATGCGGCCCAGAAGTTAATTGACAGCATGTCAGGGCAGATTGCAGAGGTTTTTAAAAAGAAGGGTAAATTCTGCAAATATTGACTCTTTACATCAACTTCATGTAATTGTCAATAAAAGCCTTTGACACTTATGAAATGCTTGTAATTATACTTCAGTATTCCATAGTAACATCTGACACAAATATCGAAAGACACTGAAGCAGCAACTTTGTGGAAATTATTATTTAATATAAATTTTTAATATTAATATTTGTATTAATATTTAATAATTAATATTTGTGTTATTCTCAATAATTTTGGACACGGCTGTATAGTTGAAGTCGGAAGTTTACATACACCATAGCCAAATACATTTAAACTCAGTTTTTCACAATTCCTGACATTTAATCCGAGTAAAAATTCCCTGTCATAAGTCAGTTAGGATCACCACTTTATTTTAAGAATGTGAAATGTCAGAATAATAGTAGAGATAATGATTTATTTCAGCTTTTATTTCTTTCATTACATTCCCAGTGGGTCAGAAGTTGACATACACTCAATTAGTATTTGCTAGCATTGCCTTTCAATTGTTTAACTTTTTTCAAACGTTTCGGGTTGCCATCCATAAGCTGCCCCCAATAAGTTGGGTGAATTTTGGCCCATTCCTCCTGACAGAGCTGGTGTAACTGAGTCAGGTTTGTAGGCCTCCTACGTGCTCACACACGTTTTTTCAGTTCTGCTCACATATTTTCTATAGGATTGAGGCCAGGGCTTTGTGATGGCCACTCTAATACCATGACTTTGTTGTCCTTAAGCCATTTTTCCACAACTGTTGCTTCAATATATCCACATAATTTCCCCCCCTTGTGATGCCATCTATTTTGTGAAGTGCACCAGTCCCTCCTGCAGCAATACACCCCCACAACATGATTGTGCCACCCCCATGCTTCATGGTTGGGATGGTGTTCTTCGGCTTGTAAGCCTCCCCCTTTTTCTTCCAAACATAACGATGGTCATTATGGCCAAACAGTTCTATTTTTGTTCCATCAGACTAGAGGACATTTCTCCAAAAAGTATAATCTTTGTCCCCATGTGCATTTGCAAACCTTAGTCTGGCTTTTTTATGTCAGTTTTGGAGCAGTGGATTCTTCCTTGCTGAGTGGTCTTTCAGGTAATGTCGATATAGAACTCATTTTACTGTGGATATAGATACTTTTGTACCTGTTTCTTCAAGCATCTGTTGTTCTGGGATTGATTTGCACTTTTCGCACCAAAGTACGTTCATCTCTAGGAGACAGAACGCATCTCCTTCCTGAGCAGTATGACAGCTGCGTGGTCCCATGGTGTTTATTCAAGTGTACTATTGTTTGTACAGATGAAAGTGGTACCTTCAGGTGTTTGGAAATTGCTCCCAAGGATGAACCAGACTGAGGTCTTGGCTGATTTCTTTTGATTTTTCCATGATGTCAAGCGAGTTTGACGGTAGGCCTTGAAATACATCCACAGGTACACATCCCATTAACTGAAATGATGTCAATTAGCCTATCAGAAGCTTCTAAAGCCATGACATCATTTTCTGGAATTTTCCAAGCTGTTTAAAGGCACAGTCAACTTAGTGTATGTAACTTCTGGCCCACTAGGATTGTGATACAATTAATTATAAGTGAAATAATCTGTCTATATACAATTGTTGGAACAATTACTTGTGTCATGCACAAAGTAGATGTCCTAACTGACTTGCCAAAACTATAGTTTGTTAACAAGAAATTTGTGGAGTGGTTGAAAAATGAGTTTTAATGACTCCAACTTAAGTGTTTGTAAACTTCTGACTTCAACTGTAAGTTCCCACAGCTGACAGTGCATGTCATTGCAACAACCAAGCCATGAGGTAAAACGAATTGACCGTAGAGCTCCAAGACAGGATTGTGTCGCGGCACACTGGGGAAGGGGGTACCAAAACATGTCTGCAGCATTGATGGTCCCCAAGAACACAATGGCCTCCATCATTCTAAAATGGAGGAAGTTTGGAACCACCAAGACTCTTCCTAGAGCTGGCTGCAATGCCTAACTGAGCAATCAGGGGAGAAGGGTCTTGGTCAGGGGGGTGACCAAGAACCCACTGGTCACACTGACAAAGCTCCAGAGTTCCTCTGTGGAGATTGGAGAACCCTCCAGAAGGACAACCATCTCTGCAGCACTCCACCAATCAGTCCTTTATGGTAGAGTGGCCAGACAGATCCACTCCTCAGGAAAAGGCATGACAGCCTGCTTGGAGTTTGCCAAAAGGCACTTAAAGGACTCTCAGACCATGAGAAACAAGATTCTCTGGTATGACTGGGAGACTAGTCAGGATCAAGGGAAAGATGAACAATGCAATGTACAAAGAGATCCTTGATAAAAACCTGCTCCAGAGCACCCAGGACCTCAGACTGGGGCAAAGGTTAACCTTCCAACAGAACAACGACCCTAAACACACAGCCAAGACAATGCAGGAGTGGCTTCGGGACAAGTCTCTGAATGTCCTGAATTGGCCCAGCCAGAGCCAGGACATGAACCCGATCAAACATCTCTGGAGAGAACTGAAAATAGCTGTGCAACTACGCTACCCGTCCAACTGACAGAGCTTGAGAGGATCTGCAGAGATGAGTGGGAGAAACTCCCCAAATACAGGTGTGCCAAGCTTGTAGCGTCATACCCAAGAAGAGTTGAGGCTGTAATCACTGCCAAAGGTGCTTCGACACACACCCAAAAAGTACTGAGTAAATGTAATATTCCATTTTTGTTTTTATAAATTAGAAAACATTTTTTTTGCTTTTTCATCATGGGGTATTGTGTGAAGATTGAGGGAAAAACAACTATTTGATCCATTTTAGAATAAAACAAAACGTCAACAGTTACGGGGTCTGAATACTTTCCCGAATGCACTGTATGTGTGTGACGGTAGCGAAGGCTGAGGGTCAGATCAGTGGCTGCTGGTCAGTTAACACCACGTGCATCTGAGGTTATGTCCTTAGCTACCCCAGCATTAGAAAGCCTTATATGATTGAGGCAGTCTTCTTATTGGTACAGTATTTACGTATCTACCACACAATGCAAGGGGTTCTTTGGCTGGAGCAGACCCATGATTGGATTTTGATGGTCTGATTTTGACTAGCCTAATTATTTCAATGTGCAGTATATTTCAATGTGCATTATAATATACAGTGGCAAGAAAAAGTACGTGAACCCTTTTGAATTCCCTGAATTTCTGCATAAATTGGTCATCCAATTTGAACTGATCTTCATCGAAGTCACAAAAATAGACAAACATAGTGTGCTTAAACAATTAACAAACAAATTATTGTATTTGTCTTGTCTATATTGAATACATCATTTAAACATTCACAGTGTAGGTTTGAAAAAGTATGTGAACCCCTAGGCTAATGACTTCTCCAAAAACTAATTGTAGTCAGAAGTCAGCTAACCTGGAGTCCAATCAATGAGACAAGATTGGAGATGTTGGTTTGAGCTGCCTTGCCCTATAAAAAACACTCACAAAATTGGAGTTTGCTATTCACAAGAAGCATTGCCTGATGTGAACCATGCCTTGAACAAAAGAGATCTCAGAAGACCTAAGATTAAGAATTGTTGACTTGCATAAAGCTGGAAAGGATGACAAAAAGTATCTCTCAAAGCCTTGATGTTCATCAGTCCACGGTAAGACAAATTGTCTATAAATGAAGAAAGTTGAGCACTGTTGCTACTCTCCCTAGGAGTGACTGTCCTGCGAAGATGACTGCAAGAGCACAGCGCAGAAGACTTACAGAAATCTCTGGAACATGCTAATATCTCTGTTGACGAGTCTACGATATGTAAAACACTAATCAAGAATGGTGTTCATGGGAGGACACCAGGGAAGAAGCCACTGTTGTCAAAAAAAACATTCCTGCACGTCTGAAGTTCGCAACAGTGCACCTGGATGTTGCACAGCTCTACTGGCAACATATTCTGTGGACAGATGAAACTACAGTTTAGTTGTTTGGAAGGAACACACAACACTATGTGTGGAGAAAAAAAGGCACAGCACACCAACATCAGAACCTCTTCCCAACTGTAAAGTATGGTGGAGGGAGCATCATGGTTTGGGGCTGCTTTGCTGCCTCAGGGCCTGGACAGCTTGCTATCATCGACGGAAAAATAAATTCCCAAA
Source organism: Oncorhynchus kisutch (assembly GCF_002021735.2). Taxonomy (NCBI): domain Eukaryota; kingdom Metazoa; phylum Chordata; class Actinopteri; order Salmoniformes; family Salmonidae; genus Oncorhynchus; species Oncorhynchus kisutch. The sequence continues at coordinate 40,967,209 of NC_034190.2, read as the reverse complement.
TTTATCAAGACATTTTGCAGGAGAATGTTAGGCTATCTGTCCGCCAATTGAAGCTCAACAGAAGTTCTGTGACTCAACAGAACAACGACCCAAAACACAGAAGTAAATCAACAACAGAATGGCTTCAACAGAAGATAATGTACCTTCTGGAGTGGCCCAGTCAGAGTCCTGACCTCAGCCCGATTGAGATGCTGTGGCATGACCTCAAGAGAGCAGTTCACACCAGACATCCCAAGAATATTGCTGAACTGAAAGGTCCAAAATTCCTGCTGACCATTGTACAGGTCTGATTCGCAACTACAGAAAACGTTTGGTTGAGGTTATTGCTGCCAAAGGAGGGTCAACCAGTTATTAAATCCAAGGGTTCAAATACTTTTTTCACCCTGCACTGTGAATATTTACAAGGTGTGTTCAATAAAGACATGAAAACGTATAATTGTTTGTGTGTTATTAGTTTAAATCAGACTGTGTTTGTCTATTGTTGTGACCTAGATGAAGATCAGATCAAATGTCATGACCAATTTATGCAGGAATCCAGGTATTTCCGAAGGGTTCACATACTTTTTCTTGCCACTATAAGTCTGACTGTGTGTCACTTTTGCTACATTTTAATTACTTCTTTAGTATTGCTCCATATGTTCCAAATGCCAACCATGCCAATCATATGCCACCTATAACAAACAGGAAATACATTTTAAAAAATGTATATTTTTTTTATGGATAACTCGTTTGAAAAGTTCTCCACTTCTGAACTGATGGGCATCATAATTAATTAGACGTCATTATTCCTTAGAGGGATGCCATCGATTGGGTTTGCACATAGGGAGTGTTCACTGGCACTCCAGACAGCAGCATCCGGTCTAGGAGGACATATACATTTCAAAATGAGTGGCTGCAAGTCCCAATGATGAATCACATTGCCGATTACCCAGCAAAAAGGGAGAGTGTGTGAGTTTACTTACGTGTGTGTGTGAGTCAACACTAGCGCTGTTAGAGCCCCTGTTGAACCACTTAAAGGATTCTATTTAACGGGTCAGCCGAGCAATTAATCAAGGGTTTAATTGGAATCCCGAGTGGAGTGACATGATTTATGCAAATTAGGTCCTTAATATGCAGCCCTGCGTCCGACGCACAAATTAAAAAGGCTCATTCCGCCCGCGCTGGCTCATGGTTTCATTACGGTAAATTAGAGAGCGATAATAACTCCAAATACACATTTATTTTCTATTGGCCAACCGAAGCTCACTGCCCCAAGGAAGAAACTAAAGAGGTGGATGCTTTCACTGGTAGTCAGTCAGTCAGTCAGGGTTTACATCCCAAATGGCACCCTATTCCCTATATAGTGCACTACTTTTGACCAGGGCCCATAGGACTTTGGTCAAAAGTCGTGCTCTATGTAGGGAATACGGTGCTATTTGGGACATCAGGGATATATGCAGGGCTGTGGCACCGTCTAACTAACGATCTTAATTTGAGCACATTAGAAACCAGCAGATATCTGCAGGGCCTCAATTTTAATTGGGTCACTGAGATATTTAAACTGCATTTGACTCTTAATTGCTTTTTGTGGCTCTTTTAAGAAAAGTATAGCAGTAGCTAGCCTATGCAGTATGGCTGCCTGACCAGTTACACACCAAGGCTGCTTCCCAAATGGCATCCTATTCCCTTTATAGTTCAATGCTTTTGACAAGAGCTCATAGAAATGAGTACAAAAGTAATATCACTACTTATGACCAGGGCCCATAGGGCTCTGGTCAAAAGTAGTATACTACATAGGAAATAGGGAGATGTATCTAATTTGAGAAGTATCCCAAACCAAACTGCACAGTCAGGCCCTTGGTGATGCCCAGACATGTCCTAAGCTGTTGCTTTGTTGCCCCTGGTAACGGTCCCCATGGGGATGGAACATGTGCCCAGTCTGATTCTTGTCTCCAAGTGTCCGGGCCACTCAGTCTCACTATGTGCTGATGCTTTAAGAAAAGAAAGACGTTTGCAGACAGAACAGAAATCCAAGAAGCGTCATGTCACGGGCTACTTTTTGGCCTCTGTGCTCCTGTAGCAGTGCACAGAGATTTGGAGCAAAGTAAGTAAATCCTTCATACTGAGAAGTTGACTTTATGAAAATTGGAGGAAGCTCTGACATGTAACACAATTGCTGCATGGTCTGAGAACCATGATGTTTCAACCACATTTTGGACCATGTTTGCAAGTGCATTTGTGTCCATGTGTGCCAGTGCTTGAGAGAAATAGTAAAGTCAAAATGTGAGAGGTTTAGATGATGAATTAGGAAGAGTTTGGTCAACAGAAGTATGCTTTCCCTGAATGCTGACCATGTGTGTGCAGATGTGTGAATGTGCTGGTTTACCTGTCACTGATGTGTTGGTTGGTCAGCAAAAAAGTGTCTACCTCTGACCCATCGTAGTGGTGGCTCAAGGGTGCAGGATGAGTGGACACACACACCTCTGTAGGCTTGCTGACTGGATGGAATTTTCTGTAATTGCAGCAAATGGGCCCCTGCGAGGCACCGGTTTCTCCTTTACGTGGCAGATGGTCCGGCACTCTGCTGTTGCATCAGGTAACCATGACAACCACCTCCCTCCCCAGCAGCTAGCTTCAGGGCCATGTCTCCTTATAGAGATCAATAGTCTCCATAGTGTCTGTAGCAAGCAAGAGCCTCCTCTACACTGTCTAAGGAGGGAGAGAATGGCGTTTTGTCAGGGCACAATAGCTGCGGTTATGTAATACATTCAGGCAGCGGATAGGGAAAGACAAGGCACCGCTGATGATATACAGCAACAATGCCAGCTTTAGAATGATTTCATTGTGCTCAACTGGTTTATCTTTAACACCAGTTTTTGTAACATTAGATTTCCTCCCTTAACTCACAGGACTTACAAGCCAGTAAATGAATGTTCTGTGAAGGAGCTGTGTCTCCTATTGATTTAAGCTGATAAACAGTCAAGAGGTTTCCTTTTCTCACAATTACGTCAATGGCACATAGATCAGCGTGCACAATTTATTCCAATTTATTCCAAATGTGTGATTGTGTCTCCCACCTCGCTCTTGTAATAATACCATCCGTCCTCTAGTTTATCTCTTGTGTTCTTGATACACTATTGCTGCTCATGTAAATTTGATGTTTTGAGATCAGTAGAAGAAGAACACTTTATTGTCCATTAACTTGCAGAGAATGGAAATGTGTCTTAATGCTCACTTCCCAACCCCCCCGAGTCCCACTAAGCGTATCATAGGTATCATATGAATTGGTACACTCAGTGTAATGACTGTCCATGAGAATCCAAATAGGTCAGATCAGGTTTGGAAGGAATAACTTCAATCAGACCCCCTCTTACCCGTAGGGGGGAGGAAAGAACTAGTGGGGATTAACAACTCACGTCCTGTTGTAAATCAAGGGAGAACATTCAGGCTCTCCCTCTCCAAATGCACTAAAGGAATGTGCTTTGTCTCAACAGACCTTTTTCCTGTTGAAACTAACATGTTCAAAAGCATCTACTGGAACAATATAGAACGTGGGGAATGGTCAGAGGCGATCTATTAAACACTAATATAATTTTGTTTGTTATTTTGTGATGTCAATAAAAATGTTATAAATGAAATACTGTAACTTGGAAAGCATACCCACTACATATACGACGTTTCCATACTATGTGTTGTGCATGTAATATGAAAATTATGAAAGTGTTTTGTTAAGAGACTTCTTGGTGCACCCATCCCGTTAGTGGGATAATTTTTGTCAACATCCGCTGAATTGCAGAGTGCCAACTTCAAATTAAATTACAAAAAATATTTTATTTTCATGGAATCACAAGTGCAATATAGCAAAACACAGCGTAGCTTGTTGTTAATCCACCTGCGTGTCGGATTTAAAAAAAGATCTACAGCAAAAGCAAACCAAGCGTTCGTGAGGACATCTCTCTCAGCAGACAAAACATTACAAACAGCTAGCAGCAAAGTAGATTGGTCACGAATGTCAGAAAAGCAATAAAATGAATCGCTTTGCTTTGATGATATTCGGATTTTTGCACGAGACTCCCAGTTACACAATAAATGTTCCTTTTGTTCGATAAAGATAATTTTTATATCCAAAAACCTACATTTGGTTGTCGCGTTCTATAGGCTCGAGCGGTCACGACGGGGCAGACGAAAAAGTTTGTAGAAACATGTCAAAAGTTTTTTATAATCAATCCTCAGGTTGTTTTTACAATAAATAATCGATAATATTTCAACCGGACCGTAGCTTTTTCAATAGGCGAGAGAGGGAAAATGTCTGCTCCAAGCTGTTGGTGCATGCAAAACTCTGCTGGCACCCAGCCATCCACTGACGCGATGTGATCGTTCTCACTCATTTTTCAGAATAAAAGGCTGAAACTATGTCTAAAGACTGTTCACACCATGTGGAAGCCATGGGGAAAGGAATCTGGTTGATATCCCTTTAAATGGAGGGAAGGCATGCAATGGAACAGGGAGTTTTCAAAATAAGAGACACTTCCTTGTTGGATTTTCCTCAGGTTTTCGCCTGCAATATCAGTTCTGTTATACGCATAGACAATATTTTGACAGTTTTGGATTTTTTTTTGTGTTTTCTATCCTAATCCGACAATTAAATGCATATTCTAGCTTCTGGGCCTGAGAAATAGGCAGTTTCATTTGGGTACGTTTTTTATCCAAACATCAAAGTACTGCCCCCGACACTCAACAGGTTAAGAGAGGGGTGTGATTTGATAAGCGATAAGAGATAATTGTTTTATATAACTTTGCACAGTGAGTAGTCACCACCCCAGAGTGAGGGGCAAAAGGTATAAAGGAAAAAACACATTAGACCAGAAAAAGCGTGAAGCAGCAGCTGCACGTTTAAAATGGTTTGAACTTTGAATCTCAACACGAGGTGGACAATCACTGGTACGGCTGATTAGCTGTCCTAAGTAAAGTATCTTAGAAAGTGAATTTGAAGTAGGACCATTCTGTTACTCTAGTCAAACCATCTTATTACGCTACTCTCATCACCGAACTGGGGAACCATCGATACGGCTGGCTAGCCTATCTTCAAAGAAGCATCTTCAAGAGCAAATGGACAATCAGAGACAAGCATGTCGCAAAAAGGCCCAACCCCCTTTCAAAGGCTGCCATGTTCACCAAGACATCCCCGGCGAACTCAGGCATTTCACGTGAATACATTCATGATTTCTTACTCAAAGTGTGTGGCGGTTTGTGTGCAAAATGTATGGTTACTGTAGGTGAAAGTAGTTTCTGAATATACCAATGTTCAGTGTCTCTGTCCCTTTAAATGCAGCATTTTCACTTTTGGATGATGCTACTCAGTCCCATATGCTAATATATGCATATTATTCGTAGTATTGGATAGAAACCACTCTGAAGTTTCTAAAACTGTTTGCATGATGTCTGTGAGTGTAACAAAACTCATATGGCAGGCAAAAACCAGAGAAAAAAATCCAACCAGGAAGTGGTAAATCTGAGGTTGGTCGTTTTTCAACTCAGCCCCTATTGAAGCTACAGTGGGATATTGGTCCTCTTGCACTTCCTAAGGCTTCCACTAGATGTCAATAGTCTTTAGAACGTTTTTTCAGGCTTCTACTGTGAAGGGGGCTGAATGAGAGGGGAATGAGTCAGAGGTCTGCCAGCAGCCACGAGCTCATGACGCGCGGTCATGTTAAAGTTACCTCGCGTTCCTTTGCTTTTCTACAGACAAAGGAATTCTCCGGTTGGGACATTATTGAAGATTTATGTTAAAAACATCCTAAAGATTGATTCTATACTTCGTTTGATATGTTTCTACGACCAGTAATATAACTGTTTGGACTTTTCGTCCGACCTTTCCGCTGGACTTGCACGCGCGTTTGGATTTGATTACCAAACGCCCTAACAAAAGGAGGTATATGGACATAAATTATGAACTTTATCGAACAAATCAAACATTTATAGTGGAACCTGGATTCCTGGGAGTGCATTCTGATGAAGATCATCAAAGGTAAGTGAATATTTATAATGCTATTTCTGACTAATGTTGACTACACAACATGGCTGATATTTCATTGGCTGTTTCGGGCTCTGAGCGCCGTACTCAGATTATTGCATGGAATACTTTCTCCGTAAAGTAAAAAAAAAAAAATGACACAGCGGTTGCATTAAGGAGAAGTTTATTTAAAGTTCCATGTATAATAGATGTATCTATTATCAATGTTTATGATGAATATTTCTGTGAATTGATGTGGCTCTGTGCAAAATCACCGCATGTTGTGGAACTACTGAACATAACACGCTAATGTAAAATGAGATTTTCTGGATATAAATATGCACTTTATCGAACAAAACATACACGTATTGTGTAACATGAAGTCCTATGAGTGTCATCTGATGGAGATCATCAAAGGTTAGTGATTCATTTTATCTATATTTCTGCTTTTTGTGACTCCTGTCTTTGGATGGAAAAATGGCTGTGTTTTTCTGTGACTTGGTGGTGACCTGACATAATCGTTTGTGGAGCTTTTGCTGTAAAGCCTTTTTGAAATCAGGATTAACGAGAATTGTATCTTTAAAATGGTGCCTAATACTTGTATGTTTGAGAAAATTGATTTATGAGATTTCTGTTGTTTGAATTTTGCACCCTGCAATTTCACTGGCTGTTGGAGAGGGGTTCCGCCCGTTCCCAGACAGGTTAACAAGCGGCCATGTTGTTGTCATTCCACTAGGGACCTGTTTTCAGCATATTAAGTCTCCAGTCAATAACCGGTGCAGAGTGTGTATGTTTATCCTGTGTTCCCATTTAATTTGCTAGTAAATAAATAATTAAACCAGTTTGTGTAGTACTGAATCATAAGTAAGGCTTGGGTTTTTGCAGATGCAAGGTTACGACTGTTCAGAATGATGGTATGATACGAGGTTCTGATTAATATGTTGACTGTTTATAGATGTAATAGGCAGTGGTGTAAAGTACTTAAGAAAAAATACTTACGTATTACTTAAGTCGTTTTTTGGGGTATCTGTACTTTACTTTACTATTTATATTTTTGACTACTTTTACTTTACTTCACTACATTCCTTAAGAAAATATTGCACTTTTTACTCCATACATTTTCCTTGACACCCAAAAGTACTCATTACATTTTAAATGCTTAGCAGGACAGGAAAATAGTCAAATTCACGCACTTATCAACCGAACATCCCTGGTCATCCCTACTGTCTCTAATCTGGCGGACTCACTAAACACACATGCTTTGTTTGTAAAGGATGTCTGAGTGTTGGAGTGTGCCCCTGGCTTTCCGTAAAGAAAATGATGCCATCTGGTTTGCTTAATATAAGGAATTTGAATATACAGTGAGGCAAAAAAGTATTTAGTCAGCCACCAATTGTGCAAGTTCTCCCACTTAAAAAGATGAGAGAGGCCTGTAATTTTCATCATAGGTACACTTCAAATATGACAGACAAAATGAGAAGAAATAATATCCAGAAAATCACATTGTAGGATTTTTAATGAATTTATTTGCAAATAATGGTGGAAAATAATTATTTGGTCACCTACAAACAAGCAAGATTTCTGGCTCTCACAGACCTGTAACTTCTTCTTTAAGAGGCTCCTCTGTCCTCCACTCGTTACCTGTATTAATGGCACCTGTTTGAACTTGTTATCAGTATAAAAGACACCTGTCCACAACCTCAAACAGTCACACTCCAAGCTCCACTATGGCCAAGACCAAAGAGCTGTCAAAGGACACCAGAAACAAAATTGTAGACCTGCACCAGGCTGGGAAGACTGAATCTGCAATAGGTAAGCAGCTTGGTTTGAAGAAATCAACTGTGGGAGCAATTATTAGGAAATGGAAGGCATACAAGATCACTGATAATCTCCCTCGATCTGGGGCTCCACGCAAGATCTCACCCCGTGGGGTCAAAATGATCACAAGAACGGTGAGCAAAAATCCCAAAACCACACGGGGGGACCTAGTGAATGACCTGCAGAGAGCTGGGACCAAAGTAACAAAGCCTACCATCAGTAACACACTACGCCGCCAGGGACTCAAATCCTGCAGTGCCAGACGTGTCCCCCTGCTTAAGCCAGTACATGTCCAGGCCCGTGTGAAGTTTGCTAGAGAGCATTTGGATGATCCAGAAGAAGATTGGGAGAATGTCATATGGTCAGATGAAACCAAAATATAACTTTTTGGTAAAAACTCAACTCATTGTGTTTGGAGGACAAAGAATGCTGAGTTGCATCCAAACCATACCTACTGTGAAGCATGGGGGTGGAAACATCATGCTTTGGGGCTGTTTTTCTGCAATGGGACCAGGTCGACTGATCCGTGTAAAGGAAAGAATGAATGGGGCCATGTATCGTGAGATTTTGAGTGAAAACCTCCTTCCATCAGCAAGGGCATTGAAGATGAAACGTGGCTGGGTCTTTCAGCATGACAATGATCCCAAACACACCGCCCGGGCAACGAAGGAGTGGCTTCGTAAGAAGCATTTCAAGGTCCTGGAGTGGCCTAGCCAGTCTCCAGATCTCAACACCATAGAAAATCTTTGGAGGGAGTTGAAAGTCTGTGTTGCCCAGCAACAGCCCCAAAACATCACTGCTCTAGAGGAGATCTGCATGGAGGAACAGGCCAAAATACCAGACTTACAGAAAACGTTTGACCTCTGTCATTGCCAACAAAGGGTATATAACAAAGTATTGAGATAAACTTTTGTTATTGACCAAATACTTATTTTCCACCATAATTTGCAAATAAATTCATTTTTTCTCATTTTGTCTGTCATATTTGAAGTGTACCCATGATGAAAATGACAGGCCTCTCTCATCTTTTTAAGTGGGAGAACTTGCACAATTGGTGTCTGACTAAATACTTTTTTCCCCCACTGTATATATTTTTTGGATACTTAAGTATATTTTAAACCAAATACTTTTAGACTTTTACTCAAGTAGAATTTTACTGGGTGACTTTTACTTTAGTCATTTTCTATTAAGGTATATTTACTTTTACTCAAGTATGACAGTTGGGTACTTTTCCACCACCGGAGATTGGTAAAGACCTTTTAGAGTTATTTCAGGAGATGATAACTCTTTAAAGAACCGCTCTCGTGGTGCCCTGTATCCTGACAAATTAATTGTTACATGATTAATTTAACCGGGTAAAAATGAAACATAATTAGTTAAATATAAATAAATATATATAACAGTCTTCAGATGAATGTTAAAGTCAAGTCACGACATCAGTAAAGGTCACTGTAATATAATATAGGTATAATCAACTCAAAGGTGTGTACTTCCTTAAAGTGCCAGAGGGAGGCAGTGCCACACCTTACAATGGCCTGAAGTGTCAAATAGTATCTCTAATGTTGATTTGAATATTCAATCATCAATCACTTATTCTCCCATTCATTAGCTCAGGTTATTAGATTGCTGCTTTTCATTCGTTTTTAAATCATGGGTCTTTGTCTGGTTAGTGCAGAGTATCAAGCACATTGCCTCACGAGGTTATGGAGGATTTGTCTATGACAGACAGAGCTCATAACCATTTCATAGTATATTCTCCCTATGTTTCACTTTCTCACTATTTCTCCCTCCATCTCTTTAAGGTAAGCAAAGTTGATTATTGAATTCAAATATATGAAGCCAAAGTCATATGATAAACTACAGGCTAGATAAATAAAGTTGAACCTTTATTAGAATTTGAGCATGTTTGTAAGCTGGCTAGCTAATTTAGCTAGCTAAACAGAAAAGGTTAGGCTACTTTAGTTTGCCACTTTACAAGCTAGCAAGCTGACTCCTTAAAATACTTTTTTTAGTTATAGGATATGCCAAATAGAGCTACAGACCCAGCCTGACATTGGAAATGAGGTAATTGCATCTTGTTTTTCAGTATTTCAGTGTGGAGTCGATTGATGGGACTATGTTTCATGAAGCCATTAGAAGACTGGTGCTGACTGAGAGGAGGTTTGTATACATTATTTCTTATGAATGAACTATCAGAAGCATCTTTCTTTCGGCTGCTGCAGAGAACAACTGCATGGAAGTTGTTCTTCCACATTATAGTACTTATTTGTCTGCATAGCATTTTGTCTTCATTTTATCAGATTAACTCAGGTTTTTGCAAATCTCTTATTATTTTCTGGAACTAGTCAGGCAACAACCCATACTGTACTGGCGGTAGATAGCCCAGCGGCTAAAGAGGTGGACCTGTGGCAGGAGTTGGATCTGTGGCAAGTTTGAATCCTGGGCCGGGTTCTGGAAAAAACGAACAGAATTGATCTGACAAGTGGAGGGCTGCAGGGTTCATATCCTCAAAACATTCACCTACCGTTGGGCCGTTGAGCAAGGTCTTTTAACCCCAAAACATCTCCATCCAGGGTCGCTGCATTGCAGCTTCAATCTGTGCTCATCAAACTGTATGTGCCAGGTCTGCTGTTTGGGGGTTTAGAAACAGAGCAGAAGGCATGTTTTTTTGGTTCGCTGTAACTAATGGACAAAGTTGTATTGTATTTTATTGTAAAGAAGTCAGCCAGAGTTGACATGGGCCATCATTCAAACAAAGAGATGTCAGCCAGAGTTGACATGGGCCATCATTCAAACAAAGAGATGTCAGCCAGAGTTGACATGGGCCATCATTCAAACAAAGAGATGTCAGCCAGAGTTGACATGGGCCATCATTCAAACAAAGAGATGTCAGCGAGAGTTTACATGGGCCATCATTCAAACAAAGAGATGTCAGCCAGAGTTGACATGGGCCATCATTCAAACAAAGAGATGTCAGCCAGAGTTGACATGGGCCATCATTCAAACAAAGAGATGTCAGCCAGAGTTGACATGGGCCATCATTCAAACAAAGAGATGTCAGCCAGAGTTGATATGGGCCATCATTCAAACAAAGAGATGTCAGCCAGAGTTGACATGGGCCATCATTCAAACAAAGAGATGTCAGCCAGAGTTGACATGGGCCATCATTCAAACAAAGAGATGTCAGCCAGAGTTGACATGGGCCATCATTCAAACAAAGAGATGTCAGCCAGAGTTGACGTTGGCACATTTCCAAATTATCTTTGCATAAAATGACAATAAATTCAAAATACTATGCAGGTATTCTTTTGTCCATGATTGAATTGTTTATTAAATTATATTTTTAGCAAAAAATATGACTATTTAATAGCAGTAGACATCATTCATAAATGGCACCATGCAAGGTTCTTTATGGAACCATTTTGTTTCGTTGAAGAAAAACCTCCAGGGTTCTGATCAAAGAACCCTATAAAAGGGTTCTATAACTTTTAGCGGTTCCATATATGAAGAAAGCGATGGAACACTTTTTAGTTCTATAAGGAACCTTTTTTTTCTAAGAGTGCACATGTCTGCTGCATAGAGAAAAGAGAGCAGGACAAAATGAGATTTGATCAGTCATGGAAATAAAAGTGGTGAAAACATGTTGGCTCACTATTTAAAAAGAAGATGGAAAACAAGGTATAGAACAAGGTATAAAACAAGCTATAGAACAAGCTATAGAACAAGTTATAGAACAAGCTATAGAACAAGCTATAGAACAAGCTATATGAAAAATACCAGAAGCCAACTAGCGCTACCTGCACCAAATATATATATATATATATATATATATCTTGACTTGGAGTCAAAGTATCGATATACTGTATACATTTATACAGCACACAAATTCAACCTATCTCCGTGTACACCATTTTCACAGCGATGAGCGTGAACACCTTTTCCCCCTTCACTCACACATTCACACTACGGGACAAGTTTGTCAAATAAACCTCAGCCCCCAAGCAGCTTCACAGAAAGAGGCCTTTTGATAAAGCTATCTCCAGTTTGGTGCTGGTAGATGGATGAGCTCTCCGTCTCTAATGGCCAGATTAAGATGCTCGGAGTTGGATGATGGATCCTGCTGATTGCACCTTCTGCAGTCAATCCTCTTCTCTACTTTCCTCTCAGCGGCAGGCATCCACTGCATGCTGGGAGGAAAATTACTGCAGTGGACTCCAATCTCCTGGTCTGTCTGGTGTGAGCAGCTAACACTGACCCTAGCCGTCCAGGGCAGAGCTGCTTAACAGTTCTTACTGTACCCACCGATCAATAGTGGATTTAGGGAATTACTGGGGCTATCGTATCATTTCTTGCACCCTGCGCATTCATAAATGTTCCTCTGAATGCAAGATCCGTTTCTGCTGGGGGAAATCAATAGCCGTCCGGTAGGCCAGCTGTTGGATTTTTATTACTTCTGAAATCAGATCACAAGTCTCTGCTGCTGCGAGATACTGGGGAGAGAAGCAAAAGGCAACATTTAGACTACTTAGTTCATAAAAGTAACATGTTTCCCACCCTTCCATTTGCATTGAATTTCATGCAAATGGAAATGGATTGAGCTGGACCAACTAGAACCTATGACTGATGCTAGCCACCAAGTTCAATTTAGAAACTAGGTCATTAGGATTTTGACCTTTGTAGCAGCAATGCTTTCCTTTTTTTCACTGGATGAGGAATTGGAAAAGGGCTGACGGTGGGACAACATTTGGCCACGAGGAGTCCTACTCGTCCCGCCTCTCAAATGGATGATCGTCCCCTGTGAGCTGCACACTAATCTGCCAGTCATCCGTGTCCAGACCCTCATCTCGCCAATGTCGGGATGAAAGAAGCACCCACCGGTTCTGTGCGTGTCAGGAGTACAGGGAGACGGCCTTAGTGCGAAATGTCATCGTTTTGCCTCTGAAGCTGGACTCATCAAAGGGGGATTAGTGTCCAACTCGTGGCCTCGGCAGGACGAGGAGGCCGGACTGACGGGGTAATCTCTCTGCATCAGGACTGCCCAAATGGCACACTATTCCCTATTGTCTGGTCAAAAGTAGTGCACTATGTAGGGAATAGGGTGCCATTTGGGACGCAGCCCAGGAGTGATGGGCCGTGTTGAGGGGACTCTGGTGGCCCCGCACACCTCAACCGCCATCTTTCCCCAGGACTTGAGGCTTATTCAATGACAGGTTTTACTTCTCGGGTCTCTCTGGGGTCAATATCATTAGATATGAGGACATAATTATCTCCCTTCCCCTGGCCTACTTAATGCTGTTTGGTAAAAAACATAATTATTTATTTATATATAAAAAAACATGCTGAGTTTTGTAATGTTGACCTCAGATATATCCTCAACATTAAGTATGCACTGTGCCTTTGGAAAGTATTCAGACCCCTTGACTTCATCCACATTTATTTATGTTACACCCTCCATTAAAATGGATAATATAACAAAAAAATCATCAATCTACACACAATACCCCATAATGACAAAGCCAAAACAGGTTTTTAGCCATTTTTGCAGAAAACAATAACACAGAAATACCTTATTTACATAAGTATTCAGACCCTTTGCTATGAGACTTGAAATTGAGCTCAGGTGCATCCTGTCTCCATTTATCATTCTTGAGATCTTTCTGCTTTGTCATTATGGGGTATTGTGTGTAGATTGATGAGGAAAAAAACAATTGAATCAATTCTAGAATAAGGCTGTAACGTAACAAAATGTGGAAATATTCAAGGGGTCTGAATTCTTTCTGAAGGCACTGCATGTATTCTCACCAGGCTCCTCTTAGCTAATCCTATATTGATGTGATTACAATTTTCTTTGCTTCACTTACAATTCCAAAGTTTGTTTGTTGTTTCAAAGCATCTTTATGTGAATTAATCATTCCCATACTGTAATTACATAAAGATATTGTCGATCGGCTATTCCCAAACTGAGGCGGCGTCGGCGCTACGCTAAATGAAAATGTGACTCACGTTTTCAAACAGTCCATTTCGATTTACCAACAGGGCTATACATTTGGGTGAGGTTTTCTCACCTGAGTAGCCTCGTTTCACTGCCAAAAATCGAATTAAACCATCTAGTGTTCAGCAAAATAACAACAATGTCAAATACAGGTAGCCTAGTCAAATAATTAACATTCAATCACATTAAACGTTGGTCTCTGCGGGAATTCCACTAATGGTCCGTATGTAGCCAAATGTAGCTGCTGCTCATTCAGTTTGCTCGAAAATTGATAAATGGTTAAAAAAAGACATAGACACATCAAATCAAATGTTAGTCACATGCGCCGAATATAACAGGTCTGTGTATGCTTACTTACAGTGAAAGCAGCAGTAAAATAACAATAGCTAGACTATATACAGGGGGGTACCGGTACAGAGTCAATGTGCGGGGGGAGGGGGCACCGGTTAGTCGAGGTAATTGAGGTAATATGTACATGTAGGTAGAGTTAAAGTGACTATGCATAGATTATTAACAGAGTAGCCGCAACGTATAAGACGACTCTGAGTATCCCTATATGAGAACTACATTTGGGTTTTCACTTATATTGGGACTAGTGCCTTTCCTCAGCCACTGTGTGTTGTATCTCACAACTCGATGAAACATGCCAATTTGAAAAATAAACCACTGGAGTTTTCAGCAAGAATTAAGATGAATTTCAAGTAGTAAGACGTATAAAAGCAACAGATACCATTAATAAGAAGGGGCTAGAAGTGTCTAATATGGTGAGCTACCGAGTGGCTAGGACAGGCAAGACCCATACTATTGTGGAGGACTTAATTTTTCATGCTGCCGCAGATATGTCTGGGACAATGCTGGGGGAAGGGCCCAAAAACTATACATGTTAGTTGTGGCGGAGCAGGTGAACCCAAGTGCAGACTCAGATGAGGAGACAGGGAGGAGGTAACTAAGGTATTTATTGAAAAGCCGGGGGGAGATGGGGTGCAGGCCAGGGGAAGCTTTGGCGGGTAGCAGGGAACCAGGAACTGAGGCTGGGGCAAGGGGAGTAGGGGCAGGGTAAGCAGGTCCGGAGTGGAATGCAAGGAAGCAGTATAGCGGGGGTCCAGGGCAGGGAAGCATGACTGACGAGATGAAGGACTGGAGACGGACCAGAGTCAGAGTGGACAGAACTGTAGCGGAGAGAAAAGCAGCGCCAGGCTAGGGAAGAACAGGCACAACAGGATAACAAGATCTATGCAGGAACAAACAGCTTGAAACACAGACTGACTGAGCATAGACTACGATCTGGCAGTGTGGAAGTGGCAGGGCTGGGTATTGTAGAGGTATTGATTATGGAACAGGTTGCAGCTTGTGGGGATCTGCTCTGCCTCCAGCACAATTGTCTCCTTGTGCACAATCACATTCACCCACACGGCGAGAGGGAGAGAGCACTGGGGGAGTGGCGGCTGGTTAGGGAGACAGGATGAGAAGTAGAGGGCGTGGCAGGAGAAGATGTAACAATACATACAATGCCTTCATCAACAACACTGTTTCACGACGCATCAGTGACAAGGCAGGAGATGTTTTGAAACAATTACTGCTTCGTTTACAAGCCAGTGAATTCTATGCGTTACAGCTGGATGAGTCAACAGACACCACTGTGGTGGTATATGTCCGTTACGTTTATGGGGGGTCAATTAAGGAAGACATCCTCTTCTGCAAACCACTGGAAAATTATATTATATTTTTAAAGTACTGGATGGCTTTGTGGCATCAAGATGTTGGTATCTGTACTGATGGTGCAAAAGCCATGACAGGGAGACATAGTGGAGAGGTAACACACGTGCAAGCAGTTGCTCCCGACGCCACTTGGGTACACTGCAGCATCTACCGAGAGGCTCTTGCTGCCAAGGGAATGCCTGGCAGCTTAAAATACGTTTTGGACACTACAGTAAAAATGGTTACCTTTGTTTAAGCAATGTCCCTGATCTCTTGTGTATTTTCAGCATTATGCAAGGATATGGGCTGTGACCATGTAACGCTTTGACAACATAGAGTAGGGCGCTGGTTATCAAGGGGCAAAGTATTGACAACTTTTTTTTAATTGAGAGACGAGCTTAACGTTTTCTTTACTGACCATAATTTTCACTTGTCTGACCGCTTGCATGATGACAAGTTTCTCACACAACTGGCCTATCTCGCCTGAATGATCTGAATCTTGGACTACAGGGATTCTCCACAACTATATTCAGTGTGCGGAACAAAATTGAGGCTATGATTAAGAAGTTGGAGGTCTTCTCTGTCTGCATTAACAAGGACAACACACAGATCTTTCCACCATTCTATGATATTTTGTGTGCAAATGAACTCAAGCTTACGGAGCTTACGGACAATGTCAAATGTGATATAGCAAAGCACTTGAGTGAGCTGGGTGCGCATTTACGCAGGTACTTTCCCGAACGGATGACACATGCCACTGGATTTATTATCCCTTTCATGCTCTGCCTCCAGTCCACTAACAAGCGGTTCCGCAAAAATGTTATTTAATCAGAAGCCACTGCCAGAATTCTATTTAGGGCTGCGCTCAGAGTATCCTGCCTTGGCAAATCCCACGGTTAAGACACTGATGCTCTTTGCCACCACGTACCAATATTAGAGTGGATTCTCGGCCCTCACTAGCATGAAAACTAAATACAGGCACAGACTGTGTGTGGAAAATGATTTAAGACTGAGACTCTCTCCAATACAACCCAACATTGCAGAGTTAGGTGCATCCTTTCAAGCACACCCTTCTCATTAACCTGTGGTGAGTTATTCACAATTATTGATGAACAAATAAGGTTTTATATGTAAGATGGTTAAATAAAGTGCAAAATGATTGATTATTATTATGTTATTAATTGTGCCCTGGTCCTATAAGAGCTCTTTGTCACTTCCCACGAGCCGGGTTGTGATAAAAACTCACACTCATTCTTATGTTTAATAAATGTATCGTATAGTGTGTGTGTGGCAGGCTTACAATGATGGCAAAAAAACAACATTCTGACCCTGATGCTAGAGGGGGTACGCAGCTGGAGGTTGAATGTTTGAAGGGGTACGGGACTATAAAACGTTTGGGAACCACTGCTGTAGATGGTTCATATGTTTTTGAGTGTTTAACCTCTCACTGTTGGGTGGTTCACTGGCCTATATCCTATGGGCCTCTCTAACTCTGGATCTTGGATGGCCTGGCTACCCATCCACATCGCTCCAGCCAAATGCCACGCCCATTGTCATTTACTTCTCAGTGCCACGATGAGTCTCGATTTTGCTTCCTCCCCGACTACTTCTCGAATGCAAACACATTTGAACTGTTATGATTGGTCCCAGAAACCGATGGGTTGGACCAGAGTCAGCCTATACAAATTGTGACGAATACGAATCACTTCATCTTGACGTCAGCACAAATGACTTCTAGGATAACCGGTTCAGACTGATGCATGGAGTGATTGATTGAGCAGTGGAATTAAATTCGGAATGAGTCGTCAGGCAAGGTCTTGGCACATTACCTCTCAGTTTGAACATGTTGCACTTTAGTGTTTCTGGTTATAACCTCCTTTTCACGTTCAGTCACTTTATGTGGCTTTAACTGTTGTTGTTTTATGGCCTTGGAGTTATGGGGGTGTGGTGTAGGTTAGGCCAATGTGTACTAAACTAACTCAACCATTGTACAGCAAATAAACACAAAGGAAAATGAAGAACATCATTCTTAATTTGGAGAGCTGACAAGGCAAGAAATGAGAGCAGTGCTAAGACCTGCCTTGGCAGGGTTCTTCATTAGGTTTGCTGTCCTCCACTCACACAACAAAACAGATTGTGATTGTTGGACTGACACGGCGTGTAGGATTAGAAGTGATGTATTTATGGATTTTAATAGGATCCGGGGCCGTATTCATAAAGCTTAGAGAGTGCTGTTCTAGGGTTCAGTGTAGCCTTTTAGATCATAATGAATACGATTATATTGACATGGGGGACTTGATCCTAGACTGGCACTCCTACGCTGAGATGCTTGACGCATACGACCCCAGGTCTGTGAAATACCAGCCTTTTGACCTGTTATTGAACCTGAGATTGAAGATTTGTTTTTTATGTTGTTTCTGGTTTTATGCATTGTGATTGTTAGGCCTGCAGATTTATCTCTGAATTGTTTACCAAAGTTTGGTTTTGCTGACGTCGGGACAGATGAATGATTCTTCTGATTCAGTTACTTGCCAATGTGGTTTGTTGCTGTAGTCTTGGCTTGGTACGGGAAACCAAACTCAACATAATGTCAAATTTAACATCTAGATTAGGTTTTTGGTCGACCAATACACAGACTAATAAAGTTGATATATGTTACAGTATATTATTTTCTACTATACGATTTCTTTCCTACCTTTACCCGCCTTTCCAGATTCAAAGCATGTCCATCATAAGGACTACCAGGGAATTGGGTCGGTCTAATGTCTTCTCAACCATGAGATGAAGAAACATAATTGTCAAGAGCCTATAGTGCCAGGAAATCACTTGGTTACCTATCAGTCTCTATCAGAGTGAGAAAGAGATTGCATCCCCTCCAATATTGTACTTCCACCCTCTAGTTATATTTCCATTATATTTCCACCTTATCTAGCTCCCGGATGTGTGGGACTTCATTTCTAGATCTCAAAGAGCACTTCAGGTTATCTACAACTATCCTCTCAACCTTCCCTGAGAAGCAGTTTTGGAGTGGGCTTTAGGAATTGTATATGTTCTTTGATCATAACATTTTATTGAAGTTTTGTGTTTTTGCACACATATTTGGGAATAAGAAATCTTTCTCTCTTAGATGAGCAGTGGGTATTGCAGAATGAGTGGACATGCTCGGAATCAGAAATGCTTACAGGGATCAGTGAGAGAATGTGGCAATTCTCTAGCGGTACTAATGGCAAATTCTTGACAGCAGATATGTCTTTTGTCCTATCTGCATCAAGGTCGCCGTGGCAATTACCGCGGCGCGGAAAACTTCCTTAAATATACAACAAATCACCTACGCTGTTTGGGGCAGGGACATTCTAAAATGTTGGGAATAAAGCGTGGCTCCGATGCAGAACATTTAAGTAGGTAGGGAGAGTGAATGGGATCAGGTCTGTAAGAGCCTACGGCGAGATGAGACTATAGACCTAACTTTACTGCTTTCATTTATTTTTTTGCTCACACCAATAGCAGTCCAGCTGACAATCCAGCAAAAGCAATTAACAGGAATCCTCACAGCTCTACCAACCTCATTAATATGGAGAAGCCAGCGTGGCTCATGGGCTGTTTGTCACCGAACGATGCTCCTTCTCACCTGAATGGATGCTGCATCGCTGTCCTGATCCCCCTGCCACCAGCACCTTTCCTGTCTCCTTCAGTTTGTTCCTGAGCCATGGATGCAGGGACCAGATTGGCATGCACAGCATGTCTCCAGGACTGACCCACCTGCCTGCTTTGCTCTCCTATTAAAATTCCGGTGCCAGATCCCCAGTGAAGAGATTGTAGCAGGGTCAGCCTGGCTCCCTGGCCCCCACTCCTCCGTCCTTCCTAATGAAGATGATGCCTGGTGGGTTCATTATTAAGCTGAGCTAATAACGCCGGCAGGAGTGTGGCCACGGGGACAAAAACTGCCAGGATATTGAGAATGATGCGGCACTTAAGGAAAGACAAAGGACCTTGCTCTGGGTCTTTTGTTTTTTGGTCCTTCCCCCACTTACATATGAACCCGAGGGACAACATGTGAATACATGTCGGCTGGGCTGTGTATGTGGGCTGCATCCCAAATGGCACCCTATTACCTTTTGTAATGCACTACCCATAGGGCTCTGGTCAAAAGTAGTGCACTAAATATGCAATAGGGTGCCATTTGGGATGCAACCGTGGTACTTTAAGGCAGCTCAGGGAAAGATGAGGCTATGGGAGTTTTTCTAATAGGAAGGTCTCTAGATGGCTGTAAGAGGGCATGTTTACCTCAATGTCCATTAAATATTCCAATAGTTTGCGACAAAATCCATGTGTTCAATGGCTGCACATGCATTAATCAGGCGCTCACCAGAATAACCATTAATTACACTGGGATTATCATGTATCTACCCACAGCACACACATTACGGGGAAATTACCATATAGATACTTGCTTTTTGGGAGCAATAATAGAATTCCTTATAACCGCCAGAAGCACATCCACATCCAAATGAGCCTCCCTCCTTCTCCCCCTTCCCTTCCTACAGCAGATGCTCTCAGTAACTGTGCAGGTATTATACAGGGTATTACCAAACCCCTCTGCGGCCTCACCTCGGTCCCGGGGACGACGTGTGTGTCTCTGGTTTGGATATTCATACCTTCATTCCCCACCATATGTCTCTCAGGTGTCCTTCCTCTCGGACGCAATCCTGCAGAGGATTAATGCAAATCACAAGCCATAAACAGTCACTCAGGTGTAAGTAATAAACTATAAATATGGATCCTGATCCAACGTTACGTTACTTCCACTTTGGAAGAGTTGCAAAAGATGGAATGCACTCTCTTTTGGGGTGGGGGCAGACAGCAGATATGTTTCTATGGTTTTCATGCTGCGTGACTGGGTCGTTAAGCCCTTGCTGCTGTTCAGGGGCTGTCCACAGGGGGGAGGAGAAACTTGCACAATTAATTGAGGCTGGATTTAGAGTCCGGTTGCACGTCAGGGAAGCTCCCAAAACGCAAACTATGTAAAATATGTTGGGGGGGGGGGGGATTCATGGAAGCCACGTCGTCTCCATTTCCTTTTCAAAGTGTTAGTATGTTTTATTCAGCTGGAGCGTCTGTTTCACAGAGGATGTGTCCCAAATGGCACCCTATTCCCTTTATAGTGCACGACTTTATAGGGCTCTGGTCAAAAGTAGTGCACTATATAGGGAAAAGGTTCCATTTGGGAGGCAACCAGAGACTGGGAAAGGGAGACTGTCCTAGTTTAGCATAATAGCTCTTCCTGTCAGATCAAATCAGCCTCTGGTGTTTACAGTCAATCATCTATGGAATGACAACAATCCAGCCCAAGACCACTGCGGTCATATAAGGCGTTCAAAGACCTACTAATTAAATTAAATATTTGGTTTGAAACCCACTGATTCCTAGAAGGGGTGTTCATGATCAATTATTTGAACTGCCGAATGATGAACTATTTTCCCAATTCTGTGAACAGACAGAATGGCACGATTGCATGATTTCGACCACATCAAGTTCATCATGATCAAGGGGTAAAGTGTAGAGATGGTCCGTGTTTCCCTGTGCATCAGCTCTAATCTCAGTAACGATTGGATTGCTCGTCTCTGTGCAGAGAGAGTGAATCCGGCAAACAATTGTCGAATGCCTTATCCCCCTGTTTACAGCGAGCCTTCAATCGATATCCATGGAGCGCTTGAATAAACAAAACATAAAAGCAGAGCTTCTGCTAGCCTTGGAGATCCCAGCTGTAACAATGATTAATTTTAACAACCTGAGCTAATTGTCTCCCAAACTTTAGTTAACAGCCAATATGATCTGGCCCTGGGTGCTTTTCTCCACTGTAATGAAGAATAATGAGCGATGGAATTACTGCTGGCACTTTTTTCAGGTGTATTTCTTCCAAGCAGAGGGCAGAGGGGGCCGAGTCTGTGAATGAAGAGAGAGCCTGGAACGTGTTTGTCGGGAGAGTTCAACTGCGGGGCTTTGGGTTCAAATCGAATGACATCGGGAAATCAGAGCCTTGTGTTACATGGAGGAATTAGATCTCTGTGTTTTATGTTATTCTTGTCGAGGCTTTGCTCAATACTCGTGGGGCATTGCATGCCGTCAGACACCTTGTGAGGCACTTACAGTGCCTTCAGAAAGTATTCATACCCGTTGACTTATTTCATATTGTGTTACAGCCTGAATTCAAAATGGATGAAAAATTGTTTTCTCACCCATCTTCACACAATACCCTGTAATAACAAAGTGAAAACATGTTTTTAGACATTTTTGCAAATGTATTGAAAATGAAATACATAAATTAGTGTGCACACCCCTGAGTCAATGTGTCACACCATGACCATAGTTTGCTTTGTA
The DNA here is from genome assembly GCF_002021735.2 of Oncorhynchus kisutch. NCBI lineage: Eukaryota > Metazoa > Chordata > Actinopteri > Salmoniformes > Salmonidae > Oncorhynchus > Oncorhynchus kisutch. Next base: position 40,945,331 of record NC_034190.2, on the reverse strand, counting down.
TGTTCTATGTTTTGTTTGGTCAGGGTGTGATCTGAGTGGGCATTCTATGTTGTGTGTCTAGTTTGTCTGTTTCTGTGTTTGGCCTGATATGGTTCTCAATCAGAGGCAGGTGTTAGTCATTGTCTCTGATTGGGAACCATATTTAGGTAGCCTGTTTGGTGTTGGGTTTTGTGGGTGATTGTCTCCTGTGTCAGTGTTTGTGCCACACGGGACTGTTTCGGTTTTAGGCGGTTGTTGTTTTTGTAGTTTATTCATGTATAGTTCTTATTAAAAAACAAACATGAATTTAAACCACGCTGTATTTTGGTCCTCCTCTCCTTCAACAGAAGAATCCCGTTACACAATGCATGTTTAGAATCACATTTGGCAGCGTTTACAGCTGTGAGTCTTTCTGGGTAAGTCTCTTAAGAGATTTCCACACCTTGATTGTGCAAAATTTGCCCCATTTATTATTTTCAAAATTCTTCCAGCTCTGTCAAATCATTGCTGGACAACAGTTGCAGTCAGTGGCGTTTGAGATGGCGGAGGATGATTAATTGTTTTATGAGCATGGCCGTATTTCTATTACAGCATATTGGATGACTGTCGTTCATATTCTATTCACCCAGCTCAATGTAACGTTGATAGGTTTAGGCTACTACATGATACTCACATTTTCCCTGTAACCGTCAGGAGGAATCGAGGTGACAGACCATGTCACGGATCCCTCCAGAACTGTCATTACGCACACCTGGTCCCTATTCCCATTGATTAGTAATTGTGTAAGTGTTCACCATTGTTCTGTCGATTATTGTTCCAATATCCGTTGGTCGTGCGAGTATCTGTGCTGTGTGTTTTGGCTTTCGTGCCATTGTGGATTGCATAGATGATTTCGGGCCTCGTCCCGTGTGATATCATTGTGCACTTGTATGTTACAGGTCTCGCCCCGCTCTATTTATTCCAGGTACTCCTCACTCTTTTGTTTGGGTTTCAACCCTGTGTTTTGTATACTTGTTTGTTTGGTCTCCGTCCCGTGCTTTTACGCTGGATCAATAAAAAACCCTATTACGCATTTCTGAGCCTGTCTCCCGATCCCTTTATACCAACGTGACAGACAATGACAAATTCAATTCCACTCTTGCCTGCATCTAGCTGATCTAGGGTGTAATCATTAGTCCAATAGTTGTGAACAATAATTTATAATGGAAGAATTCAGGTATGTTTATCCCGGTTCCATTTGCTTCCGTTTAAGAAATGTTTTCAACAGAATCGGCAGAATGAATACACCCCTGATCACACGCAAACACTTTCATTTTCATAGCAGCCACATACAAACAGCATGATCATTTTGCTCATTGTATAATTGCTTCTTGCATCTACACGCTTTCCTCCTCTCACCTTTTCCCTTTGTTTGTGGATTTCAGTGCACAATTCGCTGTCTGTGACCAGGCAAAAAAAACTCCAAAGCCAAACCTAAATATCATAACTGCTAATCTCTACATACAGCCTACATCGTTGTCACAATATAGCTAACATCATAGTCAACATAGCTACTAGAACTAACGCGTTAGTAAACCCGCTACGTTCATACAGTAAAGTGTACAGTCAGCAAGCAGTTTAGCAGTTACACCACCGGGTCCCGGTGGCAATAAATTTGTACAACCAAAAGCTTACCTTGACATGGAAGAGTTCCAGTGTTGGATAGCCATAACCACCCAGCTAACATAGCATCCCTATCTGTTTGAGCCAGGTGTTTGAGTAAACTAAACTAGCTAGATGCATAGCTAGCTACAGTATGTTTGGGGTAAATCCAATATAGCACATTACTGAGTACCACTCTTCATATTTTCAAGCATAGTGGTGACTGCATCATTTTATGGGTATGCTTGTTATCGTTAATGAATGGGCACAGGTGCAATGGTGCACTGGGCACTAAGCACAGGCAAAATCCTAGAGGAAAACCTGGTTCAGTCTGCTTTCCACCAGATACTGGGAGATTAATTCAATTTCCGGCAGGACAATAACCTAAAACACACATCTCCACTGGAATTGCTTAACAAGAAGACAGTGAATGTTCCTGAGTGGCTGAGTTGAAAATATATGCCAAGACCTGAAAATGGTTGTTTAGCAGTGGAGGCTCCTCAGAGGAGGAACGGGAGATAATTCTCCTCAGTGATTTTCCTAAAAATAAAGAGTGAAACATTAAAGTTTAAACCACACTAAATATATTCACATGTCAACAAATAATTTATTTTTAAAAAACTACAGTAGCCTCAACAGTACTCTGTAGGGTAGCACCAAGGTGTGGCCTGAGGACAGCTAGCTTCCGTCCTCCTCCGGGTACATTGACTTCAATACAAAACCTAGGAGGCTCATGGTTCTCACCCCCTTCCATAGACTTACACTGTAATTTTAACAACATCTGGAGGACGTCCTCCAATCTATCAGAGCTCTTGCAGCATGAACTGACATGTTGTCCACCCAATCAAAAGATCAGAGAATGAATCTAGTACTGAAAGCATACGCTACAGCTAGCTCGCAGTGCAGTGCATAACATGTGGTGAGTAGTTGACTCAAAGAGACAGTAGTTGAACAGTTATCTAATTCATTTATTTAAAAATGAAGGAGAAGCAAGAGAGAGAGCTACACTATGTATACAAAAGTATATGGACACCCCTTCAAGTCCATGGATTTGGCTATTTCAGCCACACCTGTTGTTGACAGGTGTATAAAATCGAGCACACCGCCATGCTATCTCCGTAGACAAACATTGGTATTAGAATGGCATTTCTGAATAGTTCAGTGACATTCACCGTGGCACCGTCATCTGGCAGTCAGACGGACAAATATCAGTTTGGTGGGCACAGTGGTTTAAGGCACTGCATAGCAGTGCTAGCTGTGCCACCAGAGACTCTGGGTTCGAGCCCAGGCTCTGTCACAGCTGGCTGCGACCGGGAGGTCCATGGGGCGATGCACAGTTGTTCGGGTTAGGGAGGGTTTGGCCCGTAGGGATATCCTTATCTCATCGTCCACTAGCAACACACACCTTACAGATAATTGTATGTGTGGGGTACAGAGATGAAGTAGTCATTCAAAAATCATGTTAAACACCATTATTGTGACTGTGACATGCTAAGCACATTTTTACTCCTGAACTTATTTAGGCGTGCAAAGGGGTTGAATACCTACTGACTCAAGACATTTCAGCTTTTAATTTTCAATACATTTGTAAAATGTTCATTGAACATAAATCCACTTTGACCTCATGAGGTATTGTGTGTAGGCCAGTGACAAAAAATACAAATGTAATCCATTTTAAATTCAGGCTGTAACACAACAAAATGTGGAAAAATCAAGGGGTGTGACTAGTTTCTGACGGCACTGTATACAGTAAACAGCCTGAGTGTTGTTGTCCTTGTACTGTTAGCTAAAGCTGTGGGCCACCCCTCCTCCTCTTCGTGTCTGTGAGGAGGACTATTGCAGCATCTGTAGACGTGTGGCCTAGAGCAGTGGCTGTGCAAAGGACAACACCTGCGGCTGCAGATGAGACCTCTCTTCAAGTGGCGCAGCTTAAACACCTCTTTTTATCCACACTATCTCCCTCTGCTGAAGTGAGGGAGAGGGAGGGCTGAGTGTTTTTTTTAACCTTTATTTAACTAGGCAAGTCAGATAAGAACAAATTCTTATTTTCAATGACAGCCTAGGAACAGTGGGTTAACTGACTTGGTCAGGGGCAGAACTGTAGCTCGGGGATTCAATCTTGCTACCTTTCGGTTACTAGTCCAACGCTCTAACCACTAAGCTACCTGTTTTGCTTGCTATGTTGTGTGAGGAGGAAGGCCTTGCTACAGGATCCTGCGTTATCCTGCTTCTGTATGTCGTGCTTTGTAGTCTTATCTCTTACTTTCCTCTTTGTAATGCTTCTAACATGCCTACAGCTTGTAAGAGTTGGCAGCCATAAATAATGTAAAGGACAACATTCACAAGGATATTCTTTATCCTCCTCCTCCTCTTTTGCCTCCTCGTTGTCATTTATCTCCCTTTCCAACATGATTGCATTGTGTTACTCACATACAGTTGAAGTCGTTTTTCAACCACTCCACAAATTTCACAAACTATAGTTTTAGCAAGTCGGTTAGGACATCTACTTTGTGCATGATACAAGTAATTTTTTCCAACAATAGTTTACAGACAGATTATTTCACTTATAATTCACTGTATCACACTTCCAGTGGGTCAGAAGTTTACATACAATAAGTTGACTGTGCTTTTAAACAGCTTGGAAAATTCCAGAAAATTATGTCATGGCTTCAGAAGCTTCTGATATGCTAATTGATCATTTGAGTCAATTGGAGGAGTACCTGTGGATGTATTTCAAGGCCTACCTTGAAACTCAGTGCCTCTTTGCTTGACATCATGGGGAAATGATGTCAAACACCATGGGATCACGCAGCCGTCATACCGCTCAGGAAGGAGACCCGTTCTGTGTCCTAAAGATGAACGTACTTTGGTGCGAAAAGTGCAAATCAATCCCAGAACAACAGCAAAGGACCTTGTGAAGATGCTGGAGGAAACTGGTACAAAAGTATCTATATCCACAGCAAAATGAGTCCTATATCAACATAACCTGAAAGTCCGCTCAGCAAGGAAGAAGCCACTGCTCCAAAACTGCCATAAAAAAGCCAGACTACGGTTTGCAGCTGCACATGGGGTCAAAGATCATACTTTTTGGAGAAATGTCCTCTGGTCTGATGAAACAAAAATAGAACTGTTTGGCCATAATGACCATCTTAATGTTTGAAGGAAAAAGGGGGAGGCTTGCAAGCCAAAGAACACCATCCCAACCGTGAAGCACAGGCGTGGCAGCATCATGTTGTGGGGGTGCTTTGCTGCAGGAGGGGCTGGTGCACTTCACAAAATAGATGGCATTATGAGGGATGAAACTTATGTGGATATATTGAAGCAACATCTCAAGACATCAGTCAGGAAGGAAGGAAAGAAGTTAAATCTTGGTCACAAATGGGTCTTCCAAATGGACAATGACCCCAAGCATACTTCCAAAGTTGTGGACAAATGGCTTAAGGATAACAAAGTCAAGGTATTGGAGTGGCCATCACAAAGCCCTGACCCTATAGAAAATTTGTGGGCAGAACTGAAAAAGTGTGTGCGAGTACGTAGGAGGCCTACAAACCTGACTCAGTTACACCAGCTCTGTCAGGAGGAATGGGCCAAAATTCACCCAACTTATTGGGGGAAGCTTGTGGAAGGCAACCCGAAGGTGACCCAACTTAAACAATTTAAAGGCAATGCTACCAAATACTAATTGAGTGTATGTGAACTTCTGACCCACTGGGAATGTGATGAAAGAAATAAAATCTGAAATAAATAATTATCTCTACTATTATTCTGACATTTCACATTCTTAAAATAAAGTGATGATCCTAACTGACCTAGGACAGGGAATTTTTACTTGGATTAAATGTCAGGAATTGTGAAAAACTGAGTTTAAATGTATTTGGCTAAGGTGTATGTCAACTTCCGACTTCAACTGTAAATGGTATGGAGTTTATCACATCTCACCTCGGTCGTACACCAAGGGGCAACAAGCCTCTAACCCTTAACACAATCATACTAACCAATATCAGGCACATTACAAGCAGTTCCCTATCCCTTTCTCCAGCAGCAGGCGTCTAGTACTGCTTATCACATGGCACCCTATTCCCTATTGAATTTGTCCCAGAGAATAGAGTGCCATTTGGGACTTCCTGTGTCTCTGCCCAGGGAGAGTCAATAGACATAATAGAAGTTATTAAAGCCGCCGGATTGAATATGTACGTTACACTTGAGATGCCGTACCCGTCGAGTCTCTGCTCCCTCGCCGAGAGAGAACACAACGTTAAATCCAATCACATCACGACCAGCAGCAGGCAACTCCATTACTGGAAAGGTTGTTGTTTCCTTGGCAATTTCTGGGGAAAGGAAATTGGCAGCCTTCACTCCCAATCCAGTGTGCTCACGGGGACCTTTTCAGATGCCCCTTAGAACAGTGAACTTTAATTGAACTGTGATCATGATGGCCAGGGTAGGCTTGGCAGGAAAGTGACCACGTGTTCTTGGGTGAAAGGCCTAAGCTATGTGGTTTTTGAGTTTGGACAGATTTCCTGCAGTGGGACAAGGACCTCTGGATTCCTGTAAATGGAGAGACTTCCGCTCCCCTGACCCTGCTTGTGTGGTTACCTTCGTCCTCTCTAACAGCAACTCCTATTGCAATGGTTTTGCTGTCTCATTCTTTTTTTCCAGCTTAACTTCATGTTTTTTTGGGTAGAACGTTTTGCCTGTATGGAACACGGCATCAAATGCAACAGATGATGTTTGTCTGTGGTGGATTTTTTTGCTCTTAATTGCTGGCCCTGAATAGTTTTTACTGTATGGTATATTTAACTTAAAAGACTGGAAAAAGTTGTACTCTCCTACAATGTTGCCAGCTGTATTTATTTGCCTGTGTTCAACGTGTGGGTGTTGGCTTGATTGAGATTTCTATGCCGCAGGTTCAGGTTCAGGTTCACATCAGAGAAGCCTCTATTGTTGAGGATGTAACATATTTCCGCAACCGTCTTATTCGAGATATGCGAGTCATAGGCTAATTCCCAAATGGCACCCTATTCTCTATGCAGTGCCCTACTTTGACCAGAGGCCAGGGCTCTGGTCCATAGTAGCGCACCACATTGAGAATCGGGTGCAATCTGGGACACTGTCAAACTAAGCAGCGAGTGCTCTAATACTCTAATACACATGAGGGGGGGCATTGATCTGCAGAGCAAAGCAAGACTGTTTGGAGTGTGTGTGTTGGGGGTTTTCAAGTCTACATCCTCCAGTTCTGTAGAACAAGCTGTGAACTCTGGTGCAGTGTCAGGGTCAACGCGACTTTATAAACAAATATGTTTCTAACGATTGACCCTCTTGAGACTTTGAGGTCAGTATAAAAATGGACATGATTAAAGATACATGTGCAAGCCGTTTATGACATCTACCTTTGATGCCGTAGCAACGTGTGCCTGTTTTCATTAGGTTGGTTGTCATAAACAGATCCATAGATCTCTATCTATGCTTTTATAAAGGCCTTTATCAAATATGAATCAAAGATATCGTACACTAAGCTCATTATTAAATGTTCATCACTTACTATCTACGGTATCATCGGCTTGTTGAGACAAGGAAGCCATTCTAGAATCCGTCTTGACCATCTATCCTCAGGAGAATTAGCCCTTCAATGTTTTTCGGTTTTATTGAACGCATTAGATCACACACTATAAAGGGGACGCGTTGTGAATTGTGAATGATTTAATCCAGAGATAAACCTGTTTTGGGGCCGTGATAATGCCCTTCAAGTGGAAAGTCATTCTGTTAATTTAAGCACATTGGCGCATGCATGCTTTCAACATACCACCCTGCATCCCACTTCTGGCTTACCTCTGAAGCAGGGTTGGTCCCTGGATGGGAGACCAGATGCTGCTGGAGGTGGTGTTGGGGGGCCAATAGGAGGCACTCTTTCCTCTGGTCTGTAAAATATCCCAATACCCCAGGGCAGTGATTGGGAACCTTGCTCGGTGTAAGGTGCTTTCTTTTGGATGGGACGTTACACGTTTGTCCTGACTCTCTGTGGTCACTAAAGATCCCATGCCACTTATCGTGTGTGCAGGGGTGTTAATCCCGGTGTCCTGGCTAAATTCTCAATCTGACCCCCATTCCATCACAACCACCTAATCATCCCCAGCTTCCAATTGGCTCATTCTCCCCTGTAACTGTTCCCCAGGTCATTACTGTAAATGGAAATGTTTTCTCAGTCAACCTACCTGGTAAAATAAGGGTTAAATAAAAAAGTACAATTCACTCCGTTTGGTCTGACATTAGCTAACAGTCATTGGAGGGGACAGCCAGCTTCAAAACAAAAGCAGACAAAGTTCTTAGGTTGTCACATCACTCTAATTTGGCTAATTTGAGGGCCATCTCGAAACAGAGCCGTTTCATAAAAAGGCAGCATCTGCTGTGCCGGATTTAATTAATTTCCGTCACCTCGGGGGGATAGAGTGAGTCCACTTCTTGTTCGCTGCCTAGCTGAGATGTCCATTTTTAGACCCTCTCTCCTAGCTATAAAATATTCCATTCTCCATTGTGTGAAAACAGTGTGTTTATAGACAGAGATCACTTATTCTGAACAACTCCGTTGTGTAAAACGCACAGTTGGCTTTGTACTCGTAGACCGATTTGTTTCCACCCTCTGAAAGGAGAGAGCAGTAAGGGGAGAAGTTATGGGGCCAGCTAGACTGTTAAGTGCCAGAGGAGTCAAGTACTCCTATTGTGTTCAGTACTTTTGTACGGTAAAATTGGAGCCGTGATGCGTGCCTGCCAGTACTCTGCTCTGGTTGTCTTGGCCTGGTGCTGGCCTGTCTTGGTGAGGAATGTCACGTCCTGACCTTAGTTCCTTTTTTAGGTCTCTATTTTGGTTTGGTCAGTGCGTGAGTTGGGGTGGGCATTCTATGTTGTTCATTCTATGTTTTGTTCTGTGTGGTGTATTTCTATGTGTTTGGCCTGGTATGGTTCCCAATCAGAGGCAGCTGACAATCGTTGTTCTCTGATTGAGAACCATACTTAAGTAGCCTGTTCCCACCTGTGTTTGTGGGTAGTCTGCACCAGACAGAACTGTTTTGTGTTGGTCTAGTTTTGTTATTTTGTCTTAGTGTTCTGAGTTAAAATAAATATTAACATGGACACTTACCACGCTGCGTTTTGGTCTGATCTTGACTACTCTTCATCAGAGGAAGAGGATCGTTACAAGGAATTTCAATCGTAACAACGTAGCATTGAATGGTATGGCCTAGCTTGAACCAGCTCGCCGTAGGTCCTCTACAAATGAAGAACAAATTACAGTGTCTACGTTTTTTGTTCTTGTCCTTTGTAGCTATTTCGTGCTCACTGTCATTGACATGGAATTTTGACAGAATGAATGTGGAATTTATGTAAAAAAATTATGGTAGTCATATGCCTCAATCAGTTTCTAAAAGCTTGAGACAAAGCCCGTGGTTGGTTCATTGAATTCAGCAGATTCCTCTGTGGCCTATGGGAAAAATAGGGAGGCTATTAGGAGCATTCTTGAATCCAATCAGGCGCTTCGCAGGCATCCAAAACAGATAGGCTGGTGCACTAAGCAACGCTACTCAAGGGCTTAATTAGAAGGATGCTTTGCTATTGTTGGTTTTCAGGCATTAGTACACTCTGTCTGTCCTGATAATGAACTTGGCTGCGAAATGAAATCGTTTGGCCTGCCTTCACACTGCTAGGCCCGATAGTGCTTGTCAAAACTATTGTTTTCCCACTTTCAAAGCCCCTATATTGATGTCAGGGATAGGAGGACAGCTCCACTGCAGCACCATTCAGGTCTGACTGTCTTTCGGGTATAACAAGGCCTGCCACGCCAATGTTGACCTGAGAGCCCCACATTGGGACCTCTCTCGAATTAGGAAGCCCCACAGTTCATCACCTACAACCTAATGTTTAAAATCACCTCTGCATGCATGCAATTTCATCATGCACAACTCCAGTGTACTTTCATGATGTTTGGACATCGTTTCGCCACACTTTTTTCTCTCTAACTTCTTCTCACTTGGAATGTTTGACCTGCATCGTGGCAGGCAGCCATGCGGTGATCGCAGCAGTGCACATCTGCTGTCTGTGGGAGCTGACGATGAGGCGATGAAAATGAATGATTCTAGAGCAGGCTTCAATGGTACTCCAGGGCTCAGCAGAAAGCAGCCCTCCAAGCCGCACCTGGGACTCGACTGGTAATTGTGCAGCATTCTGCTGCTAAAAATACCAGCATTTCTCTCAAATACCCATTCACAAACTTTGTTGCTCCCATACCGACATGAAACGGAAGATTTTTGTTTTTCTTTCCTGGCATTAAGAGTCCCAGGTGCATGGGGCAAATCTGGCAAGATGGAGGTAATGGGAGGAAAGGGAGTGGGAGAAAGAGAGAAAAAAAGAAAGGAGTGTGAAGCTGGGTGTACCACACTGTTGCCAAGATAAAATAACGGGGGACAAATGTTCCCCATTGACTTTGGCATGGCAACTCCTCCAGGTAGCTGAGTAGAAAGTACGGAGGAATGTCTCCTAAACTTTTAGTTTGTTTACCATGATGTAATTTCATGGATTGTTTTATAGGTAATGTTCGAGAAACGCTTCAGCTAGTGTTTAATGAGTATTTTGAATCTTCATGTTTTTGTCATTTTGCCATTTATTCAAACAATTGCTCTGGTAACCCGCCGGGTTAGTTAAGAACCCAACCGAACGAAACCCAATGCTTAATATGGGAGCAACTGGAGCTTAGGAATTATTCCATTGGGCGAGGCAGGAATTCAATCAGTTGGGCTCGGGGTAGTAGAAGGTTGGGCATCCGACACAGTTATGCTGTAGCTCTTTTCTATTTGGGTTTGGCCTGCCTCAGCCTCTGGCTGCTAGCATAGCGCTAATGAAAGTCACATTAGCCTCAGCCATTCAATAGTGGTTTTCATAGCTGCGCTGGGGGGGGGTAATGTTCTTAGCCATATCCTGCAGGGATGTTCCCCTCTTCCATTCTAAGGCAGCTGGAGGTTGCTCTCTCAGCTCCCTCTCAGTGCATGTGGGTATTGAAAAGGAGAACGTCTCCTGTTATTTTGAAAATTCATGCTCAGCTACTGTATATCTGTTGTGGATAAAACTCCCTTTGGTCAAGTGGAGGCATTCAGTTTGGGAGGCTTGGAATTGTGATGTGGGGTGGTGTAAATACAGTCAATTCTGTGGAATGGTGCATTCAGCACATTGACTACTGTTCATTCATTTTGTTTGAATAACACATTGTACTCATTTCTGTTTGATTATTTTTCAACATGGTGACGGTTGATGGTTGAATTTTCTGCAAGACATCACCTCCTCACCCCCGACCCTTTGAACGCAATCGTTCTTAATGATTCATAATATTTTGGCGGTTCCCTTCCCCTCAGAGGGATATGTTATAAGGTCACAGCAGTCTCTCCAAGCCTGGGTCATACCAAACGAGATGGATGTGTTAGATTTCCTCACACTGTGACCCGTGATAGTGTCTCAACACCACTCTAGGTGCGCCCCAAATGGCACCCTATTTTCCATTTAGTGCACTAGTTTTGACCAGGGACTCTGGTCAGAAGTAGTGCACCAAATGGGTAATAGTTTTTCATTTGGGACCCACCCTACTCCCAGCCAGGCCTGTGGTCTCTCAGACCTTTGATCTCTAGCTGGTGTGAAAAGACCAAGAGGAGTCCAATACTGCATGATCTCCTGCAAGGAACGCTTATGTTGCCTAATTTTTACATCTTGGGTTTGACGAATGGTCTCACAGTAAAAGTATGTGTCATGTCTTTAGGGTCATTCTCCACTGTCCCTCAGTTATCCTCATCAAGGGCATATGATGAGACATACAGTACTTTGACTTCAGAAGTGTGTGTCCTCTTCATTTCAGACATGTGACAGATTCACATAGCCCATATGACTCTTATGTTGAATATATTTTTGTCCACTTTGGGTTCAAGTATGTTGTATGTTTCCAGACTCCCTGCTTACTTTCTTCACTGCAATGAGTCTGGATCTGAGTACATCCCCAACCCTTCACCAAATGCGAAAACATTCCGGGCCGCTTGATTGGTCCAGAAACCAATGGGTTGGGCCAGAGCCAGAACACACGTTGGTAAAGCGGCAGTTTGATACTCTGATTGATTAGAGACGATCCAATCGCTTATTACTTTGTGGTGGCAGTCTCAGTCTTATCACTTTGTGGTGGCAGTCTCAGTCGTATCACTTTGTGGTGCCCCTCATCACCACAAACTACTTAAATGATGGCAGTCTCAGACTAATGTATGTAGCGAACAACAGAGCACCGGGAATAATTTAGTGTGATTCATCAGGCTAACTACAATTTAGGGCTGGGCTATATGGCAAAATAAATCAAACCTACATTTTTTCAAACTTATGTGCGATTCAAGATATACAGTGTATCTACAGTTATCACAATGTTTTCAAAGGGGCCTCCCGACTGGCGCAGGGGTCTAAGGCACTGCATCACAGTGTTTGAGGCATCACCACAGACCTGGGTTCAATCCCAGGCTATGTCACAGCCAGTTGTGACTGGGAGACCTATGAGGCGGAGCATAATGGGCCCAGCGTTGTCCGGGTTAAGGTAGGGTTAGGCCGGCTGTGATTTCCTTGTCCCATTGTGCTCTAGCAACTCCTTGTGGAGGACAGGGAACCTGCAAGCTGACTTCAGTTGACAGCTGGATGGTGTTTCCTCTGACACATCGGTGCGGCAGGCTTCTGGGTTAAGCAAGCAGTGCGGATTGTGTTTCGGAGGACAAATGTCTCTTGACCTTTACCTCTCCTGAGTCTATAGGGGTTGTAGCGATAGGACAAGACTGTAACTACCAATTGGATATCATTGAAAAGGGCTAAATGTAACAAAATTAATAAATAGCCTACATCACTGTAGAACAAAATGATGGTATTTTCAAAAAACGTAGGCCTAATGATATCAATAGTGGAGCGTGCCTGGCAACCACAGAGCGCAGCCTGGAGGAACGAATAGGCCTATATCTTCCATTTGATAATCTGCTACCTAGGCTGGATTGATGCAGCCATGCATGGTGAATTATTGCAATAGCTGTTACAAAATAGATAAATAACGACCATGACAGTCAATGGAAAAAATCCTGGCGCTCAAAATGTCATGATTGTGGGTTCGATTCCCGGGGCCACGAACAGAAAATAAATGTATGCATATATACTGTCACTTTGGATAAAAGCTTCTGCTTAATGTCACACAATTTTTTCACACCTCATATTTGTGAGACATCGAACATTTTCCTGCATGGAATTTTTGACAGTAGCTATGGGTTGCCAGAAGAAAAGTCAGAAGAAAATAAAACCGCGTATCTTAACCAGGTAAGTTATGAATTGTGTCACCTACTGTGTAACTTTGCCATAGTGTTTCTATAGACAAAGTTTAAGTCCACAACGGGGTGGCAGGTATCCCAGCTAGATCGAATCCCTGAGCTGACAAGGTTCAAATCTGACGTTTTGCCCCTGAACAAGGCACTGTTCCTAGGCTGCCATTGTAAATAAGAGTTTGTTCATAACTGACTTGCCTAGTTAAATTTAAAAATCTATTTCCTGTCTGTTTTACAAATCTGTGATTCAAATGTTCAACATAGCAAAACGCAGCATACATGTATCATCACTGCTTGCTTAAGTATCCTTAACAGGGAGCTAGCATTACCTCTAAAGGAACCAAAAAACACACGATCCAGCAGCGGTGGCCTCTGCTGTTTGCGCCGTCTGCCTTGCAGCTAGAGTCGGCCTCGGTGCCTGACTTTCTAGCGGTCGTTGTGAGAGTCAGTCAGTTGGTTGAGACCAGCAGTAGAAGGGTAGAAGATACGAATAAGTAAAAAAAATAAGGTAATTGTAGGTTTTGTGTTTGTAGTAATTTATTTTGTCGCAGTCGCTAAGTCATTTGTGACATTGTGGCTAGCTTCATTTTGGACTGGTCATGATTGTCAAAGTTAACGTTAATGTTAGCTCGCTATCTTAGCTAACTGTTAGAGTAGAGGTAGCTAGCTTAGTCAATACGTTTAGGGTCTAGCCTATGTGATATTAGGTAGCTAAATAAGCTAGCTAGTCTAGCTAAGACTAGGCAAGAAAGCATCCGGTTAACATAGCTAGCTTGCTAACTGTTAGCTACGTTAGCTATGTCCAGTGAGTCACAAAGGACTCGCACAACCCCAACTGGTCTCGAGCGGAGATGGCAAAGAGCACTCCAAGATTCATAATGATGATAATAATGGTTTATTTAGCTTCATGTGTACTATGGCAGCTAAACGCTGAATTACAGTAACACACATACATAATACACTGTTCAAAAAAATAAAGGGAACACTTCAACAACACAATGTAACTCCAAGTCAATCACACTTCTGTGAAATCAAACTGTCCACTTAGGAAGCAACACTGATTGACAATAAATTTCACATGCTGTTGTGCAAATGGAATAGACAACAGGTGGAAATTATAGGCAATTAGCAAGACACCCCCAATAAAGGAGTGGTTCTGCAGGTGGTGACCACAGACCACTTCTCAGTTCCTATGCTTCCTGGCTGTTGTTTTGGTCACTTTTGAATGCTGGCGGTGCTTTCACTCTAGTGGTAGCATGAGACGGAGTCTACAACCCACACAAGTGGCTCAGGTAGTGCAGCTCATCCAGGATGGCACATCAATGCGAGCTGTGGCAAGAAGGTTTGCTGTGTCTGTCAGCGTAGAATCCAGAGTATGGAGGCACTACCAGGAGACAGGCCAGTACATCAGGAGACGTGGAGGAGGCCGTAGGAGGGCAACAACCCAGCAGCAGGACCGCTACCTCCGCCTTTGTGCAAGGAGGAACAGGAGGAGCACTGCCAGAGCCCTGCAAAATGACCTCCAGCAGGCCACAAATGTGCATGTGTCTGCTCAAACGGTCAGAAACAGACTCCATGAGGGTGGTATGAGGGCCCGACGTCCACACCGTGCAGGACGTTTGGCATTTGCCAGAGAACACCAAGATTGGCAAATTCGCCAAAGGCACCCTGTGCTCTTCACAGATGAAAGCAGGTTCATCTTTGGGGGCCCGCACTGCCCTCCATGTGCTTAGGTACTAAGATGAGATCCTCAGACCCCTTGTGAGACCATATGCTGGTGCGGTTGGCCCTGGGTTCCTCCTAATGCAAGACAATGCTAGACCTCATGTGGCTGGAGTGTGTCAGCAGTTCCTGCAAGAGGAAGGCATTGATGCTATGGACTGGCCCGCCCGTTCCCCAGACCTGAATCCAATTGAGCACATCTGGGACATCAATTGTGCAAGTTCTCCCACTTAAAAAGACGAGATAGGCCTGTAATTTTCATCATAGGTACACTTCAACTATGACAGACAAAATGAGAGAAAGTCCAGAAAATCACATTGTAGGATTTTTAATGAATTTATTTGCAAATTATGGTGGAAAGTAAGTATTGGGTCACCTACAAACAAGCAAGATTTCTGGCTCTCACAGACCTGTAACTTCTTCTTTAAGAGGCTCCTCCGTCCTCCACTCGTTACCTGTATTAATGGCACCTGTTTGAACTTGTTATCAGTATAAAACACACCTGTCCACAACCTCAAACAGTCACACTCCAAACTCCACTATGGCCAAGACCAAAGAGCTGTCAAAGGACACCAGAAACAAAATTGTAGACCTGCACCCGGCTGGGAAGACTGAATCTGCAATAGGTAAGCAGCTTGGTTTGAAGAAATCAACTGTGGGAGCAATTATTAAGGAAATGGAAGACATACAAGACCACTGATAATCTCCCTCGATCTGGGGCTCCACGCAAGATCTCACCCCGTAGGGTCAAAATGATCACAAGAACGGTAAGCAAAAATCCCAGAACCACACGGGGTGACCTAGTGAATGACCTGCAGAGAGCTGGGACCAAAGTAACAAAGCCTACCATCAGTAACACACTACGCCGCCAGGGACTCAAATCCTGCAGTGCCGGACGTGTCCCCCTGCTTAAGCCAGTACATGTCCAGGCCCGTGTGAAGTATGCTAGAGAGCATTTAGATGATTCAGAAGAAGATTGGGAGAATGTCATATGGTCAGATGAAACCAAAATATACATTTTTGGTAAAAACTCAACTCGTCGTGTTTGGAGGACAAAGAATGCTGGGTTGCATCCAAAGAACACCATACCTACTATGAAGCATGGGGGTGGAAACATCATGCTTTGAATGGGGCCATGTATCGTGAGATTTTGAGTGAAAACCTCCTTCCATCAGCAAGGGCATTGAAGATGAAACGTGGCTGGGTCTTTCAGCATGACAATGATCACAAACACACCGCCCGCGCAACGAAGGAGTGGCTTCGTAAGAAGCATTTCAAGGTCCTGGTGTGGCCTAGCCAGTCTCCAGATCTCAACCCCATAGAAAATCTTTGGAGGGAGTTGAAAGTCCGTGTTGCCCAGCAACAGCCCCAAAACATCACTGCTCTAGAGGAGATCTGCATGGAGGAATGGGCCAAAATACACAAGTGTGTGAAAACCTTGTGAAGACTTATAGAAAATGTTTGACCTCTGTCATTGCCAACAAAGGGTATATAACAAAGTATTGAGATCAACTTTTGTTATTGACCAAATACTTATTTTCCACCATAATTTGCAAATAAATTCATTAATAATCCTACAATGTGATTTTCTGGATTCTTTTTCTCATTTTGTCTGTCATAGTTGCAGTGTACCTATGATGAAGATTACAGTCCTCATCTTTTTAAGTGGGAGAACTTGCACAATTGGTGGCTGACTAAATACTTTTTTGCCCCACTGTATATTTATTATATAGTCCCAGTGGTTATTTAACGTTAGCTACTTGAATAACGTTAGCTAGATCCAAAACAATAAATAGTTTTGTGAAACTAGTCATGGTTGACCCTATACAGTCAATGGGTCAATCAGCTGCTGTCTTCTTTCATTAAGAAGCAAATCTATTTTTAAAAAACTTAAGTATAATCTTAAACATTCTATTGGTTGAATTATTAGTGTTCCCAGCTGATCCCATTCCTCACTTGAACCCCATGTAAAGGGATGTGCCTGACAATAGTCTTCTTGTTTGTCTTCCTGCCAGCAGACTCTTGTCTCTCCACCCTCAGCCTCTATGACGGACTGTCTCCTCGTTCCAACTCCATGCATCAAATACTCTCGTCTCACAGCGAGAGACGAATGTGTGACAAAACCGATATCACTGACAATAACATATTATTTGTTGAACAACAATTACAGTACATCCATTTTGGTTTACAATACATTTGAACTTTTCCGCTAATAATAGAAGTATAATGTAAAACAACATTCTATAGGTTGAATGATGAGTATTTCCAGCGTACCCCATTCTTCACTTGAACCCCATGTAAAGTGATGTGCTCTACAACACATGACTTCTTGTTTGTCTCCCTACCAGCAGACTCTGTTTCTCCACCCTCAGCCTCTCTGATGGACTGTATCCACCACCGTGCTACAAATACTCAATGTGAATCTGAAGGATGGCACCCTGAGCCTGAGATGGTGTGGCTGGACAGTAAAAGAGTCAATGGCAACGGATGGCCAGGCCTTGCATCCATAGCTCCTATATGATCAGTGCAATTTGGAATCCTAAACCATAACCCTGATCTTAAACCTTACCCTAACATTACACATAACCAAATCCCTTACCTAACCTTAACCATTTTATATGTCAACTTCAATGGGGTAGCGACATCCAAAGGATGCTGAATAGCACGGACCATATGTTTATCATCTGAGAGCTGTTTCCATGAATACTGGGCAGGGGACACAAGATAAGAGAGACTGTTGTGAGGGACAGACAGTGGCCTGACCATAGAATTAGGGATGAAAATACTATTATGACATAGCCTGGCAATAGATCACATAAAATAGTTATTTTCCTTGGGAAATTGATCCGAGGCCTTTGTGGGCCGCCAGTTGCCCATCCCTGACCTAGAGTCCTAATTTTCTGTGCATAGGTCCCTCTTTTCACAAGGAACACATTTGCCTCAAGGACCCACAAGGTCTGCCATGATGGATTTTCCACCATTTAGATTTTTTTTAATTTTTTACTTAAATGTCATTTCCTCCGGAACCACAGGGCCGATCTGGATGAAACTTAATATATTGCATCTACAGTATGTACCAAGGTCCTTCAAGGCAATCCTTTACAGAATAGTATATAAATGCATCAAATCAGACACGTATATTTGTATTGTAACCAAACTTGGTAAACATGTTCCAAACCCTGTCAAGACTCAACATTCGCAAGCACATTCAGATTGACCACACGGCGGGGCTACAACAGGCACATATTCATATCTCTTGATCTGTTTGACTCACTGTTGAAATGGGAAACTTCTGCAGTTGATGTGCTTCCCACTTGAGGTCTGGATTGTGATTCCTAAGATTTTTGTGTGGTGTCAAAATCCAACAAATTGTTCTAACTACACTTAGTTTTTTTGCTCTTTTTTTTCTGTTATTCAAAGGGGCTGTCAGGAGAAACACTTTCACATCCAAGATTACAGATGGAGAGACGGAGAAGTTTGTCATAAGGTGGCTGCAGCTTGCACCAGACAGAGACGGACACAGGAAGGAGAGGACCGAACACAGCAAGGAAAGGGCAGATAGACCCAGACAGATAGATAGAGAAATAGATACATTGACATACACGCATACATACATGGGATAAAGGGATGAACACTGACTCTTTGTACATTATCTGGAAATAATGGACGACTTGGTACTGCCCGAGTTTATTAGTTCCAAGTAATGTACAGAGCGGAGGCGTTTATCCCGCTTATTCCACGGTTGCCAAAGAAAACAAGACCACATTTACTGGTAAAAATGTACATGTTTTCTTTGAGATTAGAATTTTGATAAGTAAATTCATGCTATTTCATCCTTCCCGTTGTGCTGTCGGTTCGGTTGATAGAGAAGCGGACTTGTTGTTCATTCTATTAATTTGATTGCTATGCAGGCTGGCAATGTTCTTATCCCTTACTTGCTAGGTAGCCAACTATGGCTAACCCAGTCGCTTCAACTATGCACAGAATAACATCAAAGTAGCTGCATTAGCGTTTAAAAAAAAACTGTTTTCTAGTGACATTTATTTGGATATGTCCATGCTACTGTACCTAAGTAGTACTTGTTGAGGGATGACACGCACTCAAAAGTAAATTTCACATATTTAAATAAAAAAGGTAAAATGAGAATGTCATGTCTTTTTTATGCTTATGTTGTTCATAGTTCGGTTAATAGCTGCAATATTACTTCCTCAATGTAACATCATTATTCTTTTTTGAGTGTGTGTGTGGGGTGGGGGGTTGAATCGAGTGGATCTGGGCCAATTCTGGCCCTAAAATGGCAGCTTTGGCTTAGTTCAGGCGTGTGTGTGTGTAAACCAGAGGAAGAGAAGAAGTAAGAAGTTTCACTCTCACTAAATTCCGTCCCAAATAAGTCCAATGCGTTGCTATGGGCTTGTTTTGCGCCTAACTTGTCGCCTGCATTCCCTCCTTTGGGACAACGACTCCCATTGTTAGGGCGGAGTTGTGCATTTCCTCATTTTATACAGATCTCTGGTGTAAATGGAAAGGCGCACACAGCACAGGAGCGAAGGAGACGAGAAAACATGTGGAGAAACGTTCATAAACTCAAAAATGACTTAAAAACGTGATTCTTGCAATACAGGCATTTGGAGTATTGTGCAAAAACATAAAATTGGAATTCATTGAATTAAATCGATATATTGCCCAGCCCTACTACAACTAGCTTTTTGCCTCTATTTTCATGCTCAGGCTGTCAAAAAAAATCCCACAAATGTTCCTGGGTACAGTGTATTCTGACACAAACAATAAGAGAGATGGAAAAAGACCAAGGAAACTCAGAAGGATTCAGACTTCAGAGTCAAAAGCCTTCATGTAATTTTTATGTGACACACACCAGGGTTTCCATTAGCCGGTAAATGCTGGCTTTTGGCTCAAAAAAAAAAAAAACGAAAAGCATTATTGCCGCTCAAATTGTAGAGAAAAAAAATAAAAAAATAATGTGTTTTATTCATTGATGGAAATACCAGTCGATGTGCTCCAACTTCAAAGGCAAATATACTTCATAGACTAATAAATAAAGTAAGCTTTCTCTCAATGATTAGCCAAATGTGTTTTATTTACATATCGAATTTGATTGTTCAACATCAGTTTTGGAATCGCTTCATTTTGTGGCCACCTAGAGTGTCCTCTTGCCACTGCTGTGGTGCTGAATCACAATGGGAATGAGGAGTAGGGTGGGACAGCCCAGTCATGGCTAGAAGGGATCTAGCTTTTGTCAAATTAATGTCAAATGTAGATTTTTTTTTATTTTAGCTAACCCTAACTCTTTTCCTAACCTAAACCTAATTTTCAACACCCTCTTTTATACTGCCTCTCAGGCTGGGTGAGGGGGGAGCTGGGTGATATCAGAGTAAAATTGATTACTCACAGAGCACACACCTGCCAGAGCCACAGGTTGTGTGTGTATCAATTTACATTAAATGTTTGTCACTTACAGGAGAAATCAGGGTTAAGTGCCTTGCTCAAGGGTTACTGGCCCAATGCTCTTAACCGATAGGCTACCTGCCGCCCGCTGTGTGTGTGTGTGTGTGTGTGTGTGTGTGTGTGTGTGTGTGTGTGTGTGTGTGTGAGAGAGAAAAATAAAGAGTGTGCGTGTGTGTGTGTGTGTCAGGGTTTCCACCAGGAAAATTTGGCACCGGATTAACCTGCTAAGTTAATTCTCTAAACCTGCTGTGTAAATTCTCCTAACCTGCTACGAAAAGTCAAATCTGATGTTTACAAAAACTGGATCCCTTCTAGCCATGACCGGACGGCCCTGGTGTTTGTAGACAGCCATGTTTTGTTATTTATTAGTTAAAATGTTCATTCCTAGGCTAAATTAAATTAGAGGCCTAGATTGTATTTGAAATCAGCTGTTTTGTTATTTATTCATTAAAATGTGCATACAAATAGCCTTTAGGACAGGTCGTTCGCAGATTATTTTATACAAAATCTATATTTTGAAGTAGGTGACTTGTTCTTATAGGCTAATTATTGTTATTATGTTTTATGATAATCATTTGTGATTTATAGCAAGGATGAAGACGCAACTTTGCTTATCAAATAAAACCTGTCATGTTGGTATGAGAACATCATTCTACTTTATTTGTTTACAACTTTACAAGCTAATTTCTATTCTGTTAAAATGAATGACAATAATCTAAATGTGATTTTGAGCACCGTGGGTAGACATCCTAATGGGTTACAAAGCCAATGCATATGGATGTCCAGTATATTTCTCAAATGTCCAGTAAATTAAAATCTGTCCGGTCACGTTGTCCGGCGCCAAATTTTCCTGGCGGAAACCCTGCCACACACACACACACACACACTCTTTATTTATCTTTCTCTCTCATACACACACAGCAGGTGGCAGGTAGCCTATCGGTTAAGAGCGTTGGGCCAGTAACCCTTGAGCAAGGCACTTAACCCTAATTGCTCCAGTAAGTGACAAAAATGTCATGTAAATTATATATATACTCACACACACACTCACAACCTGTGGCTCTGTCAGGTGTGTGCTCTGTGAGTAATCAATTTGACTCTGGCATCGCCCTGCTCCCTCCTCTCCCAGCCTGAGAGGCAGTATAAAAGAGGGTATGGAAACTGTGAAACTCAGCCAGTCGGCTGATACCGCTGAGCAGCCAAGAGAGACATGCAGCGTTGAGGGACGACGATCCATTGAATTAATGGGAATATCTGTGCTGTGCAATGAAAATTACTGCACCGTAGAACCTATATCTACTGTACCAAACATAAAATAGCCATCACACGTGATGGTTTCATTGGACCCCATTACCTTGATGAACACACAGTCTGAGCATTTTTGATTAGAGATTTTATTTTCAATCTTTGGGCAGTGAAGTATATAGTAAATTGTTCAATTTCTTGCCCTGCGTTTGAACTACGTAGTCTTGGGCGTTGGCCTCATCTCTGATTTATAAGCAGTTTGGGCATTTTCAGAACGTTCCGGAACGCTTCGTTGTGCACCAAATCATCAGCCCCATGAGAAATGATGTTAGGAGGAGTGCAGCCGAAGCTCACACTCTTTACACCGTGGTCGATTTGTTGTGCACCATTTGATTTCAGAGTCAGATTACAGAGCACAAGCACCACTGTGCCCAAAATACAGTGCATAGGCTAGATGCCTTCAAATGATGAGCGATTGTTATGACCCATAGCCATCATCCTCAGTGCACACAAACCACTGGACTGCTGATAGCAAATCAGGAAGGTCTTGAGAACCATGAATGCTCAGTGGATACGTCACTTCATACGCTGCATGACAGGTTCAAAACAAAGTTCAACATGCAGTACTTTAGATACAAGCCAAACCACTACATGGGTATCTATCTCTCTGTCTAGTTTCTCCTCTGATTGTGACCTAAAATGCATTTGTCTGTTTATTTTCGCCGCATAACGATAACTCTCCTTTGTTTTCAGCATCTTTTCTAGCTCCTGACTGCTTGCCTATAGCAGCAGGGTCATACCTTTTGAGGGGCATGTGCTCAAACTCACCCCCCACCCGTGAGAAAATATTACTTTACTATTATGATTGATAATGTTGTTTGCAAGCAGACTCATTAGGCTACTATATGCTACAGTTAACAAAATGGCTAGCCAGCTAGATGACTAGATTTTTTAAAATACAGATTGTGATTAAGCATCAATGCTCTTAAATAATAACTTCATAATCTAATAACCATAATCTTCTAACTTCATTGTACGATTTTATTATGTCATGTCTAAGTAATTTCACATTTCATAATAACTATATTGTCATGTAGCACAGCTCTATTACAGTCATTGCTGTTTGCCTAACCCAGTCCTCCTCTTGTGATGCTAGAAGACCCCCGCCTTTGCTATCTGTTGTGAAAGCCAGGATAGAAGGGCAGTTTCATACGCACTTAGCTGTATGCCTTTGCCTTGACTTTGGATGCATATTCAGTGATATCATCATGAACCAACAAATATTCACCACAATATTAAAGTTATTTTGGCTAAGGCAAAAATTATGATGAAGAATACATCATATGGATGGTTTGATGACAAATTATGAATGGGCAAATGGATTACAAATGTCGGTAGCTAGCTACATTCATTATCTTATGTCAATTAAATGACGACTTGCAGCAAGTGGGTTCAGAACAACGACAAAAAAGGTATACAAAAACATTTTTGGGAGGAGGAATTATACCACCACCCAAAAGGGCACTTTGGAAACCGGAAGAGCATGTGCCTGGTTTTCGGAGTTTAGTATTGGAAAATACCATGTATTGGTATTAAAAGCTATTTGAGCTTTTTCAAAGGTCAAAATCAATCTGCTGCCACTTATAATAGAGAACAGTGTCAAATACAAAAATATACATCAGCTTTCTCAATCTGTCTCCCAATGTTGTTGATCTACATAATAAACAACAGTGGACCTAAAATGGACCCTTGAGGCACACCTGAGTGCAGCTTTATGATGTCAGACAACCATCGGCCTTAATTGCCTTAACACACGGAGTTCAATTTGACAGGTAGTTCACAAACCACTCTAGGGCATTACCAGTAATCTCAACACAGTTTCACATCCCTTTGACAAATCTATGAACACAACTTTTTAACCAGACCATAGTGAATATCATTCAAAACCTTCAATGTTGCTGTAACAGTGCTGTGGCTTCACCTGAAATCTGATTGCATTCCACTCAAAATATTGTACATTGTTGTGAGGTCTCTTGACATTTGCTTCTCATTTATCCATTTCCTGTGACTTCTACTTCTCTGACTATTCCGATCCACTCAGTGTGCTTTCATCTGAAGCATGCGAGTTTGTCCTCGTTTATCTGTAGTTTGCCGTGCATGTGGCAAGAGGGGACTTAAATCGAAGCTCTTAGATGACAAATGCTGAAGAATGTGTCAACACATTAGATGTGGTAAATATCAATTTTACGCTCAAACTTCATTGGGCTTTTAAGTGTCTCCTCAGAATTAGCCAGATCAGATCTCCGTAAAAGCAAACAAACCCAGCCATAGCTTTTGACATGAAATATAAATTCCTCACATATCCCAGGTGCTCTTACAGGTCACATACAATGTACCGTTCATGAAATACAGCAGAGACTCTGTGGTATGAAAAGGTAAGGACACAATTCCCACAGCTGTTGGACAGAAAAACAAATGTAAAGAAACGAAGGATGTCTAGAGCGCATAACACTCTGATATGCTCCCACTGTGATCTATGAAGACACACCAAAATGCAACATTTCGTTCCCCATTGAGATCATTGTCAGGTCAAGTCAACACCCTCAGGTGGTGCTTTGATGATGATGGCGATACCACTGCGGTCTCTCTCCAGTGACTGCTTCCCAAATGACACTCAATTCCCTACATAATGCATTACCATGGCCCAAAGGCACTATGTGGAGAATATGGTGCCATTTGGGAATCAGACAGCAGTATTTTCAGATTGTACAGTATTGTCAATGTGTTCATGACTGTGCATGTATGGCTTGTTCTGCTCCACTAGGGTGAAGAGAGGCTGTCGAAAATATACTGGCCAAAACAAGATCACTCTGTTCCCATCCCTTGGCAATCCCCACTCCCTGTCTCTCATGGAACGGGGGAACGAGAGAGGGTGAGATGGAGAGAAAATGGGGGAGTAAGAGAGAGGTGGGGAGGAAGAGAGAGGTGGATAGAACAGTGTGTTCTGTGAATTCAGCCTGACACCCTGTATACTGTGAATGTGCTGCTCCCTGCCATACCAGAATTAGATAAACGGAGAATTGAATGTAGAGATTTTCAATCACAATGGACAAGCAGTCCAGTGACTGAATGTAATGGGTGTCACGTTCTGACCTTAGTTCTTTTGTTATGTCTTTGTTTTAGTATGGTCAGGGCGTGAGTTGGGTGGGTTGTCTATGTTCCTTTTTCTATGATTTCACTTTTGAGTGGTGGGTGATTGTTTCCTGTGTCTGTACCATACGGGACTGTTTCGATTTTCGTTTGTTCATTCAAGTTGTTATTTTGTATTTTTGTAGTGTTCAGTTTTATATATTAAAATGGATACTTACCACGCTGCACATTGGTCTGACATCTCTTACTCCTCGTCAGAAGAAGAGGACAATCGTTACAATGGGGGCAATCAAGAGCATGTTTAAGTGGCTTGCTCCGCTATAGTGATAAATTATTTACATAATAGGTGCATTTGTTAAAGGTTAAATCCTGGGTAACATTTCTAACATAGCTATCAAGATCCATGGTAAATCTAGTGCAGGACCAAATGAGCTGTCCCTGACATAGTGAGTTGATTGTGCTTCTTGAACATTCCATAGAGTGAGCCCTACAGTACAAACAAAAAAAGATGTTTCATGGTCAGCTGTGTCTTTCAACAAGCTACAAAAGCTTTTGAAGGTACTCAAATCAAATCGTATTTGTCACGTGCCGAACACAACTGTTGTAGACTTTACTGTGAAATGCTTCCTTACGAGCCCTTCCCAACAATGCAGAGTTTAAAGATGAATATAAAATAGTAACACAAGAGAAAATGTAATGATGGTAATGATGGTTCCCAGGACCGGTGGTTAGTAAACCGGTGACGTCGAACGCTGGAGGGGAGGAGCAGGGGAGCAGCTTGTGATCGTTAATGACTGGGGAGTTTTTCAGGATAGGCAAAATCCTAGAGGAAAACCTGTTTGAGTCTGCTTTCCACCAGACACTGGGAGATTAATTTACCTTTCAGCAGGACAATAACCTAAAACACCAAATGTGACTCACCACCTGGATTTGGTCTTATGTAGCAAAATGTTTAATTGTGTTTTTTAGGGTTAACCCTAACCCTAACCCATTTAAAAGTAGAGACTCAGCTACAAAATGGTATATCATACACTGCATTTGAGGAACAATGGGAAAATTGATCAACTTTAAACTCACTTTTGAGAAGATCGGCTTTGAATGTTTTGCTATTTAGTGAAGAGCTCTTTGTCTACACCCATTCAGCATAGTTCACACCCTCACCCTAAGCTTTTTCCCCACCCATCTCGTTTTGCTCTCAAAGTGCACTCTTGACACTCTGGCCGATGATTTGTTTACTTTTGGATAACATGAAAACAGCCTAACCAGCTCTGCTGGCAACAATTTCATTATGCTTTTTTTACTGACACCAGCCATATTCAACGGGTGTTGTACACACGTCACGTAGCGTTAGCTATCAAGCCAGCCAGCGTTAGCTAGTTAACAACAATGAACAGTGCCAACAATGCCACAGTACTGGGAGTTAACCAACCATGTTCAATGTTAGCTAGCTAAAATTAGGTTCTAACTAGAACAGCACACAGCTCTGGGAAACAATAACATCAGCTAGGGAGCCAGCCAGCTAACTTTAGCTAGCTAGCTAACAGTACACTTTAGCTTAAGACATCTAGCTTGCTAGCTAGGTAAACAATGTACCTAGCTAGGTAAACAAATTGTAAGTTCACACACGTCACATAACTTTAGCTAACGAGCCAGCCAGCTAACGTTAGCTAGTTAAACAACAATGAACCGTGCCAACAACGCCACAGTGCTGGGAGTTAACTAAGCTTGATCAACGTTAGCTAGCTAACATTAGGCTC
Organism: Oncorhynchus kisutch; assembly: GCF_002021735.2. Classification (NCBI taxonomy): domain Eukaryota; kingdom Metazoa; phylum Chordata; class Actinopteri; order Salmoniformes; family Salmonidae; genus Oncorhynchus; species Oncorhynchus kisutch. Next base: position 40,919,008 of record NC_034190.2, on the reverse strand, counting down.
TAACTAGAACAGCAAACGGCTCTGGGAATTACTGTAAAGTTAACCCAATCAGATATCAGACCTACATGATGTAACCGCTGCTTTTCAGAGGTGTGACGAAGGGGGTTGGTGAGACCAACACAGAGAATGTTGAATACCTAGACAACACATTGCAAATTATTGCATACAGTCACTTCTGGGGCTGGGCTGCCCTACAAAGATGCTTCTACAAAGTGTTGACTCACGGGTGTGAATAATTAAGTAAATGAGATACAGTATTTCTGTATTTCTCTTTCAATAAATGTGCAAACATTTCAAAAAACATATTTTCCCTTTGTCATTATGGGATACTGTGTGTAGATGGATGAGAAAAATATATATATTTAATCCATTTTGAATTCACTTTCTCTATACAGTGCCTTCGGAAAGTATTCAGACCCCTTGACTTCTTCCACATTTTGTTACGTTACAGCCTTATTATAAAATTGATTCAATTGTTTTTTCCCCTTCATCAAGCTACACACAATACCCCATAATGACAAAGCAAAAATAGTTTTTTAGAAATTTGTGCACATTTATTACAAAAATATATATTTATATATATCAAATGTACAGTGCCTTGCGAAACTATTCGGCCCCCTTGAACTTTGCGACCTTTTGCCACATTTCAGGCTTCAAACATAAAGATATAAAACTGTATTTTTTTGTGAAGAATCAACAACAAGTGGGACACAATCATGAAGTGGAACGACATTTATTGGATATTTCAAACTTTTTTAACAACTCAAAAACTGAAAAATTGGGCGTGCAAAATTATTCAGCCCCTTTACTTTCAGTGCAGCAAACTCTCTCCAGAAGTTCAGTGAGGATCTCTGAATGATCCAATGTTGACCTAAATGACTAATGATGATAAATACAATCCACCTGTGTGTAATCAAGTCTCCGTATAAATGCACCTGCACTGTGATAGTCTCAGGGGTCCGTTAAAAGCGCAGAGAGCATCATGAAGAACAAGGAACACACCAGGCAGGTCCGAGATACCGTTGTGAAGCCGGATTTGGATACAAAATGATTTCCCAAGCTTTAAACATCCCAAGGAGCACTGTGCAAGCGATAATACTGAAATGGAAGGAGTATCAGACCACTGCAAATCTACCAAGACCTGGCCGTCCCTCTAAACTTTCAGCTCATACAAGGAGAAGACTGATCAGAGATGCAGCCAAGAGGCCCATGATCACTCTGGATGAACTGCAGAGATCTACAGCTGAGGTGGGAGACTCTGTCCATAGGACAACAATCAGTCGTATATTGCACAAATCTGGCCTTTATGGAAGAGTGGCAAGAAGAAAGCCATTTCTTAAAGATATCCATAAAAAGTGTTGTTTAAAGTTTGCCACAAGCCACCTGGGAGACACACCAAACATTTGGAAGAAGGTGCTCTGGTCAGATGAAACCAAAATTGAACTTTTTGGCAACAATGCAAAACGTTATGTTTGGCGTAAAAGCAACACAGCTCATCACCCTGAACACACCATCCCCACTGTCAAACATGGTGGTGGCAGCATCATGGTTTGGGCCTGCTTTTCTTCAGCAGGGACAGGGAAGATGGTTAAAATTGATGGGAAGATGGATGGAGCCAAATACAGGACCATTCTGGAAGAAGACCTGATGGAGACTGCAAAAGACCTGAGACTGGGACGGAGATTTGTCTTCCAACAAGACAATGATCCAAAACATAAAGCAAAATCTACAATGGAATGGTTCAAAAATAAACATATCCAGGTGTTAGAATGGCCAAGTCAAAGTCCAGACCTGAATCCAATCGAGAATCTGTGGAAAGAACTGAAAACTGCAGTTCACAAATGCTCTCCATCCAACCTCACTGAGCTCGAGCTGTTTTGCAAGGAGGAATGGGAAAAAATTTCAGTCTCTCGATGTGCAAAACTGATAGAGACATACCCCAAGCGACTTACAGCTGTAATCACAGCAAAAGGTGGCGCTACAAAGTATTAACTTAAGGGGGCTGAATAATTTTGCACGCCCAATTTTTCAGTTTTTGATTTGTTAAAAAAGTTTGAAATATCCAATAAATGTCGTTCCACTTCATGATTGTGTCCCACTTGTTGTTGATTCTTCACAAAAAAATACAGTTTTATATCATTATGTTTGAAGCCTGAAATGTGGCAAAAGGTCGCAAAGTTCAAGGGGGCCGAATACTTTCGCAAGGCACTGTACATAAGTATTCAGACCCTTTACTCAGTACTTTGTTGAAGCACCTTTGGCAGCGATTACTGCATTGAGTCTTCTTGACTCTACAAGCTAGGGAAACCTGTATTTGGGGAGTTTCTTCCATTCTTCTGTGCAGATCCTCTCAAGCTCTGTCATGTTGGATTGGGAGCGTTGCTGCTCAGCTATTTTCAGGTCTCTCCAGAGATGTTTGATCGGGTTCAAATCCGGGCTCTGGCAGGGCCACTCAAGGACATTCAGAGACTTGTCCCGAAGCCACTCCTGCATTGTCTTGGCTGTGTGCTTAGGGTCATGGTCCTGTTGGAAGGTGAACCTTTGTCCCAGTCTGAGGTCCTGAGCGCTCTGGAGCATGTTTTCATCAAGGATGTCTCTGTACTTTGCTCCGTTCTTCTTTTCCTCGATCCTGACTCGTGTCTCAGTCCCTGCCGCTGAAAAACATCCCCACAGTATGCTGGCACCACCACGCTTCACCGTTGGGATGATGCCATGTTTCCTCCAGATGTGAAGCTTGGAATTTAGTCCAAAGAGTTCAATCTTGGTTTCATCAGACCAGATAATCTTGTTTGTCATTGTCTGAGATTCCTTTAGGTGCCTTTTGGAAAACTCCAAGAGCGCTGTCATGTACCTGAGGAGTGGCTTCCGTCTGGCCACTCTACCATAAAGGCCTGATTGGTGGAGTGCTACAGAGATGGTTGTCCTTCTGGATGGTTCTCCCATCTCCACAGAGAAACTCTAGAGCTCTGTCAGAGTGACCACCAGGTTCTTGGTCACCTCCCTGACCAAGACCCTTCTCCCCCAATTGCTCAGTATGGCCGTGCAGCCAGCTCTAGGAAGAGTCTTGGTGGTTCCAAATGTCTTCCATTTAAGAATGATGGAAGCTACTGTGTTCTTGGAGATCTTCAATGCTGCTGAATGCTGAATTTTTTTGATACCCATCCCCAGATCTGTGCCTCTGTACAATCCTGTCTCGGAGCTCTACGGACAATTCCTTTGACCTCATGGCTTGTTTTTTGCTCTGATATGCACTGTCAGCTGTGGGACCTTATATAGACAGGTGTGTGCATTTCCAAATCATGTACAATAGGCTGACTCATCACCGTCAGTTATCAGGCCAACCACTGTCGTGTTGTCGGAAAACTTGATGATGGTGTTGGAATTTTGCATGGTCACGCAGTCATGGGTTGAACAGGGACTACAGGAGGGGACTAAGCACACACCCCTGAAGGGCCCGCGTGTTGAGGGTCAGCGAGATGGTGTTGTTGCCTACCCTCACCACCTGGGGCCGGCCCATCAGGAAGTCAAGGATCCAGCTGGAGAGGGAGGGTTTCAGTTCCAGGGTCCCTAGCTTGGTTTTAAGAGTTTGGAGTGGACTATGTTGTTGAACTCTGAGCTGTAGTCTATGAACAGCATTCTCACATAGTTATTTCTCTTCTTGTCTAGTTGGGAGAGGGATGTGAGAAGTGCAATTGAGATTGTGTCATTTGTGGATCTGTTGGGGCGGTATGTGAATCGGAGTGGGTCTAGGGTGTCTGGGATGATGGTGTTGATATGTGTCTTGACATACAGCCTTTCAAACCACTTCATTATTATAGATGTGAGTGCTACAGGTCGAGAGTCATTAGATTACCTTGGAGCTCTTGGGAATAAGGACAATGGTGGTCACCTTGAAACATGTTGGGATAACAGACTGGGACAAGGATAGATTCCAAATGTCTGTGAAGACAATTGCCAGCTGGTCTGCACATGCAGGGGATTGGAGTCATGATCAGATTTGGCGAAGGGAGGACTTGTATGCGTTTCTGTGGGTAGAATAAAAGTGGTCTATAGTTGTAGCGCCCCTAGTGGCGCAGGAGTGTTGGTAGAACTGTTTAAGTCTCCCCGCGTTAAATTCACCGCCCACCAGAAACACTGCCTCTGGGTGAGCGGTTTCTTGTTTGTTTATGGCCCCATACAGTTTGTTGAGTGCCAGAGTGGTGTTTGCTTGGGGTGGGATGTAGACAGCTGTGATAAATACGGATGAGAATTCTCTTGGTAGACTAAAGGGACTGCAGCTTACTATGTCAGGTGAACAAAAGCTCAAGATTCCTTTCAGACATGAAGCAGCACACCAGTTGTTATTTATTAAAAAACACACTCCACATCCTTTCGACTTCTCGAAACCACTGTATGATCCTGCCACTGCATGGAGAATCCACCGAGTACTACGTGCATAGCATCATCATCCAGCCACGTTTCAGTAAGAGATATAATAGTGCAGCTTATTCTCGAGTGACTGGACATTTGCCAATATAACTGAGGGAAGTGCTGTTCGGTTTTCTCTTCGCCTCAATTTCAGCATGACTCCACCTCGTCTACCTCTACGGCATTTTGGTAGCATATGGAACAAAGGAATAGGGTTCGGTATGAACACTGGAACAGCTAAGTCAGCATTGATGTCAAAATCAAGGTTAGTTACTGTCAATCTTTTTATTTTACCTTTATTTAACCAGGCAAGTCAGTTAAGAATAAATTCTTATTTTCAATGAAGGCCTAGGAACAGTGGGTTAACTGCCTGTTCAGGGGCAGAACGACAGATTTGTACCTTGTCAGCTCGGGGGTTTGAACTTGCAACCTTCCGGTTACTAGTCCAACGCTCTAACCACTAGGCTAGCCACCCTGCCGATCTGATGTCCAGAAGTGCTTGGTGGTCATATGCGATAATAGTATGAACTTTCTGTACAAAAAACTAAAGATAAACACAATAAAAGTCACTACATAGTAAAGTTTTGTTGGAACTCGTAAGATGTCACCCTTCTCCGTCGGCGCCATCTTTGTCATCCTCATGGAGAAAAGGACAACTGTTTAGAGCCCGACCGATTTATCGGTTGACTGATATTATCAGCCGATATTAACCTTTGACCGATGTATTTGTATTGGCGATTAATCAATTGAAACGGACCAATTTAAGATGTAGAGAAAATGGCTATAAGCCTATCTTGCATTGTGGCGCTACACTAAGACACTGGACACTACCACTGGGCCAACGCAACTACACCAGTTGGAGAGGAGAGTGAACTACTGTGAACGAACTCTTAGTTTACTACTTCTATGGTGAGTGCTGAGTAGATGGAAGCTTGCCAGCTCAATGAAGTGCCAAAAAATGTGCACTGGCCATATACTGTTACGTGAAGTGTCATGGTAGGGTGTCAGGACAAACAATTAACTTCTTGCGTCGAGCCATCCCGGATCCGGGATCGTGAATACAGCCTCAAACTCATTACCATAACGCAAAGTTAACTATTCATGAAAATCGCAAATGAAATGAAATGAATATGCTAGCTCTCAAGCTTAGCCTTTTGTTAACAACACTGTCATCTCAGATTTTCAAAATATGCTTCTCAACCATAGCAAAACAAGCATTTGTGCATTTAGCGTTAGCATTAGCAGGCAACATTTTCACAAAAACCAGAAAAGCATTCAAATAAAATCATTACTAAGATAATAAACTAAGATAATATCTTTGCAGTTTTGGAAACCTTAGAGTGTTTTCTTTCCAAAGCTGCCAATTATATGCATAGTTGAGCATCTTTTCGTGACAAAATATTGCGCTTAAAACGGGCACGTTTTTTTATCCATAAATTAAAAGAGCGCCCCCTATATCCAAGAAGTTAATGTTTTGTCCAAATGTAAAGTAAGTGCCTTTACGTTCAACTCTGTGGTAACATTAACTGATTGTGATGAAGTGACAACTGCCAGAACTCAGTGGCTACAGCCCTACAATCGATGAAAACGTACCTAAATAGTAATACATTGAAAATGTGTCCTATGTCTAGCATGAGGGAGCTCATTCTTCAGAATCTAGGCCAATTGTTGGCTGGAAGCACAGCAGTTTAACCTCCTTTTACTTAACTAGAGTAACAATGTCACGGATCCCTCTGGAACTTTCCTTGCGTACACCTGGCCCCTATTCCCACTGATTGTATTTGTATATATGTATATATTTGTATATATGTTCACCATGGTGCTGTCAATTATTGTTACAATGTCCGTTGGTGCACGTGAGTACCTGTGCTGTGTGTTTTGGCTTTCGTGCCATTGTGGATTGCGCAGATGATTACGGGTCTCGTCCCGTGGGTTAATCATTGGGGGCTTGTATTATTTATTTGAGGTATTCCTCGCTCTTTTGTTTTGGGTTTCTACCCTGTGTTTTGCATAGTGTATGTTTGTTCATCGTCCCCGTGCTTACATGGCACGCCGTAATTTGGGTATGATAAAATATATATATTACGTATTCCTGCGCCTGTCTCCCAAATCATTCATACCGATGTGACAAACAAAACAAAAAAATCTAGTCTTTCTGGTTCTCCTGAATTCTATGTGGCAGTTACATTAATGTTCTTTCCTCAAATGGAAGAAATCAACTTTCTGAGTGTCTTTGTAGGGCTGTTTTATGAACAATCCATAACGAGAAATAAATGCTAAATTAATTCCAGCTATAATAATACAAATATTGGCCGATATATCGGTTAATCAAATCAAATGTTATTGGTCACATACACATATTTAGCAGATGTTAAAAGTAAAAGAATGGAATTAAGAAATATATAAATATTAGGACGAGCAATGTCTGAGTGGCATAGACTAAAATACAGTAGAATAGAATACAGTATACCCCTGTGTGGGTGGACCATTTCAAGTTGTCAGTGATGTGTACGCCGAGGAACTTGAAACGTTCCACCTTCTCCGGTCTTGTCGATGTGGATAGGGGGGTGCTCCCGCTGCTATTTCCTGAAGTCCACGATCAGCTCCTTCATTTTGTTGACGTTGAGGGAGAGGTTATTTTCCTGGCACCACTCTGCCAGGGCCTTCTCCTCCCTGTAGGCTGTCTCGTCATTGTTGGCAACCAGGCCTACTACTGTTGTCATCCCTGCGAGGGTTAACATGTTTAAATGTCTTTCTCACGTGGGCCACGGAGAACGAGAGCCCACAGTCCTTTGGAACAGGCCGCGTTGGTACAGTAGTACCGTGTTATGCTCACAGTGGGCGAAGAAGGTGTTTAGCTTGTCTGGGAGCAAGGCGTGGCTGACGTGGCTGGTTTTCCCTTTGTAATCCATGATTGTCTGTAGACCATACCACATACGTCTCATGTCTGAGCCGTTGAATTGCGACTCCACTTTGTCTCTGTACTGACATTTTGCCTGTTTGATTGCCTTACGGGGGGAATAACTATGGTCATCTTGCCATGGTTATGTCGGTGTATATATTTTTTATATTTCCACTAAAATCGGAATTGTTATCATATCCAAAAATCCCATATCGGTCGGGCTCTACAACTGTTTTAGTTGTTTCTTAATTTGGTGAAGTGAAATTGTGAATAGTTGTTTAGCAAAAAAATGTACAACACCTTCAGTAGAATGAGAAATAATGCAAGCATGGTCAAACACGTAAAAGGGTTATATTCAGACAAGGCTAACGCCTATGAAAGACAAGCAAAGAATCCCTCAAGGAAACTTGGTCTTGATGGTTGCATACAACAATTCTTACAAGCATTCAATTAGTCATTCTGGAGACAAGCCTCATATGAGAAACTCATAACTACAACTCTAAGCCATACATTACAGTTTTCATTTGAGCACAAAAACATTATTGAATTGAAAGGAAAATGATCATAATCTGTCGAGACAAAGTGTTGAGAAAATATACTTTTATCGAGGACTGCGGTATTTCTCAAACTTCGTTCTGTCATTTTTCATCTCCCAGCCTCCATGGGGATCTGATGGAGAAAACACGAGAGAGAGAGAGAGAGAGAGAGAGAGAGAGAGAGATTATGTGCACACATATTTGGGTGGTCAAAACCTATTATACTGAAATAATGCCATCACTGTCACATTTGTAGGAAACCATGTGTGTGTTTTCTCATACATAGGTTGTACCCCGATGCATAGTATGGTATGTGCCCTGATGCACACAGATGTGTGAGTTTCAAAGGTACAGTGCAGGGTATCTGGCCCCAGAAAGAGCAGCAAGGCATCTGGAGTCCGAGTGCCTGTCATTCAGAGACGTGCTGCTGCACCCCGGCCCATCTGGAGCTAGGGAACGCAGGCAACAGACCCAAGGACATTGCAGGGCGACCGGCTCACTCTCTCAAAGTGCATCCCAAACCCTGTTCCCTATATAACACCCTACGTTTGACTAGGGCTCTAGTCAAAAGTAGTGCACTATAGAGAGAATAAGTGGCCATTTGTGACTCAGGCTTCTCAGATTTAAACAGGCTCTGACAGACGCTGCCATGGAACACACTACGCCACCTCACCACACTGGGAGAGGGACAGCTGTTTCACGCCTGTACTAACAGACGTGAGATTCCACTGCCGCACTACAGGGACTTTTAATTCCACCCAAAAGTTATATATATATATTGATCATTTTTTGTAATCAAACAGAAGACTTACTGGAATATTTGATATATAGTTACTGTATGTTAATGTTTCCACCAAACATGTCATGATGCATTCATTGAGGTACTTTTTGGAATCAAAGCTAACCCTACAGATTGACAGGTTCATTTCCAGAGGTTATAGGCACAGGTGTAATTCCTTCCATGTAATTCAAGCCAGTCTATATGGTCCCCATCCCCAGCACTATGAGTACAGACTACTGAGCATGCTGCATCACTTAGTGGACACATGACACTGTACCTGCCAGTGCACAGGTGTTGTTCTAATGGGATGCCCCTCTGTGAGTCACCAGGGATTTACTCTCCTCTACTGAGGGGCATTTCACAGGCATCCATCATGTCCTGACTGAGAGAGAGCGAGAGAGAGAGAGGAGGGGGGGGGGTTGGGGGGGGGGATGAAGAGAGAGAGGGGGGGACAAAGTAAGAGGAGAGAGAATAAAAAGAGAGGGAGAGAGCGAGAGGGAGCTCAAGAGAAGGAGAGATTGATAGACAAAGAGAGGAAGAGATACAGAGAAAGATGCAGAGGGAAAGCGAGAGAGCTGGGTCTGATGTCAGAGACAGAACATTCCTGTGTAGGTGTGAGTCACTTAGACACCGTGTGGGTGAAACAGTGGTTAACTGCTGTAATCATTGTGGATAACTGCTGTAAGCATTAGCAGGCACTCTATACAGCATTCAGGTGTTCAGCTCCGCTGCTAACAGGTTACAGCACAGTGCATTACTGTGCGTGGCATTTCGGCTTTCAGACAGGGCTTCCTGTTCTCTGGTGTGAAGTGTCAGAGGGGTGTACTTACAGTATGTCATAATGAACCTTCTCGCTGGGTAGATTTGCATACTTTTGCATTCTTGCATTGGTTTTACATACTGTACAGTGAGAAAGCAGTCAGTTATTTTGCTGCTCCCGTTCCTCATCCAATGACTGTATATGGACATGGCCTCAGTCTGCCCTTTTGCTGAAGTACCTTCTTGTAAATGTTTTAGTCTTTTCTTCTTTGGGGGGCAAACCACTGCTTCTTTTCTCAACGTATCCAAACATGGGTCATTGAAGAGAGCTCTCGGATTTCTGGAGAGGGTTAGGTATCAGAAGGCGGAGCAGAGCAGCCCTTGATACTTGAGATGTGTCCCAAATGGCACCCTATTCCCTATATAGTGTCTTTCTTTTGACCAGGGCCCATAGTAGTGCACTATATGGGGCATGGGGTGTCATTGGGGACACCGCCTAGGAGGCTGCGTTAACAACTGTAGACGAGTCAGTCAGTCACCTCCCAGAAAAGAAGAGCTCCAGGGTGCAGGCGGCTTCACATCCAACGTCGCAGCGGTGCTCAACACTCCGGCTTCACAGCGGTACTCAACACTCCGGCTTCACAGCGGTACTCAACACTCCGGCTTCACAGCGGTATTCAACACTCCGGCTTCACAGCGGTACTCAACACTCCGGCTTCACAGCGGTATTCAACACTCCGGCTTCACAGCGGTATTCAACACTCCGGCTTCACAGCGGTACTCAACACTCCGGCTTCACAATGGTACTCAACACTCCGGCTTTACAGCGGTACTCAATACTCCGGCTTCACAGCGGTACTCAACACTCCGGCTTCACAGCAGTACTCAACACTCCGGCTTCACAGCGGTACCCAACACTCCGGCTTCACAGCGGTATTCAACACTCCGGCTTCACAGCGGTACTCAACACTCCGGCTTCACAATGGTACTCAACACTCCGGCTTTACAGCGGTACTCAATACTCCGGCTTCACAGCTGTACTCAACACTCCGGCTTCACAGCGGTACTCAACACTCCGGCTTCACAGCGGTACCCAACACTCCGGCTTCACAGCGGTACCCAACACTCCGGCTTTACAGCGGTACCCAACACTCCGGCTTCACAGCGGTACTCAACACTCCGGCTTCACAGCAGTACTCAACACTCCGGCTTCACAGCGGTACCCAACACTCCGGCTTCACAGCGGTACTCAACACCCCGGCTTCACAGCAGTATCCAATCCCCTGGCCCCAGGTTCATCAGTGTATAAACATGTGTCAGGGCCAGGAATAACATTTGGAGAGGATGGATAAGACTCAGACATGGGGTTCAGGGGCTACTTTGTAGAATGGACATCTTAGTTCAACAGGGAGTTTCTTAGGTTAGAGACAACCCAGTAAATCCCCTTATCAACACCTCAGAGGGCTTCACACCACTGTCCAGCATCAGAGCTCTGTTTGCAGAAGACGTTATTGTTGTCTCTTCGAACTGAAATAAAACATGAATGGTGTTCTATCTGTCAAATATGTGTCTCTGTCAAATTCTTGAAAGTAGCGGCACACTGCAAAACAGGTAGGTTTATAGTTGTGTAATGTATGTGGTGAATATGGGTCAGTAGGGATTTTGAGAACAGTTGGGCAGCAGTCTGCCTCTATACTCAAAGCTGCTGCCCCAAGTCCAAGGTTATGCAGCCTGTTTGAGATGTTGTCAGGCAGCTACCCCATGTATAATGTTGCATTCTGACCCGGTTGCCTTGGTTACACCCCTCCACCAGCCACCGTCTCAGATCTTCAAGAGTTTGGAGCATGAAACGAAGCAGGAAAAGAGAGAGAGAGAGAATGCTGGCCCTTTCAGCCCCCTACGATAGCTATAGCTACCGTAGGAAGCCCTTGGGTAAGTTCTCACTCTCAATCCTCCGTAGAGAAACAATCCAGAGAGAAGTGTGAACCTGTCAGACTTCCCACACTCTTCCCAACTAGAGGGGTTTGGCACCCTGTTGCCTTGGTTACACTTGAACCCATGCAATCCTCTGCCTCGGTAGGGGGGGGGGGGGGGGGCAGTGACTCACGGAACCAGTAGCATTCCCCTTCCCACCTGAGTTCTGACAGAGATACTTAAAGAAAGACAAGGCGGCGTCTTGCAAGGTGACTGTGTAGGGATGGTACGCGATGGAGAACATCTGGGACAGAGGGGCCTATTTCACGCAACGCAAGTTTCAGGAAGCCAGTTATCAGAGGGATGCCAGTGAGGCTGTATCTCTTTCATACCCAGCCAAATGGGGCAACGAGGTGTAGCGATCGCTCTGGAAGACAATATCCTAGCTAATACCATCTGGGGTGACTTTTGTGTCGGTTGGTCTTTCACCCTGAAACCGCTCATTTCTCCCTTAATGAAAGTACTTTGGCACTCTATTATTTACTCATTGGGGATCGAGTTTTGGAACTTTCAGCATGAGGAGCCAAATTTCCATCGGCACCTTAGGGGTTTCAAATGAGACCCCACAAGTGATGTAATGTTTACATCCGTGTAATGGTGCTTTCTCTGTCATTTTCGATAACCGTTGTCTTGAGTCTCGACTGTACAGGAGACAGCACAATGGAGAAGGGGAGGGAACAATCCTTTGAGGTGGGACCCCTGCTCCTTCGATGGAGGGCTTAGCCTGAGCAAAGCAAGACCAACAGGAAGCTTAGCCCGGGGCGGCAGGGTAGCCTAGTGGTTAGAGCGTTGAACTAGTAACCGGAAGGTTGCAAGTTCAAACCCCCGAGCTGACAAGGTACAAATCTGTCGTTCTGCCCCTGAACAGGCAGTTAACCCACTGTTCCTAGGCCGTCATTGAAAATAAGAATTTGTTCTTAACTGACTTGCCTAGTTAAATAAAGGTTAAAAAAAAAAGCGAGGCCAACAGGAAGCTTAAACCGAGCAAAGCAAGGCCAACATGAAGCTTAGCTTAGCCTGAGCAAAGCAAGGCCAACAGGAAGCTTAGCCCGAGCAAAGTGAGGCCAACAGGAAGCTTAGCCCGAGCAAAGCGAGGCCAACAGGAAGCTTAGCACGGGCAAAGCAAGACCAACAGGAAGCTTAGCTCAGGCATTGCTGTCTGCGATCTAGAAGTCACAAACCCTACTCTACTTGTGGGGAAAAAGAAACATGATCTTAGATAACTTGTGGAAAAAATAAACATGATCTTAGATAACTTGTGGAAAAAATAAACATGATCTTAGATAACTTGTGGGGAAAAAGAAACATGATCTTAGATAACTTGTGGAAAAAAAGAAACATGATCTTAGATAACTTGTGGGAAAAAAGAAACATGATCTTATATAACTTGTGGGGAAATAGAAACATGTTCTTAGATAACCTGTGGGGAAATAGAAACATGTTCTTAGATAACTTGTGGGGAAAAAGGGCTGTAGCTTCAGCCTATTAGACTCATCCTACGAGAAAGTCGATATTGCACAGGGATGCCGTGCAACTTGAGGATTTCACAGAGTTGTATTTCTGTTAAATCACCCCAATATAAAAGCAATCGGACGTGTCTATGATTTGATATAGTTGGTTTTCACACCACTGTTTTCGGTTTGTGTCGGGGATTTCATGTTCCAATATATTTCCTCGAACACAAGGAATCATTTTGTCAGATGGTATTCTTCTGAGGGGGAACCACATGGTGAGATTAACCCAAAAGTTTTTGAGTTTATTTTCATATTTTCAATTTGGTCTTCAGTGGACTCCCACTACTCTCAAAAGACATTTGGTATTTTTATAGTCCATAGGCCTATCAACTACATACTATATAAAGAGGCATTTTTCATGCGAGAGGGAGGACAAATGAGCTCTGTATTCCATACGTCTGTCCTGGGGCGCCTTTCCTTCCTCACACAGTTTCATTGATGGGAAGAGATGGTGGAAAATAACTAAATGGTAGCCTGAGAGACACTGGATCTGTCCCAAATGGCACCCTATTCCCTATAATGCATTACTTTTGACCAGAGCCCTAGGTGCTAAAGCCCTAAAGGGAATATGGTGCCATTTGGGATGCAGCCACTGTGTTCTGGTTCCTTAACTCCTCCTAAACGTATGCATGTAGTAACAACCTCCTACTCACTTCCTCATCATTGAAAGTGAGGCATTTATCCCCCCCCTAATTTATGGGACGTGTATTTTGTTTGGAACAAATGGTACAGATAACACTCCAGTAAGCTGAATTTGAATCATTACATTATCCTTTTCCCTCAGACTGAATAAACATATTGTACCAAGAAGATAACACACATACCTCTGTTTGTGGAACACATTATGATATAAAGGGGGACTTTCTGGAACAAATATTAATCCAAGCTCCATTTATATAGACCTTCTATTGTATTACAGTGGAAGTATTGTGTTTAAAGTGCACGTTTACACATCTGAGTGCATGCACATCTGTTCATCCGCATGTATAACATGCTCATCAGAACAGGAAAAGACTTGTGTAATCAGAGCCGATGGCCCTGATATAAAATGGTGAAATATGAGCAGCGTGTAAGGCTCTGATGAGCTGCTGAAAGCCTGTGACACGAAGCCAGAGTCTGGGGAACAAACACACATTCCAGTCTCGGAGTGTCAAGACCCTCAGATCTCCCCTTCTTGTTTAAGAAACAGCCCCCTTCCCCGTATGATGTGGCTGAATATCTCTGTGCCCGTAGGAGCTTTAGCCGCATGTCAATGATTCTGTAGTCTTGTATAACTCGTGAATAAAACATTATACTGAACAACAACAACAACAAAATGTTTAGAACCTAATCTATGGATTTCAAATTACTCGGGCAGGGGCTCGGGCAGGGGCTCAGCATTGGTGGGCTTGGGAGGGCATTTCCCCACAAAAGGGCTTTATTACAGACAGAAGCATTCCTCGGTTTCATCCGCTGTCCAGGTGGCTGGTCTCAGACGATGGTGAAGAAGCTTGATGTGGAGGCCCAGGTGGTCTGCGGTTGTGAGGCCAGTTGGACGTGCTGCCAAATTCTCTAAAAGGACATCGGTAGAGAAATGAACATTCAAATTCTCTGGCAACAGCTCTGGTGGACATTCCTGCAGTCAGCATGCCAATTGCACTCTCCCTCTAAACCTGAGACATCTGTGGCATTCTGTTACGTAACAACACTGCACATTTTAGAGTGGCCTTTTATTGTCCCCAGCACAAGGTGCACCTGTATAATGATCATGCTGTTTAATCAGCTTATTGATTTGCCACAACTGTCAGGTGGATGGATTGTCTTGGCAAAGGGGAAATGCTCACTATCAGGGATGTAAACAAATTTGTGCACAAAATTTGAAAGAAATATTTTTTTTGTGCGTATGGAACATTGCTGGGATCTTTTATTTCAGCTCATGAAACATGGGACTTTGCGTTTGTATTTTTGTTCAGTATATATAAACATATCTCTGCCCAGAGAGTTATTGGCCTGGACAAATACCTCTGCATTGGAACATGAGCTCTGCCTCAATTGTCCTCATTTATATGCCTAATGAACATGGCTGCTTAGCTCTAGGCAGAACATAAACTCTACAAACTAGTGAATACTGCCCTTAAAGTGTCGGCCATTGCGATTAATGTACGAATGCTACTCTTCTGATTATGGCTGTTGGAATGTCTGTATAATAGTCATGGCTGCTCTTGATACTGCACTTTAGTTCTCGCCATTGATGCATACTTCATTGCAGCAACAAATGTGTGTTCAATGCTATCTCTTGCCCACACAGCTAGTATTGACTCATTGACAAACACCCCCTCTACAGTATTTCTATGTGTTTTCATAAAGCAATAAGGCCACTTCATAGACTAACACAGTAGAAATGCATTTATCCTGCTTCCTCATTCCTCATCAATCTACACACAATACTCATAATGAAAAAGCAAAAACAACAGGGTTTTAGAATTTTTTGCTAATTTATTACAAATTAAAAACTGAAATATCACATTTGCATAAGTATTCAGACCCATTAATCAGTACTTTGCTTAAACACCTTTGGCAGCGATTACAGCATTGAGTCTTCTTGGGTGTGACGCTACAAGCATGGCACAGCTGTATTTGGGGAGTTTCTCCCATTCTTCTCTGCAGATCCTCTCAAACCCTGTCAGGTTGGATGAGGAGCGTTGCTGCACAGCTATTTCCAGGTGTCTCTAGAGATGTTTGATCGGGTCTAAATACGGGCTCTGGCTGGGCCACTCAAGGACATTCAGAGACTTGTCCCGAAGCCACTCCTGCCTTTTCTTGGCTGTGTGCTTAGGGTTGTTGTCCAGTTGGAAGGTGAACCTTTGCCCCAGTCTGAGGTCCTGAGCACTATGGAGCAGGTTTTCATCAAGGATCTCTCTGTGCTTTGCTCCATCCATCTTTGCCTTGATCCTGACTAGTCTCCCAGTTCCTGCTACTGAAAAACATCCCCACAGCATGATGATGCCACCACCATGCTTCACCCTAGTGATGGTGCCAAGTTTCCTCCAGATGGGAAGCTTGGCATTCAGGTCAAAGAGTTCAATCTTGATTTCATCAGACCACGGACTCTTGTTCCTCATGGTCTGAGAGTCTTCAGGTGCCTTTTGGCAAATTCCAAGCGGGCTGTCATGTGTCTTTTACTGAGGAGTGGCTTCCGTCTGGCCACTCTATTGTAAAGGCCTGATTGTTTCTAAAAACCTGTTTTCACATTGTCATTATGGGGTATTGTGTGTAGATTGATTAGGATTTGTTTTTTATTTAATCTATTTTTAGAATAAGGCCGTAAGGTAACAAAATGTGGTCATGGGGTCTGAATACTTTCCGTAGGCACAGACTGTATACTGTAGCTGCAGTTCATCTGAGTGGTTTTTACTTCTCATGCCTCACAGATACACTAAACTAAAATATGGCTCTTCATGTTTGATCCTCTTATTTCACAAATAATAATTCCCTCTGTCATAAACATAATCTGCAGACACTACAGCAGAGTGGAATTTGGATAAAAATGGCTGTAGTAAAATTGATTGATTAGTTGTGGTGCGTCATCCTAACTCACACAACTCTCTGTCAGTCTTTTTATTTTATGTTTCACTTTTTCCATCTCTCCTTTTGTCATTTCATTTCTTTCAGTGTGTTAGTCAAAGACCAGCCTCTGTAGTTCCAGAGTCCTCCTTGCTCCAGTAGTCATTGTTGGCTACAGGCATCCCTCTTAGAGCAGTGTGAACGTTGCCTGTCAGCAGGTTTTACCGCAGTGGCTCCTGTGCCCTGCTAATACCCACACATCATGCCAAACGGGCTGCACGTTGCCAGACTCTAATCCAAGCATCTTATCAAACCCATCGGCACATTTCGAGCAAGAACACATCTAGACCGTGACTGGTGTGGGTTGGGAGGGGTGTTTGTCAACAGCTGCTCAGCAGCAAATGGGAGCGGGAAAATAGAACGTGAGAACGTTCCAGAATCCCCAGAATGGAGAATTCTCATCAACAGCCCCCTCCTCCCCCCTTCTGCGATGGTCTCAGGTAAATGTGTGGGCTCCCGGTTGTGAGGGTTTGCATGGAGAGAGAGGGCAACTTGTAGTGATGCATTGGCCCTGTGAGGCTCAGTCGGTAGATCATGGCCCTTGCAATGCCATGATCGTGGGTTTAACTCCCGCTGTGGCCACCCATACGAAAATGTATGCACACGCTATTGTAACTCCCTTTGGATAGAAGCTTCTGCTAAATATATTATGTTATATTATTATTATTATTATATTAACATCCCCCCCCCCCTCCTCCTCCCTCAGCCCAGTGCAGCAGTGAGAGGATACCACAGCAGTAAGACGGCCATGAGCCCAGCAAGCTTTAGCTCCCAATGGAACAGCAGTGTACAGGGGGCCTGTAGTGGCCACTCCGTCTCCTACCCCCGCGCCAGCCTGCAGTACCCGGCCCACCTCCATCACCACACCAGCTACGCTTACTGCCAGGGACAGCCAGCAGTGAGTACTCTCAAACACATACTGTACAGCTATGCTCACTTTGCATTCTCCATCGCCCTCTCATGTTTCCACCTCTCCACACTCTCTTCCGCTTTCCCACTCTGTCAGACTCCTGCCTCTCACTCTTATTCTCTTTACTTTCTACTCTATCCCCCTCTCCCTTTACCTCCCTCCCTCTACAGCTCTGAACTGTAGCTTCAATGGGAAATGAATGTTTATCTGTTCTCACACTGACATACAGTGTGTAGTGGGCAACACATGTGGCTGATTCCACCAACGCGAACAAACATTCTGAAGCATTCACCCCCCCCCCCCCCTCACATGCGTCTCTCAGATCCCCTGTATTCACTAACATGGAGACACCCCCCTGAAGTACTTGCGTGTGAATAGTGAAGGACTGATTGAACATACTGTAGCGTAGTAGGTGATAACCATCAGTCTCCATTTTGTTTCATGTTGCACACCATTCTCTGATGTTACCACTGTGTTGATAAAATTCTGGTTCAATGAACCTTAGATTTAGTTCAGTGTGTTATTAACAATAACAACACATGCTGCTGCACAGTATGACTGTAGTACTGTCTCCCAAATATATCCTTCCTGTTGTTGGTTAGCAAGCTAGCGAATTTCAGCCATATTAGCATTGACGTGAAATAATTCGAAACACCTCAAAACAACACATGGTATCAAGAACAAGATACAACTAGCTATCTGACCGTTCAAAATCATAGCAAAGCCCGGCTTCTGGCCACATCAATGCACGCTCATCATTTTCGTGACGTTGTCAGCCAGCCCGTCTATAATTATTATTTTTTTGTTTATTTTTTTAAATGAACATGGTTTAGACTACGGTTGTGGTCATGTCAGTTGTGTTTATGTGAGGAGTGGCAGCGTTGATACAGTACAACATGTTCCCCAGCCATATCCCTGAGGAATGTCTCCTATTGACTAGAGCAGGGGTCATTTAGCCTGGTCCCAGATCTGTTTGTGCCGTCTTGTCGACAATAACCATAGAAGTTTGCAAGACAGGACAAACAGTTCTGGAACCTGGCTAGGGGTGGTGACTGTCTGTGTCTGAATCTGGTAAATACAACTCTGGACCTGATTCACAAAGAAACGGACACACCCTAGACTCATCTGGTCGTCATGTGGACCTCAGTGTTTGCGTAGGATGCTTGGACACACCCTGCTGGTGGATCTCAGTCTCCCGCTAACCTGTTTCAGCTCCATCTGAGCCCTGGATACATCAAAGGCTGGCTTGTCCTCGACCCAACTCCCACACCACGCAGACACACACTTTTACTGGGCTGTTTTTACGGGAAACCAGGCCGGATGTTTTCTTACTGGTTGTTAGTTCTTTGTCCCTCCCCCGCCATGCATCTACAAGACAAGTCACCACTTTGGACCCATTGGAGGTTTCGCAACGCCTAGAATTGTTTATGCCAGACAGATCCTAGCAAACAAAGCATGCCTTCATCCGTCCATCCTTCAAGGTTTGTGTATTTTCTCATGGTCTTTCATTTAAAACATGCACTTTCGTTGACTCATATCCTAACCCCCCCCCCCCCCCCCCCAGCCATTGTGTTTTTAAGCAAATTACATGCAAAAAAACTGAACCGATACCTCTGCCTCCCTCTCTGTCCCCTCGGATGAGCGAGGCAAGTAAATAACGAGAGGCGCTCAGATCCAGCCGAGATCAAGCGCCTGCGCCTCCAGTGGTTTTCTAATTACAATGGAAGCGGATACATTTCCACTTTTAATATGGGATGGATGTCCCTGAGGAGACATGGGATTATGACAAAGCAGAACCAGAGGAAGTCGGAAGAGAGAAAGAGCGGAGGAGATGTGATCTGCCGGAGCGAGGACTGAGGAGACGCATGAGTTGTGTTGAATGAAGGATACCATTGCCAAGCACCACAGGCCTTCCATCTGTATTCTATCTCATATGTCACATGCAGTCCTCTGGTGTACCATTCAACAAACACTTAACCAGTACAGGTAATGGTCACAGCAAATTGACCGGCCTTCGGGTGCTTGAGTGTAATAAAACTTGACAACCTAATGATCGCTGAAAAAGGGCACATTGTGTTATTGGGTTCTTCAGAGGCTGGCTGGGAAGGTTGCTCTAGCAGCTAGTGTGCGTACCAAATGCCACCCTATCCCCTATATAGTGCACTACTTTTGACCAAAGCGCTATGGGCACTGGTCAAAAGTAGTGCACTATATAGGGAATAGAGTGGCATTTGGGATGCAGCCTGGAGTCTAGCTAGTATCCTTGAGTTTAGCTGTGTTTTGCTCAATGGATTTTTGGGTCTGTAGAGAATGTATTAGAAAAATACAAAGACATAAGCTGTGTTCGAATACCCATACTAACATACTGTATATTACATACTTAATGAGTATATACTACATACTATATACTATTAGTTAGTTGTATTATACTGTATCATTTCAGTTGAGCATACTAGAGCTTCACCTGTCTGTCTACCGGAAGTTGATGCTGTTGCTATGCAACCTCTTGCTAGCTTGTTAGCATAACAAATGTCTAGCTAGACATTTTACAATTTCGGGTGTGTTCGTAAATTCAATCAGACGAGAGTGCTCTGAAATCGGAGTAGATAGCCAGAATTAACAATGTCCATTGAAAAGCACAATGACTATACCACTTAGCTAATAAGGATGTGAATAATCAAGTCAATAAACATTGGGTAGTTAGTTAGATAGCAGATAGTTAATATACTGTCTGGCAAGTTCAATGTATTAGTAGCCATCTTAGTTGGGTAACTAGCTAACATACCAGAACATACTGCTGTAATGCAATGCGGCTTCGTAAGGATAGGATAGTAATGATAGTTCAATGAATTTGTTATTCGCTATCATCGGGCCTCGGCTCATTATTTTCCGCTATTTTCTTCAAATCTGAAAACCTTGAAGCCACTCCCATTTTTTGAAGAATTGCATTAAGTGCCCTAAAAGCACAGAAATATTGTCCTCTGCATGTATACTTCGTATGTTGGCGAATTTAGTACGACACTATATCCATACTATGACCAACAAGCATACTATATACTCAATTCATGTCACAAGTAGTACAGTTGGTGCGGTTAGTAAGAATATTCCAACACAGATCAAGTTAAAGAAGCATTCCATGTTCCTTGTTCCGTTTGGTGTCCAAATGGAATAAAATGATCCTCCTTGTCCCTTTGGTAATGACTTTATAAGACATGTATAGATGGCAATAACACAGTTTACACACATAGGGCAAGGTCACCAATGGTTGTATTTCCCTTGTAACATTAATGGTGGCCTTTTAGTGACATTTCAAATAATCACAGCCGATTAAGTCCTCCTCCTCCTCCTCCTCCTCCTCCTCCTCCTCCTCTTCCTCCTCCTCCTCCTCCTCCTCCTCACTCCTTTCCCCCTTTTATTTTTTCTCCGTTAATATTTTCACTCTGTTTATTCTGTCATTCTCTTTCTCCTTCTTTCATTGCTTCATTCTATACGTGTTAATTGTGCCAATTCCTCAGTGGTTTATTGCATTTGTGGAATGATTTATCTTCCCCTTATAGCTGTGGTTTGGAATAATGCATATGTAATAGCTGATGTAATTCTTGTTTGCGGTTATGTCCCTTCTGTTATGGGCAACAACAACAAAAAAGCCATAAAGAGGGTAATTTAGGTAATTTCACAGAGATATGCATGTTTTTGTGAGAGATTTCACAGAGACATGCATGTTTTTGTGAGAAATTTCACAGAGATACGTTTGTTTTTGTGATAAATCTTCTAAAAATAACAGGAATTTCGCATTAAAATGAAAAGCGTATACTAAAATAGGAAAATACTACATGTCATGTCTCAAAATAAATATCTATCTTACCTCTATTGTTTTGTGTCCTCAGGAATCGAGACGAAAGATGACAGTCTTAATTCTCGCACAGCATCCAGCCTAGCTGGCGTAATGATATTCTCCAGATTTTTGACCACTTTTCTTCTCTGGGTACATTGATTTAGTCACCCTAATTTTGACCATCCTATAAGGGTAAAAACTCCAGTTACTTTTGAACAGATTATGATCTGTTGATATGATATGTATATTTCTTAGAGGAGTATCTACACAATTAACATATTGTTTTAACCATTGGTCAAAATGTTTGGACACCCTATTGAATTGCATGCACATGCCAGATCACCTGGAAGATGTCAAAAGTGCATATGTTGCACAAAGATAAACACTTGATCTGCAGGTTATTCTAGAGTGCCATTTCTTCAGCTTCCTATGGTTACCCAGTACATCAAGGGTGTGTCCCAATTGACACCCTATTCACTATAGTGCACTACTTTTTACCAGAGCCTTATGGGCCCTGGTCGAAAGTAGTGCACTATATAGGTCATAAGATTCCATTTGGGACGTAACCCAAGTCAAGGCTCACTGATATGAATGTGGCTCTACATAGTGCCTTTATTCGCTGAGGACAAGACCACGATTAATGTAATCTTCTGCTTATTGTCAAAATTGCATAACCGTCCTCTAATGGAAAATCTACATTTTAGTTTGAAACACAAGGGCCTGTTTTTGTTTTTGGGTGGTGGTGTGGTTCCAGACGGATGTGTTTAGATATTTTACAATTTTACCATTGCCAGATGTTTGCAATGTGATGAAGATGGTGTGTTTCTCCTAACTGCTAGACTATCAAACTGTTTGTGACAACATGGCCCTCCCAGAGCTGGTCAGGCTGGACTGGAGAATCATGTTCATGCAACTATTTGTCTCTCTTGAACGCCTTGACTGGTTAACTGGCCTCGTTGCATTAGCACAATCTTGTCAGCTGATTACATTTGTGCAGTCAAGCTTGTGCTAATTGCACCACCGTCCATGGAGCTACTATAAAATCAATCAAATCCAATTGTATTTGTCACATGTTTTGTAAACAACAGGTGTAGACTAACAGTGAAATGCTTAGTTACGGGCCCTTCCAAACAACGCAGAGAGAAAAATAGAAAAATAATATAAACAAATTATAACACACTGAATAAATACACAATGACTAACGATAACTTGGCTATATACACAGGGTAACAGTACCGAGTCGATGTACAGTAATTGAAGTAGATATATACATATAGAGTGCCTTGTGGTTAGCGTTGGGCCAGTAACCGAAAGTTTGCTGGTTCGAATCCCTGAGCTGACAAGGTAAACATCTGTAGTTCTGCCAATGAGCAAGGCAGTTAACCCACTGTTCCCCGGGAGCCGAAGACGTGGATGTCGATTAAGGCAGCCCTCTGTACCTCTGATTCAGAGGGGTTGGGTCAAATGCGGAAGACACATTTCAGTTGAAGGCATTACGTTGTACAACTGACTAGGTGTCCACCTTTCCCCTTTCAGAAAGTATTCAAACCTCTTAACTTTTTCCACATTTTGTTGTTACAGCCTGAATTTAAAATGTATTAAATAGATTTAGTTGCACTGGCCTACACACAATACCCCATAATGTCAAAGTGTAATTAAGTTTTGAGACATGTTTACAAATGAATTAAAGGGGAATTTCACCCTGGGGGAATCTTGTCTTGTTGTCATCATGTCTGAGGCATCTCAAGGTCAGTGGGAGGGTGGTGGTGGTGGGGGTCTGAAAATAAATGTAGTACTGCTTTGTGACATTTCGCAAAGGCTCTATGTTATACTGAGCGCACTATACGTTTTTGTCCGTGTAGATAAAGGTTGTCCTTGTTCGATAGAGTCATTGGACATCTTTCAGCGATGTTCCTATCAGCGGATTCATTGCTAAAAGACAACTTGTTTGGGCTGGTGCTTTGTGCTCTGGCACCGTGTTTTCCCTAATTCTTTTTTGAAAGGGAGGCGGACACTAACAATACAATCATTAGCGCAAAACTGAAAGAACTGACCAAGCCACAGTGGCTTCAAGTTATTCCTCTCATCAACGCAAATTCGAAGATTGACCAACCTTACCGTGGCAATGCTGCCTTTGGCCTCGATTAGTGGAAACAGGAGTCTCATAAAATGTCTGTGTACAGTTGCAGGTGGTCAGTTTGAATTGAGTAAATACAGTGCCTTGCGAAAGTATTCGGCCCCCTTGAACTTTGCGACCTTTTGCCACATTTCAGGCTTCAAACATAAAGATATAAAACTGTATTTTTTGGTGAAGAATCAACAACAAGTGGGACACAATCATGAAGTGGAACGACATTTATTGGATATTTCAAACTTTTTTAACAAATCAAAAACTGAAAAATTGGGCTTGTGGGCATGCCCCATCTACCTAGCTGTGCAGTATCTGTATTCGCTATGAATGCTGGACTTTGTGGTTCACTATGAGCAGACGAATACACAGGAAGTCCAAACTTCCTGATTCTACCAGTGAAATGAAAATGCGCTTGTTTTAGCTTGTGGTTTGGATAATGTTGATGTTTATGACAAACATGTAATGTTGTTAATATAGAAATGACTATATGCCGTGGCAGAGCCAGGGTGAAATTCCCTTTAAAAATTCAAGCTGAAATGTCTTCAGTCAATAAGTATTCAACCCCTTTATGGCAACCCTAAATAAGTTCAGGACTAACACTTTGCTTAACAAGTCACATAATAAGTTGCATGGACTCAATAATAGGGTTAAACAATAGTTTAACAATAGTGTTAACATGATTTAGAGCTAAGCACAGGCAAAATCCTAGAGGAAAACCTTGTTCAGTCTGCTGTCCTTTAGACACTGGAAGACAAATTCACCTTTCAAGCAGTACAATAACCTAAAATACAAGGCCAAATATACACTGGAGTTGCTTACCAAGCAAAACGACATTCCTGAGAGGCCTAGTTACAGTTTTGATTTAAATCGGCTTGAAAATGGCTGTCTAATAATGATCAACAACCAACTTGACAGACCTTGAAGGATTTTTGAAAGAATAATGTGCAACGATTGTACAATCCAGGTGTGGAAAGCTCTTAGAGACTCACAGCTGTAATCGTTGCTAAAAGGGATTCTAACATTGACTCAGGGTTGTGAAAATCTTAAATATATGAATGAAATATTTCTGTATTTCATTTTCAATACATTTGCAAACATTTCAAAAAACATGTTTTTACTTTGTCAGTATGGGGTATGATTTTCAATTCAGTCGGTAACAACAAAATGTGGAATAAGTCAAGGGGTATGAATACTTTCGGAAGGCACTGTAGGTAGGGGTAAAGTGACTAGGCAAACAGGATAGACAATAAACAGCAGCAGCAGCGTATGTGACGTGTCAAAAGAGTTAGTGCCAAAAGGATCAATGCAGATAGTAGCTATTTGGTTAACTATTTAGCAGTATAATGGCTTGGGGGTAGAAGCTGTTCAGGGTCCTGTTGATTCAAGACTTGCATCGGTACCATTTGGCGTGTGGTAGCATAGAGAACAGTCAATGACTTGGGTGGCTGGAGTGTTTGACAATTTTAGGGCCTTCCTCTGACACCACCTGATATAGAGGTACTGGATTTGGCATGGACCCTCAGCTCCTCCAAAAGTTCTACAGCTGCACCATTGAGAGCAGTGATGCACTGGGCCGTACGCACTACCCTCTGTAGCACCTTCTGTTCGGATGCCAAACAGTTGCCATACCAAGCGGTGATGCAGCCATTCAAGATGCTCTCAATGGTGCAGCTGAGGGGCATTGTTGTGCCTTCTTCACGACTGTGTTGGTGTGTGTGGACCAGAGGTGGGACCAAGTCATTGTTTTACAAGTCACAAGTAAGTCTCAAGTCTTAGCACTCAAGTCCCAAGTCAAGTCTCAAGTCAAGACCATCAAGTCCCAAGTCCTAAACTTTGAGTTTTGAGTCCTAAAGAAGTCATAATGTGCTCTTCACCAAATGTAATTCCATTTCATATTTTTAACAAGATTAATAGTTAGTATATTACATTTATGCAAATCATGAATGATTTTAATAATATCTATATATTTATTACTTTCCTAATAAACGTTATAATTCCATGGAAATACATGGGTAGCCATGAGAAAGACCCCCCCCCCCCCCCCCCCAATAGTGATGACTATAGCCAGTTGTAGCTCAATCTTGGGTGCAATGATTACGTTCCCGCACTGACTGACTGTGTGGAAGCTCATTGATTAGCCTGTTAGCCTACACTATGCACTAGTAAAGTAATAAAATATATAGCTTTTGGCTATATTAGCCACGACTTACCGTTCTTTGTGCAGCTTCAAATGCCGAACAAAGTTGGAAATTGTTGCGCCTCCGTCTGTAATTTTCTTCCCGCATGTTTTACAAGTTGCAATACGTTTTTTGTTGATATAGCGTTGTCTTTATATCCGAAAATAATAATTTTGGATATCATCTTTCCAAGGGCTCCACCTGAATTCACGTTCTTCTGCACTGAAACGCACAACTTTTTCTCAGCTGGCACAATTTGATTAGCTGCTGTCCGATTCAACTGTAATCCATTATATGAAGAGTTGATGCGCTGCACACTTTTTTTAATAGCACCAATATTTGGGCTTGGGGAGGGTATCAAGTCAGGTCAAGTCATAAGGCTCAAGACCAAGACAAGTCACTAGTCATTGGTGTTAAAGTCACACATCCAAGTCATGTTCATTTTTTAGTTATGTGGACACGAGGATCTTGAAGCTCTCGACCTGCTTCACTACAGCCCCGTCGATATGGATGGGGGAATGCTCGGCCCTCCGTTTCCTGTAGTCCACGATCAGCTCCTTTGTCTTGATCACGTTGAGGGAGAGGTTGTTGTCCTGGTACCACACTGCCAGGTCTCTGACCTCCTCCCTATAAGCTGTCTCATCGTTGTCGGTGGTCAGGCCTACCACTGTTGTGTCGTTAGCAAACTTAATGATGGTGTTGGAGTCATGCGCTGCCACACAGTCGTGAGTGAAGGGAGTACAGGAGGGGCCCCGTGTTGAGGGTCAGCATGGGGGATGTGTTGTTACCTACCCTTACCACCTGGGGGCGGCCTGTCAGGAAGTCCAGGATCCAGTTGCAGAGGGAGGTGTTTAGTCCCAGGGTCCTTAGCTTAGTGATGAGCTTTGAGGGCACTATGGTGTTGAACGCTGACCTGTAGTCAATGAATAGCATTCTCACATAGGTGTTCCTTTTGTCCAGGTGTGAAAGGGCAGTGTGGAGTGCAATAGAGATTGCATCATCTGTGGATCTGTTGGGGCGATACGCAAATTGAAGTGGCTCTAAGGTTTATGGGATAATGGTGTTGATGTGACCTATGACCAGCCTTTCAAAGCACTTTTTGGCTACAGACGTGAGTGCTACAGGTCGGTGGTCATTTAGGCAGGTTACCTTAGTGTTCTTGGGCACAGGGACTATGGTGGTCTGCTTGAAACACATTGGTATTACAGACTCAGACAGGGAGAGGTTGAAAATGTCAGTGAAGACACTTGCCTGTTGGTCAGCGCATGCTCGGAGTACACGTCCAAGTTTTCCTGTATTGATGCTTTGCCTGTTTGATGGTTCGTCGGAGGGCATAGCGGGATTTCTTATAAGCTTCCGGTTAGAGTCCCGCTCCTTGAAAGCAGCAGCTCTACCCTTTAGCTCAGTGCGAATGTTGCCTGTAATCCATGGCTTCTGGTTGGCGTATGTACGTACAGTCACTGTGGGGACGACGTCCTCGATGCACTTATTGATAAAACCAGTGACTGGTGTGGTGTACTCCTCAATGCCATCGGAAGAATCCCGGAACATATTCCAGGCTGTGCTAGCAAAACAGTCCTATAGTTTATCATCCGCTTCATCTGACCACTTTTTATAGACCATGTCACTTGTGCTTCTTGCTTTAATTTTTGCTTTCAAGCAGGAATCAGGAGGATAGCATTATGGTAAGATTTTCCAAATGAACGGTGAGGGAGAGCTTTGTACTCGCTGTTCTCTGTGTGTGGAGTAAAGGTGGTGTAGAGTTTTTTTCCCTCTGTTTGCACATTTAACATGCTGATAGAAATGAGGTAAAACTGATTTATGTTCCCCTGCATTAAAGTCACCGCCACTTGGAGCTCCACCTCTGGATGAGCGTTTTCCTGTTTGCTTATGACGGTATATAGCTCATTGAGTGCGGTTTTAGTGCCAGCATCGGTCTGTGGTTGTATGTAGACAGCTACGGAAAATACAGATGGAAACTCTCTAGGTAGATAGTGTGGTCTTACAGCTTATCATGAGATACTCTACCTCAGGCGAGCAAAACCTTGAGACTTCCTTAGATATCATGCACCAGCTGTTGTTTACAGCTATACATTGGCTTCTGCCCCGTCTCTTACCAGAGGCTGCTGTTCTACCCTGCCGATAGTGTGTATAACCCGCCAGCTGTATGTTATTAATGTCGTCATTCAGACACGACTCGTGAAACATAAGACATTACAGTTTTTAATGTCCTGATGGTAGGCTATACGTGCTTTCAGTTCGTTCCATTTGTTTTCCAGCGATTGAACGTTGGCTAACAGTACAGATGGCAAAGTCAGATTAGCCACTCATCACCTGATCCTCACAAGGCACCCCGATCTCTTTCCGTAAAATCTCAGTTTCTTTCTCCAGCGAAGGACGGGGATGAGGGCCTGTTTTGGTGTTTGGAGAAAATCCTTCCAGTCCGACTCTCTAAAGAAAATGATTTGTCCAATTCGAGGTGTGTAATCTCTGTTCTGATGTCCAGAGCTATTTTCAGTCATAAGAGACGGTAGCAGCAACATTATGTACAAAATGAGTTACAAACAATGCGAAAACACCTACAAAATAGCACGGTTGGTTAAGAGCCAATAAAACGGCAGCCATCCTCTCCGGCTTCATTTTTTGACATCAACTGACCAGGTGAATCCAGGAGAAAGATTTGATCCCTTATTGATGTCACTTGTTAAATCCACTTCAATCAGTGTAGATGAAGGGGAGGATACAGGTTAAAGAAGGATTTTTATGCCTTGAGGCAATTGAGACATGGATTGTGTATGTGTGCCATTCAGAGGTTGAATGGGCAAGACAAAAGATTTTAGTGCCTTTGAACGGGGTATGGTAGTAGGTGCCAGGCACACCGGTTTGTGTCAAGAACTGCAACGCTGCTGGGTTTTTCATGCTCAACAGTTTCCCATATGAAGAATGGTTCACCACCCAAAGGACATCCAGCCAACTTGATACAACTGTGTGCTGCTGCTCCAGTTTCAACTGTTCTGCCTTATTATTATTCGACCATGCTGGTCATTTATGAACATTTCAACATCTTGGCCATGTTCTGTTATAATCTCCACCCGGCACAGCCAGAAGAGGACTGGCCACCCCACATAGCCTGGTTCCTCTCTAGGTTTCTTCCTAGGTTTTGGCCTTTCTAGGGAGTTTTTCCTAGCCACCGTACTTCTACACCTGCATTGCTTGCTGTTTGGGGTTTTAGGCTGGGTTTCTGTACAGCACTTTGAGATATCAGCTGATGTACGAAGGGCTATATAAATACATTTGATTTGATTTGATTTGATTTGGGAAGCATTGGCGTCAACATGGACCAGCATCCCTGTGGAACTCTTTCGACACCTTGTATAGTCCATGTCCTGATGAATTGAGGAAAGTGTTCTTAATGTTTGGTATACTCAGTCTTTCGAGTCCTGGGCATTAGGGCCGGAGTAAGCACAATGTCCAGGGCTGCAGACTCGTTGAAGTCCAAATCAATGTTAGTGATCGCTGTTCTGATCTCCAGAAGCGTTTTTCAGTCATAGGAAATTATGTTGGAGACATTGTGCACAACAACAAAAACACTGGATAATGGTCAGGAGTCCGTAAAACATCTGGTATCTTAGATTAAAGATGTGTGTGTGTGTGTGCGTATCTGTGACTGTGACTGCATGTGAGTGCTGTCTATGTGTTTGTGTGAGCACTATATGTGTTTGTGACTAAAGCCCTCTTTACTGATTACTGAACCAGAGGCCAATGATCTGTTGTGATAGGATATGTACATGGGAGATCTTGTTGAATGTGGGCCTTCAGGCCTGTCCACATTGTGTTGACACATAGGATACTGTAGCAGAGCTCTTCTCTACTCATACATTGTGCATGCGCACACACACACACAAGCACACACATACACACAGTATACACAGACACATGCTCTAACACTTCTCTCAGAGAACAAAAAGCCAGTGCCTTTGGAATTGTGTGCTATTGGCTGACCTGCCAGCTCTGTACAGATGCAGGATCTTAATTTGAGCCAGTTTGCTACAGCAAGAAAATAATCCTACGGCAACAGGGAATGTGAAGTATTATGTGGATTATAATTCAAGTTTTAAAAAATAGTAGGGGGTTATACATTTTTCGTTAGGGTAAATCAAGTCGGACATTTTAAAGTGGCAATTTCAAACGTTTTATGTTTTTTTCAACCTTCAATACACCACAAGTTCTCAGCAACAAAAGAGTGATTCAATTAGGATGATAGGGGAATTTCAATCATACAAGGCATAGATTACAACAGACATTTAAAAAAAAAACATCATTTGTCATCTTTCCTTCATCTGAGGACATACACATCTGAACCTTTCTATTAAATCTCGGGGTCCATGGGAACACACACTCGAGTTGTTATTTCATTACACTAAGCCAAGCACACCGGCCAATGATTCTGTCGATACAAACCTGCTCATCTGATGGCAGAGAATTCAGAGTTTCAGAGAAAAAGATCGAGAGAAAGGATCATTATATGGTATGCTGTAAGTATCTAATTATCCTAGTTGTCCTGCAATGCTCCCTTCTCACACTGGAAATCAACCTCTTGGTTGTCAGAAAATAGCCCATGTTGTCATTAGTAGAGAGGCAGAAGGTCACATAGAGTTGAAGTTGGAAGTTTACATACACCTTAGCCAAATACATTTAAACTCAGTTTTTCGCAATTCCTGACATTTAATCCTAGTAAACATTCCCTGTCTTAGGTCAGTTAGGATCACCACTTTATTTTAAGAATGTGAAATGTCAGAATAGTAGCAGAGAGAATGATTTATTTCATCTTTTATTTCTTTCATCACATTCCCAGTGGGGCAGAAGTTTACATACACTCAATTAGTATTTGGTAGCATTGCCTTCCACAAGCTTCCCAAAAGAATTTGGGTGCATTTTGGCCCATTCCTCCTGACAGAGCTGGTGTAACTGAGTCAGGTTTGTAGGCCTCCTTGCTTACACACATGCTTTTTCAGTTCTGCCCACACATTTTCTATAGGATTGAGGTCAGGGCTTTGTAATGGTCACTCCAACAGTTTGACTTGTTGTCATTTTGTCACAACTTTGGAAGTATGCTTGGGGTCATTGTCCATTTGGAAGACCCATTTGCGACCAAGCTTTAACTTCCTGACTAATGTTGCTTCAATATATCCACATAATTGGCAATGAGATTGCGACTGTAACCTCATATAAATATCTTGGAATTTTAATTGATGACGGCCTCTCTTTTAAATTGCATATTCAACAACTTACAAAAAAGGTAAGCTGAAATTGGGATTTTATTTTAGGAATAAGGCCTGTTTTCTTTTGAAGCCAGAAGGAGGCTAGTATCAGCTATGGGGATATTTTATTTATGAATGCTTCCGCTCAGTGTTTGAGATCAATTGACACCCTTTACCATGGCGCTTTGAGATTTATTTTAAACTGCAAAACCCTTACACACCACTGCACTTTGTAAACCAGTGTTGGCTGGCCCTCTCTAGTCACTCGTAGGCTCAGTCACTGGTATACTTTTATTTACAAAGCCGTTTTGGGTTTACTACCTTTTATTTGGGTATTTTTATTGTTCAGAAATGTGGTGGGTACTCTCTTCATTCGCTGGACTTTAATCCTGCTAACTGTTCCAAATGTCCGAACTGAATTTAGTAAAAGGGCTTTTATGTACTCTGCGCCATTGTCTTGGAACGCCTTATAAAATACTTTTAAACTGGAAGAACTTGTCCCGATTGGTATTTTTAAATCACTGATGAATGATCTTGAGACTGATTCCCTGACCTGTCAATGCTTTTAATTTGCTGTTTTATGATTTTGTTATACTCTTGTGATTTCTATGGTTTTTATTAGATTGCTTGTAGTTTTTCATGTTGTTTGTCTGTAATTTTGTAATGACTTGGTGCTGCCTATCTTGGCCAGGACGCTCTTGAAAAAGAGATTGCAAATCTCAATGAGCCCTTCCTGGTTAAATAAAGGTTAAATAAAAAATACAAATCTATACATTTTCCTCCCTCGTTGATGCCATCTATTTTGTGAAATGCACCAGTCCCTCCTGCAGCAAACCACCCCCACAACATGATGCTGCGAGAGAGAGGACCATTATATGGTATGCCGTGCTTCACAGTTGGGATGGTGTTCTTTGGCAAGCAAGCCTCCCGCTTTTTCCTCCAAACATAACGACGGTCATTATGGCCAAACAGTTCTATTTTTGTTTAATCAAACCAGAGGACATTTCTCCAAAAAGTACAATCTTTGTCCCCATGTGCAGTTACAAACCATAGACTGGCTTTTTTATGGTGTTTTTGGAGCAGTTTCTCCTTCCTTGCTGAGCGGCCTAACAGGTTATGTCGATATAGGACTTGTTTTTACTGTGAATGTAGATACTTTTGTACCTGTTTCCTCCAGCATCTTCACAAGGTCCTTTGCTGTTGTTCTGGGATTGATTTGCACTTTTCGCACCATAGTACATTCATGGCACAGTCAACTTAGTGTATGTAAACTTCTGACCCACTGGAATTGTGATACAGTGATTTACAAATGTAAACAATTGCTGGAAAAATTACTTGTGTCATGCACAAAGTAGATGTCCTAACCCGACATGCCAAAACTATAGTTTGTTAACAAGAGATTTGGCGAGTGGTTGAAAAACAAGTTTTAATGACTCCAACCTAAGTGTATGTTAACCTCCGACTTCAACTGTAAGTCACAGGGATCCGCCTAGGTGTGGCTTGGGCGCTCAGCCGCAACCCGACGTGCTGTCACTTCTGTGAGGCCTCTTGGTCTTTGGCACATCCCTCAGTGTTGTGATTAGCTAAATTGCCCATAACTCACAAACACTTGTTTATAAAGGCTGACAGATGACACAGTCATTTAGCAGAATAAATGACCTGCCTGCCTCTGTTGTGAGCAGCGTGTCCGTGGAACGGGCCGCCTGCCTGCTCTGCTCCAGCCGAGCCCAGGCCATCTGTGAATCACCCAGCAGGAGAGACCAGAGTGGACCCATGAGAGAGAGAGAGAGAGAGAGAGAGAGAGAGAGAGAGAGAGAGAGAGAGAGAGAGAGAGAGAGAGAGAGAGAGAGAGAGAGAGAGAGAGAGAGAGAGAGAGAGAGAGAGAGAGAGAGAGAGAGAGAACAGGGGTCAGAGATTAAGGCGGGGTTAGTAATTCAATTAAATTCAGTGAGAGTTTTTTTTAAAGACTTACTGTAGCTCACATTTCGTGTGTCTGTGTTTTATCAGTTATTCTGAATAGAGCCTGTTGTTCCCCCAACATGCTGCTGTGATTCATCGTCGCCTAGAATGGACTTTGTGACAGTAATTAATGTAGCTCTCTGGATGGCAGTTGAAATTAGTCTTGTCTTCAAGGTCTAATTAAAAGGAAATTGTCAAACATATTCTGGGTCAAGTTTTCCGAACATGTAGCCATTCAGGAAAGCGTTTCAGGCATGACTGCGTCATTAGAGGCCTCTTTCAGACTGACATTGTTTTTGCTATTGAGATTATTATTTTATTTTATTTCTCTAAGGCCATTTTCATTTGATAGCTTGTTTAGTAGTCTTATTAGTCAGCTACTTGACCCATTTTTGCCCAATGCACATTCTAGTCACTTGCCGTGGCCTGTTAATCCTGATGTCGCCGGATCACAATGTATTATTCCCCTTAGCAGTCCTGAATGTCCCTCATCTCCCTGCTTGTTGACCGCTGTAGCAACAGCAGCTCTGTCCTCATAAAGTCAGGCAATGGCCTTTGTCACGGCCCCAGGACGGCTCTAATGGGCCACTCCTCAGACAGACAGCAACTCTCAGAGAATCAGGTTCTGAACAATTAACCGTGAGCTATGGGGCTTAGCACCCCCACTCCATTGTAAGTGATCTAAACCCGTTAGACTGTGACAAACCATTAACAGGCTGCCAAGGCTTCTTTAAATTGCCTCAACAGTTTACATTGAGCTAGAGTGACTGAGTGTGTGTGAGTGTTTGCGAGTGTGTGTGTGTGTGTGTGTGTGTGGTGGGTGGGTGTGTGTGTTTGTGCGTACGCTCATGCATGTGTGCTGTACACACAGGTGTGTGTGTTATCAGACCACATCGCCAACTCCATCCCAACATTAACACAGAGTTTTCAGTGCTGTTGAGTTGCTGAATTAGTACTGCCAAATTGTTATTAAGTAATTATCGGATAATGGCCAATTTCAGTGTTTTTTTAGGGAAATCTATCTAACCATTAAAATAACTGAGGTGTTCTCTCACATATCCGTCGTAAATACTATAGATTGTTAGTGAAAATGGATACATAAGTATTATAATGTAATGGTGTGGGAAATTGACGTGTTTTCAATATACTGTCTAGAATAATTTTGATTGTTTTCATTTGTCATTTGTATGATGTTACCCTTATCTTGGTTGTATCTATGCTTTATCAACTGATTTATTTCAATGATAATGAGTATTGTCTGATAAGCACTTATGAATGTGTTATACAACTGCAGTAGAGGAAATTGCCTACCACCTGAATGAACAGTCTATTCAGCCCCTTATAAACTGGGTGGTTCGAGCCTTGAGTGCTGATTGGATGACAGCCGTGGTATATCAGACCATATACCACAGCATGACAAAATATTTGTTTTTACTGCTCTAATTACATTGGTAACCAGTTTATAATAGCAATAAGGCACCTCAGGGGTATGTGGTATATGGCCAGGGCTGTTTCCAGGCACTCTGCGTTGCTTGGAAACATAAGAACAGCCCTTAGCCGTGGTATATTGGCCATATACCACACCTTCTTGGGCCTTATTGCTCAATTCAACCGCTGTATAGACTTTGGCAATTAACCTGCAATTACTAATAGTGATATGACATTTTTGGCCGATACCGATTTCCAATATTTTCCCTACCAAAAAAAACCCAATACCAATACCGATATCCAATATTTTCTTTGCCAAAAAACCCCAATACCAATACCGATAACCAATATTTTACATTTTTGCGGCCTTTTAAGCATTCTAGTACAGTTAAATAGTTAACACACACACATGGATGCAGTGGTCTAAGGCACTGCAGCTCAGTGCAAGAGGTGTCACTACAGTCCCTGGTTCGAATCCAGGCTGTATCACATCTGGCCATGATTGGTTGTTCCATAGGGTGGCGCACATTTGACCCAGCATCGTCTGGGCCGTCATTGTAAATAAGAATTTGTTCTTACACTTCTTAGAGCTGCAATCCCATTAACAGCCAGTGAAAGTGCAGGGCGCCAAATTCAAAACAAAAAAAAAAAATCTCATAATTAAAATTCCTCAAGCAATCAAGTATTTTACACCATATTAACAATACAATTCTCGTTAATCCAGCCACAGTGTCTGATTTCAAAAAGGCTTTATAGTGAAAGCACCACATACGATTAGGTTAGGTCACCACCAAGCCACAGAAAAACACAGCCATTTTTCCAGCCAAAGATAGGAGTCACAAAAAGCACAAATAGAGATAAAAATTTCTCACTAACCTTTGATGATCTTCATCAGATGATACTCATAGGACTTCATGTTACACAATACATGTATGTTTTGTTTGATAAAGTTCATATTTATATAAAAACATCTGAATTTACATTGGCGCGTTACGTTCAGTAGTTCCAAAAACATCCAGTGATTTTGCATAGCCACGTCAATTTACAGAAATACTCATCATAAATGTTGATAAAAATACAAGTGTTACACATGGAATTATAGATATACTTAATGCAACCGCTGTGTCAGATTTCAAAAAAGCTTTATGGAAACAGCAAACCATGCAATAATCTGAGAACGGCGCTCAGAAAACATTTATATATATCCGCCATGTTGGAGTCAACAGAAATAAGAAATAACATTATAAATATTCACTTACCTTTGATGATCTTCATCAGAATGCACTCCCAGAAATCCTAGTTCCACAATAAATGTTTGATTTGTTCGATAATGTCCATAATTTATGTCCAAATTGCTACTTTTGTTAGTGCGTTTGGTAAACAAATCAAAACTCACGAAGCGCGTTCACTAGTTGCAGACGAAATGTCAAAAAGTTCCGTTACAATCCCTTAGAAACCTGTCAAACGATGTATGGAATCAATCTTTAGGATATTGTTTTACATAAATCATCAATAAGGTTCCAACCGAGAATTCCTTTGTCTTCAGAAAAGCAAAGGAACGCAGCTCCCTCTCATGTGAAATGTGCGTGACAAGCCTGTGGCACTCTGCCAGACACCTGACTCATTCCCCTCTCATTCGGCTCCACTTCACAGTAGAAGCCTCAAACAAGTTTCTAACGACGGTTGACATCTAGTGGAAACCTTAGGAAGTGCAACTTGACCCACTGTGTATTGAGTTGAAAATCGACCAACCTCAGATTTCCCACTTCCTGTTTGGATTTGTTCTCAGGTTTTTGCCTGCCATATGAGTTCTGTTATACTCACAGACATCATTCAAACAGTTTTAGAAACTTCAGAGTGTTTTCTATCCAATACTACTAATAATATGCATATATTAGCAACTGGGACTGAGGAGCAGGCAGTTTACTCTGGGCACCTCTGGGCACCTTTTCATCCAAACTACTCAATACTGCCCCTGCAGCCATAAGAAGTTAACTGACTTGCCTAGTTAAATAAAGGTTACACACACACACCACACTGACTAAAAAGTTATTTTTTGGGCATTTACATATGTCACCATTACCAGTAAAGCATAATCAAACCTATTTCTTTCACTTACTTGCTGTGCTGTTTCGTTGTTCATTTGTTCAGTTATTTCATTCTCAACCAGGATTTCTATGGAACGCCGTTTGGGTCTTTGCGTGTAAAAAAACACATTTTTTACGTAGTTATTACGCATTACACACATTATTACATATTACACATTGATTGATCACTCGTATTTCAAATAATTTAACGCATTCATACATTTTTTACGTAGTTACTACACATTAATTACACTAACCCTCGTATTTCATATGTCACAACGATTCATCGATACGTATGCTATGATGCTGATAAAGTTGTCTCGCTCACCTACAGTGCTGGTCATAAAAAAAAGCTAGCTAGCTCATGGATGCAAACAATGTTCTTCCCCAAAAACATAGCAAAACGACAATCTGTTTCAGTAGCTAAAGTTAGCTAGCTAACTATATAGCTAGGTGTCATCATCTGAAATAACCCTAAGTTATAAGACCGTTATTATTTGATTAATGGTGGTCGGACCCATTTATGTGAAGCTAGCCACAATAAGGATTAGCCACAATAGTAGACTTTGCGGTTAGCCTTCAAAATAAAAGTATGGCATAATTATACTATTTGTATTGATTTGCATCACTGTCAATGATATACTTTTATTTTGAAGGCAAACAGCAAATTCCACTATTGTGCCTAATCCTTATTGTGGCTAGCTTCACAACACATAACCGGTTCGGTCGAGCCTCACTAGCAAGATGAAGCTAGTTGACTGCTTATAAGTTAGTTTTGGGCAACAGGGTTAAGTAGCTGGCAAGCCTTTTATTTTCAAGTTCATTTTCAATAGGCGAACAACAAGTGGCAACCTAGCGAACACTTACTCACAAGGATTCCTAAATCATTGCTAAGAATGAAAATGACTGCAGGTTCTATTGGTCATTGTTTTCAGGCTGGTCGTATTGGTGCTAGCTAGGTACCAAGCTAAAGCTAGCTACCCCAGAAGTTGTGGTTATTACCAACGCGTTATTATAAACACATTGTTCGTTGCCGGTGTTTGCTTGTTTGCAGACTTTTTATATACAGCTTTGACAGTGCTACTGTATCTTTTTTGACACGCAAAGACCCAAACGGAGTTCCATAGTATGTATGTCGTGAAGCTAATAGCAGTGACGCTATGACTGTGTAACTCCGGTAGGGCAACATCTGAAAAATAGTGCACTTGGTAGTGTGTACCGCTGCTCAATCAGTCGGCGAAAGCCAACATCACCTACGACAGAGAATGGTTGTTTGTCAAGGGCAATGAAATCCATTATCTTGGCTTTAATGGATTTCGCCTTTTGAGTTGTCTCTCTGAAATGTTCTTACTCTTTCAAATGACTGCTGGACTTGTTGACTGCTTGATCCACACAGCAGACATTGTGGGCTAGGTTAGGAATGCTGTGTTGCACGTCTAGTGACATCGATATTTAACATCGGCGTTAAACTGGACCTCGGGCCGATACAGAGGTTGGCATTTTTAGCTAATATCGTCCGATTCCGAAATGTTCACTGATATTTTTTAAATATTTTTTATTTTATTTTTTTTAACCTTTATTTTACTAGGCAAGTCAGTTAAGAACAAATTCTTATATTCAATGACGGCCTAGGAACAGTGGGTTAACTGCCTGTTCAGGGGCAGAACAACAGATATTGTACCTTGTCAGCTCAGGGATTTGAACTTGCAACCTTTCAGTTACTAGTCCAATGCTCTAACCACTAGGCTACCCTGCCGGTATATCGTGCATCCCTAATTACTACTACACATGGTACGCTGTTTATGTGTGCATTATAATTAATTTGATTAAATTAAGTCTATTTCACAATAGGAGTGGTCCCAGCAAGCTATATCACAACCAATTTGTACTGCAGTACTGGTGGAAGTTGACACTTCTAGATGAATGTTTGGTAGATGTTCCACCTTAAGGCATTTCCTGGTGTGACCATACGTTGGCGTTTGCTACTATTAAACATTAAAAGCCATCCACAGGATTGGGAGCCCGAGACCACACGAATACTCAGAATCGGCCAACCATCGAAACCCCATACGTTTAATTTCCTATTGCATAAGACCCGGCTTTGCAAATTCCTCGCTGTGGTGTTCCACGAATCTTCATTAAGCTGTCACCCATGGTTGATATTAAATGTTTAACACAATGGTGGATGTTTGTGGTGAACATGCAGCAGGATTCAATTAGGGGGATAGTGGGATCCTTGGGCAAAGAAATGAACGTCTTGTCTTCTTACTATTATGTGAGGCCTCAGCTTTACATGGGAGTAGTGTCACTTAGGCTGTGTTTACACAGGCAGCCCAAATCTGATCTTTTGCCAATAATTGGTCTTTTGACCAATCAGATCTTTTGCCCATAATTGGGCAAAAGACCAGAGTTGGACTGCCTGTGTAAACGCAGCCATATTGTGATATGTAATGGAAGATTCGAAGACACCTTGTCTGTGAAATTGTTGTTCAGTGGATCGTGTTGCACCTGTTTCTGTCTCTCTCTGTGATTAGTCTGTGACTAGGCTGAGCAGGGAAC
Source organism: Oncorhynchus kisutch (assembly GCF_002021735.2). Taxonomy (NCBI): domain Eukaryota; kingdom Metazoa; phylum Chordata; class Actinopteri; order Salmoniformes; family Salmonidae; genus Oncorhynchus; species Oncorhynchus kisutch. The sequence goes on along the minus strand of NC_034190.2, from coordinate 40,880,185 downwards.
ATAACTCATCTCGTAGCCAGGGTTGTAAATATTACCCCTTAATTCATGACAGTTCAGTCTGATCATGTCTGGACCTAGACACACACACGGATGGGAGAGGGAACACACACACACACACCGATGGATTTTCATTTGTGAATTGAAGCTGCTTGGGGCTTTAGTATCAACTTAAAAACACCCAAAACATCTGTAAAACATTACCCCTGATTATTTGCTCTTCCAACGCAACCTAGAATATGAGCATAAGTGATGTTTGTACATGAACCTTCTGGAAATGAAAGAGCTGATAAGGTCTCCTCTCTAATGAAGTTGTGAGGACACCAACGCACAGACACACACACACATGTACAGTACACACATGTACACACACACACACGCATGCATGCACACAGACATGCACGCATGGGAGCAGGAACACTCGCACTCACTCACTCACCCACTCACCCACTCACACACACATAGACACACATTGCTCGCAGGCTCAGTTGTGTGATCACATCTGCACTTCCCAGCTGCTCTACTGTGTTCAGAGCTTCCAGCTGCATTGTTCTGGGCCTGTTCTGGTCTGTGGGTGGTGCCTCCCTCTCCATGGACTGACTGATACAGACAGCATAGCGTGAGGGAAGCAGAGCAGGCGTTAAGCAACACCTTGTTACTGTAAGTAATGACAAGGTCTTCAGCCATCTCCCCCACAGCTGTGTCTGACTTCCTTTTGCTGGGGAAGCAGAGGAGAATGTAATGAAATATACTTCAGCTGAACTATAGTTGCTGCTGGATCGTTTGTACTCTAGAAATGAGCTGAATTGTTGCAGGGAATTTTTTTCCATGATTCTCCACTTTCTTATTTTTGGACCTTCCACAATGTGTTGTTGTGGCACTATGAAATCACTTCTTCAACTAGTGTTGTTATGGGACAAGAGCATGATGGTTCACTTCCATGTCGGCACACCACCATCACTGTACTTATGACACATTATTGAGCCTTTGGTTACCTCTGTGAAACATCAAGCTCTTCAATGGAACCAGTGCCCAATTGTATAACCAAACCAAGTCCTAGGCTTACTACCAAAGCACACAATATTGACATATGGAATTATGGAAACGTCTCAACCGCTCCGCAGTCTCCAGCAGAGATCCAGTTTGATGCAGACCTGGGTTCAAATACTATTTGAGGTCTTTCAAAATACATTGAGCGTTTGCTATAGTCTGCCTGTGGTGCCAGACGGCCAGGGTTTGCAGTTTTGTGACTATTCCATTGGTCCATTACGCCAGGTACTGTCAGCACAGATAACGTTGTTTGAAATGATTTGAAATTGTATTTGAACCCAGGTCTGGCATGTGTAGTTGTAATGTTGCCACATTGCTCGTTTCAACGCAGCGATCGTTAGTTTGTTGTGTGAAAGGAAATGTAGAGCTTTGGTTTGTAGGAGACGTTCTGCTCCATTTACCAGCTCTCTTTGATGACTTCAGCAGCACTAATTATACAGGCGCCCGCCCGCCGCCGTCACCACGGATGCAATCTCTAAGTGCGTCACCCCCCCAACCTTTTACTCTGATATCTCAATGCATCGCTACGGAGTCGCTTACCAGCCTCCACAATGTCTCACTAGAATAATGCTGAACCTAGCCTATGTTTTATGATGGTGTTCTATGGAAATGGCTCTTGGGAAGGTATATAAAGGGAAGTTCACAGTTCACAGTAATATGTAACATACGTTTGGGTCTCCGTAGATTGCTTTGTCGTCTGATGTGATATCTCGGTAAGGTAAATAAATCCTTACATGAAAGCCAATGTTTTTCTGTAAAGGAATGCATACTACTCGCCTGTAGTGTCAGATTCTATTGGAGCCTCAATTCATCGGAAAATATCACAGTTTAATTTTTTTTACACTAGTGTACATTGGACTGGCTAATATTATAAAATGAACAGTTGTACTTTTAATCTTCATAGTCATGCATGCGCATATCTTTACATATTACATTTCAGTCATTTAGATGATGCTCTTATCCTGAGCCACTTACAGTGAGATCATTCGTCGAAAGGTAGCTAGGTAAGACAACCACGTATCCCAGTCATAGTAAGGAAACCTTTCTTCAATAAAGCTGCGATTAGAAAAGTCCGTGCAAGTTAAAAAAGATGTGCGAATGTTAAGTGCAAGAAAGGCGACGGTGTTCATTTATTATAGATTTTTTTTGCCATTGTTCTACCCAGACACAGACTGTCTCTGCTGGGCTTGATACTTTGCATGCAGACAATGAGACACAAGGGGAGTTTTGGTTTGACGAGGGCTGGAATAAGGTTCTGCTCCATTTACCTTTCTGAAACATTTTCCCCTCAGAATGGGACTCACTCTCTCGCTCTCTATTCTCATTCAACTGTGATGTTTTGTCATTCCACCTCATTCCAAAATGGCTTGATGGAGCTTTACCACCTCACTACTGTCCGCCCACTCCATCCTGGTCATTTCACAGCTACATTTCTCCACTTTATTCACTGTTGTCTTCAGGCATGTCTCAAGTAGCGAGGGAATGACCCCTGTCATTACCCCTCTCTAAATGGCCATCGCCAACTGGCCAAGTTGCAGTCGGAAGCCCAGCCTACCTCTACAATTTATCTTCTTAAAATTGATTTGAAACCTAACCTTAACCACACTGCTAGACTTATGCTTAAGCCTAACTTTAAATTAAGACCCTACAGCAAATGTTTGTTTTCATACATTTGTACCATCTAACCAATTTTGACTTTGCAGCTTGACCATGTAGTGAGAACCTCTCTAAACCCCTGCTCTTTGTCTTTCTTCCCACCTGTCCATCTCACACCACCTCAGCCATGCCAGCCCCTGCCATGTCCCTAGCAACCTCACACACCTCCTATGACACTCTGAACAGAGTGCCCCTCAGGTTGCTTCATGGCTATTGGATTATAGGTTTTTGCCTCCAGCCTATGTGTGTTAAATTAGGATTAAGGTTAGGATTAGGGCAAGGAAATCTGATCCTGGAACTGTGCTGAATGGCACTTCACTCCTCGGCACATGGTTGTGTCAGAACAAACTGACCCTCACATACTACGGTCTCTCTGACTGCGGTGATACAGTACCTCACACAAACCCACAGCTGCAGGCCAGCTGACGTGACTCACATAAACTCACACACTCTGGATCACAGACTCTCGGACACACGCATGCACGCATGACGCAAGCACTCATGACACACACACACACACACACTCCCGCTCACACTCCGACAGCTTAGCCCCAGGCCTCCTTTCTCAGTACAAGATCGTTCATAACAGCTCAGGTTATTCTGAGAAGCTTCTAATCAGAGAACGAAAGAGAGGGAGTTCTAACTACAATAGTTACTCTTCCTTTCATAGGTCTCAGGTTTCTTACTCATTGGTGCTGGGAGACCTCCACCTTCTTCTTCTTGGCTTCCTTGGATGGCAGTAAATGAGTCACAGGAAGGGGAGTAATGCAGAACAACAACGTTGGGCACTCGCGGAGGTCAGGTTCTCGAGCTCCCAGTAGAACCTCTATCAACGTCTGCAGTGTTTTTCCACAAATTAAGAGGCCCTGTGCTGCTCCCCACATTCCCACCCCCTCTCCCATCACCCTTCCTTGGCTCGGTACCGGCCCTCCCTCGAATTCCAAGCATCTGGTCAGTTCTAGGAAACGCCTACGACCGTCAAATGGAAGGACATGGGAGCCTCTTGTTTGTACCGAGCCCTGTGAATAATGTGTCACTCATAGAGAAGTTGTTGCTTGAGTAGCCGGGGAGTCTCAGTCTTGGTTGTCAATAGAGACCTTCTAGGAATCCTGGGGGAGAGTAGTAGTTTCTGTTCTGCTTTGACTCCCCACTCTTTGTAGCTTTCTATCTCATTCCTGTCTCTTTTCAGTGTGGATTCAGGGATATTAGTAGGATATTCCTCCCGAGTCAGATAAACAGGTCAATAAACACAAAAGGGCAGGTAATTAAAGTATTTACGGAACACTCAAAAATCTACAGTAATATATACAGTAAAAATATACAGTAACTTGCCATGTAATTTTACTTTCCCATATACATTTGCCTGTGAATGTAGCTATAATTTGGTACATTTTCTAATACCAATAAAACATGTTGACAGTGGCATTAAAGTCAGGTCTACTCTCGAGAAGTAATGTCTCCTCTCACAATGAAGTCGATGACTAAGGAGAGCGTTGCTATTAATGGTTGCCATCTGGGTTGTTTAGATGAGACTGTGATCACTTTGCACCATGGGAGAACCATCGAATGTATTTTTATTTTGCAAATGTATATAACAAAATAGGATATATGACATTAACATAAGTATTCAGACCCTTTCCTCAGCACTTTGTTGAAGTACCTTTGGCAGCGATTACAGCCTCGAGTCTTCTTAGGTAAAACCTTACAAGCTTGGCACACCTGTATTTGGGGAGTTTCTCCCATTTTTCTCTGCAGATCCTCTCAAACTCTGTCAGGTTGGATGGGGAACGTAGCTGCACAGCTATTTTCAGGTCTCCACAGAGATGTTCGATCGGGTTCAAGTCCGGGCTCTGCCTGGGCCACTCAAGGACATTCAGAGACTTGTCCTGAAGCCACCCCTGTGTTGTCTTGGCTGTGTGCTTAGGGTCGTTGTCCTGTTGGAGGTGAACCATCGCCCAAGTCTGAGGTCCTGAGCGCTCTGGAGCACGTTTTCATCAAGGATCTCTCTGTACTTTCCTCCGTTCATATTTGCCTCGATCCTGACTAGTCTCCCAATCCCTGTCACTGAAAAACATCCCTACAGCATGATGCTGCCACCACCATGCTACACCGTAGGGATGGTGCCAGGTTTCCGCCAAACCTGACGCTTGGCATTAAGGCCAAAGAGTTCAATCTTGGTTTCATCAGACTAGAGAATTTTGTTTGTCATGGTCTGAGAGTCCTTTAGGTGCCTTTTGGTAAACTCCAAGTGGGCTGTCATGTGCCTTTTACTGAGGATTGGCTTCTGTCTGGCCATTCAACCATAAAAGCCTGATTGGTGGAGTGCTGCAGAGATAGTTGTCCTTCTGGAAGGTTCTCCCATCTCCACAGAGGAACTCTAGAGCTCTGTCAAAGTCACCATCGGGTTCTTGGTCACCTCCCTGACCAAGGCCCTTCTCCCCCGATTGCTCAGTTTGGCCAGGCAGCCAGCTCTAGGAAGAGTCTTGGTGGTTCCAAACTTGTTCCATTTAACAATGATGGAGGCCACTGTATTCTTGGGGATCTTCAATTCTGCAGAAATGTTTTGGTACCCTTCCCCAGATGTGTGCCTCGACACAATCCTGTCTCGGAGCTCGACGGACAATTCCTTTCAACTCATGGCTTTGTTTTTGCTCTGACATGCACTGTCAACTGTGGGACCTTATATAGACAGGTTTGTGTGACTTTCCAAATCATGTCCAATCAATTGAATTTACCACAGGTAGACTCCAATCATGTTGTAGAAACATCTCAAGGATGATGAATGGAAACAGGATGCACCTGAGCTCAATTTCAAGTCTCATAGCGAAGGGTCAGAATACGTATGTAAATCAGGTATTTCTGTTTTAAATTTTTTATAAATTTGCACAAAAAAAAACATGTTTTCACTTTGTCATAATAGGGTATAGTGTGTAGATTGATGAGGAACAAATAATAATTGAATACATTTTAGAACAAGGCTGTAATGGAACAAAAAAGGTCTGAATATTTTCTGAATGCAATGTATCCTCTCTTTTCCCTTCATATCCCAGAGATGACTCACTGCATGGCAACTGTCTGTGTGTGTGGTCCACTTCTAACCTCTTCCAGCCTGCGTTATGTTATGGCCGTGTCTCTATCTGCTCACACCTCACCTTTCAGAGTTCTGACTGTGGGGTTTCCATATGGCCATCCTTCCCTTCGCCTCCTCTCTCCGGCTCTGTCTTCTTGGAAGCTGCAGAGATCAATCAGGGCGTGTGTTTTTTCTGTGCTAGTTTGTGTGCTTTCGAGCGTGCGCGCATGCTCACATTGTGTGTGTGAGTTCCAGTGTGTGCATGTACACGCCTATGTGTGTGAATCAGGGTGGGGAACCTTTGCATTACAAGGAGAAAAAACACCATCCTTCCATCCCTGTTGATTTCTCCATGATGAAACAGCTGGCTTCATGTCACCCCTGTCCTCAAAGTGACGTCAGTCCGCTGATTCATCCCAGAGCCACTATCAGTTTCGATACAGAACTGGCCCGTCCACATTCATCTGCACTCTTCCTTTTTGCTGTGAGGGAATGAAATACAGAGCAGAATATTTGGATGAAAGTTGGGCCTTATTTGCATACCCACCCACATAAGCAGTCTTGAGCCATTCCCTTATAAAACGTCAATATTAGTCCAGGGTATCTGCCCTGTTCCAAGTAAGTCTTGAGTCTCAATTGAAGTCCCAAACCCCTTATGGCACTAACAATTAGTTAACTGTTAACGTGTCAATTTTGAATTGTTATTTGTGAAGGTATGCACCAAGGCAGTAGATACAAAATGTCAGACTGCTCCCCCCCCCCCACCCTCTATCTTTCTTTCTCTCCCTCTCCATCCCTCCATTCGGTGAGTAACCCTGCCCTGCCAGTCCGTCTGTCCTGGAGCTGTAATCTGCTAATCCACAATCGATATCTGCCTAATCTCTTTTCCACAGATAAAAGCGGCCTTTCTGATAATTATGTTTTCTACCACACGCCATAGCCCTACTCTCTCTCGCTGCTTTGTTTCTGTCTGTGGGATGTTTGTATTGATTCAGTTTGCCCACTAACCTGCATGCGTGCTGCCCACATTCATGACCATGTATTCTACTGTAAACCAAAATACATGGTTGAATGAGGACACAAATTGCTATTAGAAATCAATGTGCAAAATGTGGCATAATTGAGCTGGGACCTATTTTTTAAGTGATGCACTGAAAATCGTTAATTTGGTCTGAAAACGTCAATGTTAAAGTTTAATGAGGGGAAAACACCCTCGTGGGTTTGGTGTGTCTGTGTAAATTTCCCCTCAGAAACTGTTGTATTGTTTGACATATCTATCTATCTATGTTTGTGCCATTTAAAATGCCTTGCATAACACATTTGTTGTTATAAATAATACTTCAGTTAAATTTCTCCCCCTGAAGTCAAGGCTCATTTTGCTAATTGAGATGGCTGAAAACTGAAGCCCAGGAATTAGTGGACTCATAGGTTGACCCACAGTCTGTGTGTGTAGCTGAAGTTTCTCGCAGACCAAAGAGAAGAACCTTTACCATCCTGCTGCTGTCCATTGGACTCCACTGTCATGCTTATAGTCCTCCGTAGTGGGCAGAGCCTGGCCCTTGTAACGCCACGATAGTGGGTTTGATTCTTTGGACCACCTGTACATGAAATATATAAACACATGCCTGTAAGTAGCTTTGGATAAAAGCGTCTGCTAAATGGCATATCAGGCCGGGGGGTGTGGTATATGGGTGTGACATTTATTTCACATTTGGTAACCAGTTTATAAAATATACTATAAACTGGGTTGTTCAAGCCCTGAATTCTGTGGCCAGTATACTACGGCTAAGGCTGTTCTTAGGCACGACGCAACGCAGATTATAGCATCTAACGGTGTCCGTTTGTAGCTGGTGGTATATATAGAGAGTGATTTTTCCCTCAAGCACTCCTTACCCCAACACCACGTGATGTCTCTCTGCTCTGAACGGCCACATACTCTGCACATCTGATGTGGGTGGAAACTGTTCTCTATGTTGTCTTTTCATAGTGAGAAGAGCTTAATTGGTCAGGTAGAATGTTCTATGTTGGGAAACATTGCTCCCTATGTCGAGGCAAAGCACCCAGAGTGGCTATTTAGAAGGATCTTAAGTCATGTTTGTATTTGAATGTTTTTCAGTGCTGGTCTTTCATGGTTACACAGAAAAACAAGTCTGACTGCTTGTATTTAACAAGCACAATACATTTGCAATTTGATTTGTTATGATGTATCATCATAACTATATGGAGGGTATACTGTATTCTACTGTATTTTAGTCGATGCCTGTATTCTGGCATTGCTCATCCTAATATTTCTATATTTCTTAATTCCATTCTTTTGCTTTTAGATGTGTGTATTGTTGTGAATTGTTAGATATTACTGCACTTTTGGAGCTAGGAACACAAGCATTTCACTACACTTGCAATAACATCTGCTAAATAGGTTTATGTGACCAATACAATTTTAATGAATTTGATTTGATTTCAATTATACAGGATGTTGATATACTGTCACTACGGACAGTCTTTTACTTCCAAGAGAAAAGTGAATGCTTGAAACATACCTTTTCAGACTTTACCAATGAACCCGGAAGAAAAACCTACCGTTATCTTATAGTTTTATAAAGATATGGAGTAATATTCAAGGTTACTGATTGGTTCAGAAGTCAAATCAGACCACATTGATGAAGGAGAGTTTGAACCGGGCGTTAGGTCCTTTGGCAGCCAGTAGGGGGAATCGACTCCACACGCTACAGCCTGCCTGCCGTCCCCCTCTCCCCACTCCTTTCTCTGGCTGTGGAAATACTGCAGCCCCCTGGTCTATGTCTGGATCTCTTTCTTGCTCGGAGCCGACTCAAGTCCCTCCTACCGGCTGTGGAAGGAGGAGGCAGTCAGCTCACAGTGCAGGACGAGCCCCCTTTACCGCCCTGTTACAGTGTGGAAGAGAGAGAGAGAGAGAGAGAGAGAGAGAGAGAGAGAGAGAGAGAGAGAGAGGCAGAGAGAGAGAGGCAGAGAGAGAGAGAGAGAGGCAGGCTGCTGGGAGGAGTGACTGAGAGCGAAGCAGGCAAGAAGAAACAAGGAACACATTTTAGAAGAGCAGGAAAAGGGAGGATCGCAGACAGGAGACTCTCTGGATTGTCTGTCTGTTGGGCACCTGGGACACTGTCATTGCGCTTCTCATTATATTTTTTTCTCTCTTTTCCTCTGAAACAGTGGACCGGTGGAGATTCCTTTTTTTCTTGGTGCCATATCAATTAGGAGCTGGGATTGTTTCTGTGTAATCTGCTCTTCTCTGGCTGAACTGTTACACACTGAGATTGCTCCTGCCTGATACTGACTCTTCCCAAAGTGTATCTGTTAGCACGCCGCTGAGGATATATCCTGTGTCCGACAGTACAACACAGAGCAGCTGGGATATCAGACTACAGAGGAGAGAAAGAGAGAGAGAGAGAGAGAGAGCAGCCGATTGAGCGACAGAGAGTGTGAGAGAGGTTGAAGCCGAGGAGCGAGGTAAGCTATAGCAAGACAGCTTAAATAGAAAAGTGATCTATCTATCCTCCCCCTTTTCCTTGTCTTTCCTTTTCTCCTCTCCCACACTGTCCTGTGCCAGCAATTTGTTCGCAGGACTGCCTAAAGCCACTGCCACCTGCTCCTCCTCATCCTTCTCCTCTTCCCCCTCTACCTCTCTTCTCACGCGTTACTATCCGACACCAGCCAGTGAGGGACAGACAGGACACGCAGCAGCTTCCGTTTGTAACACTCCAGGAGATTTAACTAAAAGGCGTCGTCAGGCAGGAGCTACCCCACAGAGGCAACCCCTCTCCCCAGCCACTCTCTGTCAGACGAACCCTGCCTGCTCCGGAGGACCAGCAGTGATACAAGACACCAGTGTGGACGGGGGAAAAAAAGGGACCTACAGTCAGAGAGCCGAGCCCCAGTACTACTAACGCTCGTCCTCCACCTCCGCGCAACCATTCCCTGCCACGGCGCTAAGGATTCCAGCTACATGGGCAAGCGATTGGAACAGCAACCAATGTACCCTCAGTACACATACTACTACCCCCACTACCTCCAGACCAAGGTAGGACACCCATCACTTCAGTACCTTTAACCTCCCTTCCTCCCCCCATCCTCCTCCTCCCACCTCCCTCGTCAGTAAACTTTAAGCTCCCTACCCCATCCTCCTCCTCCCCCCTCCCTCGTCAGTAAACTTTAACCTCCCTCCCACATCCCACATCCCTACCCCAAACCCCCTTCCCTCCTCCATCCTCCTCACCCCCCTCCCTCGCTCCTCCTGTCAAGCCGCTGAGTGGGGATGTGGTGTGATGGATGACTGGCCTTGGCCGTGATGGTTTCATATGGCAAGTGGCTTGCTGGGGTTTGCATGTCTCTGTCACTTGGTGAGGGATCACAATGCTAGTTTGTCCGCCCTCGGTACGGCTAGTGGAGCTGTCCGGAAGGTTGATTAATTGAGGCTAACTGGATTAGAGTTTTATAGTGAGAACCACAATGGAAATAAGCCTACAGGCTTTATTGTGTTTTTAATGTATGTAATGTTGTCTACGGCTGGAGGAGCCTACCACTTTCAATTATCTAACATGCTGAACAGACCGCTCGTGTGCCATTGCGTTTATGTTGATTTTGTCCAACCACCCTAGACATGATCAGGACATGCAGGTTGAAATATTGAATTGAACTCTGAACCAACTATATTAACTTGGAGACATGTCAAAAAGCATTAAACATTCATGGCAATTTAGCTAGCTAGCTTACTGTTGCTACCTAATTTGTCCTGGGATAGAAACATTTGGTTGTTATTTTACCTGAAATGCAGAAGCTCATCTACTCCGACAATTAGTCCACAGATAAAAGAGTAAACCAAATTAGTTTCTCGTCATCTCTCCTCTTTCAGGCTCTTCTTCTACTTTGGACTTGTTTACAGAAATATTATTTCAGTTATAATTCACTGTATCACAATTCCAGTGGGTCAGAAATGTACATACACTAAGTTGACAGCTTGGACAATTCCACAAAATGATGTCATGGCTTTAGAAACTTCTGATAGGCTAATTGACATAATTTGAGTCAATTGCAGGTGTACCTGTGGATGTATTTCAAGGCCTACCTTCAAACTCAGTGCCTCTTTGCTTGACATCATGGGAAAATCAAAAGAAATCAGCCAAGACCTAAGAAAAAAAATTGTAGACCTCAACACAAGTCTGGTTCATCCTTGGGAGCAATATTCAAATGCCTGAAGGTACCACATTCATCTGTACAAACAATAGTATGAAAGTATAAACTCCATGGGACCACACAGCCATACAGCCTCAGGAAGGAGATGTGTTCTGTCTCCTAGAGATGAATGTACTTTGGTGCGAAAAGTGCAAATCAATTCCAGAACAACAGCAAAGGACTTTGTGAAGATGCTGGAGGAAACAGGTACAAAAGTATCTATATCCACAGTAAAACGAGTCCTATATCAACATAACCTGAAAGGCCGCTCAGAAAGGAAGAAGCCACTGTTCCAAAACTGCCATAAAAAAAACAGACTAAGGTTTGCAACTGCACATGGGGACAAAGATCATACTTTTTGGAGAAATGTCCTCTGGTCTGATGAAACAAAAATATAACTATTTGGCCATAACGACCATCGTTATGTTTGAAGGAAAAAGGGGAGGCTTGCAAGAGCACAATCCCAACCGTGAAGCACAGGGGTGGCAGCATCATGATGTGGAGGTGCTTTGCTGCCGGAGGGACTGGTGCACTTCACAAAATAGATGGCATAATGAGGGAGGAAAATTATGTGGATATATTGAAGCAACATCTCAAGACATCAGTCAGGAAGTTAAATCTTGGTCACAAAATGGGTCTTCCAAATGGACAATGACCCCAAGCATACTTCAAAAGTTGTGGCAAAATTGCTTAAGGATAACAAAGGCAAGGTATTGGAGTGGCCATCACAAAGCCCTGACCTCAATCCTAATTTAAATTTGTGGGCAGAACTGAAAAAGTGTGTGCGAGCAAGGAGGCCTACAAACCTGACTCAGTTACACCTGCTCTGTCAGGAGGAATGGGCCAGAATTCACCGAACTTATTGTGGGAAGCTTGTGGAAGGCTACCCGAAAAGTTTGACCCAAGTTAAACAATTGAAAGGCAATACCAAATACTAATTGAGTGTATGTAAACTTCTGACCTACTGGGAATGTGATGAAAGAAATAACATTTGAAATAAATAATTATCTCTAGTATTATTCTGACATTTCACATTCTTAAAATAAAGTGGTGATCCTAACTGACCTAAGGCAGGGAATTTTTACTTGGATTAAATGTCAGGAATTGTGAAAAACTGAGTTTAAATGTATTTGGCTAAGGTGTATGTCAACTTCCGACTTCAACTGTATATGCTCCTAAAAACGAATGAGGAGATGGGATTGGCAGGACTTGCACCGCGTCAAGCGTCACAAATAGAACCAAGTTGTATTTTAGCACCTGACTACGCACAGACACTCGTTGACGCACACGTGAACAGTGTGTGTGCAATGATTAAATAACACGTTTGTGTACATTTATTTTTGCATCACTCACGCACGTGTTGCGAGCAGTGTGGTCCGCATGTAATACATTCAATCAATCAACCAATGAGATTACTACCCACCAATATCTCCTACCTTTAGTAACACAATAAAAGCCGTATCTCCTATCCTGGCTCAGCAATGCCTTTATCATGACAACCGACATGTTGGCCAGCACGTAGGCTGACAGTAAACTGGCTGCCCACGTTTGCTCTAGCCGTTGTACGCATCACTAACTCTGGTGTGGAAACCTGGACTCTGGTTGGTGGCTGATGGGGGGACAGTCGAGAAGACTAGAAGTCCTCCGTCATCAATAAGGTACACTAATGCAGATAAAGTATTTTGTCATCTTCCCTCCCCATTGTGAAGAGCTGCTGAGGTAGCTAACTAGAGGATACTAGAGGAGAATATCCCCACCTGGTAGCCCACTGGTTTCTCTTCTGATTTATAGTTTAATACATTTGTGCTGCTGCCATATGGTTTCCCTCTCACCCTGCCCCCTCCCCTCTCTATCCCTCTTTCTCCCACCTCTCCCTCCCTCTTTTTCTCTGTCTCATATCTCAGAGGAGCTCATCTCAGGTCTCTCATTCAGGGGTATGCTCTGTTAAGTTCATGTTTTAAGTATCCCTATATTTCTGTCACTACGGTGCCGTCACTCTGGGATTAGTACGCCTGGTGGTAGTCTCACTGTTGATGGACCTGGTCTGAGTGCAATGGCAACCATGTTTTGTGAAAATACGGTGTAGTTAACTAGTGACTCCTCATCCCGGGTCCGGGAGCGTAATCATCGACTGACACTAATAACGCAACGGACATAAATATTCCTAGAAAATATTCCTATTCATGAAAATCACAAGTGAAATATTTTGAGACACAGCTCAGCCTTTTGTTAATCACCCTGTCATCTCAGATTTTCAAAATATGCTTTACAGACAAAGCTATACAAGCATTTGTGTAAGTTTATCGATAGCCTAGCATAGCATTTTGTCCAGCTAGCAGCAGGTAACTTGGTCACGGAAATCAGAAAAGCAATCAAATTAAATCGTTTACCTTTGATGAGCTTCGGATGTTTTCACTCACGAGACTCCCAGTTAGATAGCCAATGTTCCTTTTTTCCCAAAATATTATTTTTGTAGGCGAAATAGCTCCGTTTGTTTTTCACATTTGGCTGAGAAATCGATCGGAAATTGCAGTCACGAAAACGACCGAAAAATATTCCAAATTAGCTCCATAATATCGACAGAAACATGGCAAACGTTGTTTAGAATCAATCCTCAAGGTGTTTTTCAAATATCTATTCAATAATATATCCACCGGGACAATTCGTTTTTCAGTAGGACCGATTGGAAAAATGTATTTGTATTTGACGCGAGAATCACTCTGAGAGCCATCAGGTGACCACTTACACAATGTAGCCGCTTACGGGTATTCTTCAACAGAAATACGTAAAACTACGTCACAATGCTGTAGACACCTTGGGGAATACGTAGAAAAAGTAATCTGGTTGATAGCCCATTCACTGCTCAATAGGGACGCATTGGAACGCAGAGCTTTCAAAACATGAGGCACTTCCAGATTGGATTTTTCTCAGGCTTTCGCCTGCAATATCAGTTCTGTTATACTCACAGACAATATTTTTACAGTTTTAGAGTGTTTTCTATCCTAAGCTGTCAATTATATGCATATTCTAGCATCTTGTCCTGACAAAATATCCCGTTTACTATGGGAATGTTATTTTTCCAAAAACGAAAATACTGCCCCCTAGTCACAACAGGTTATTAAACTGGAACCTAGTTGTTGTGTCATTTTAAGTTAACATGCCCCTCATCCCTCCTTTCCTTCCTCTGTCCCTCCCTCCCCACTCCACTGCAACAGGCATCTCCCCCCCCTCTTTATCGTCACCCCCTACTCAAGGTCAGCGCGAACAGGATCTTGCCTCCGTCAGCGATTGATGTATACTTGAGTGCGATATCCATGTCATGCAAACTCGTCCACCCAACAGCTGCGAGCAAGCCAGATAGCAGTGAATTTTCCAAGAAAGGGTTTCATTTTCCTGGCTCGTTACTCTAGCTAGTGCCAATTAGTGGTATGTATAACCTATGTACACTACCGTTCAAAAGTCTGGGGTCACTTAGAAATGTCCACAGTGAAGAGTCTCCTCTTCACTGTAGACGTTGAGATTGGAGTTTTGCGGGTACTATTTAATGAAGCTGCCAGTTGAGGACTTGTGAGGCATCTGTTTCTCAAACTAGACACTCTAATGTACTTGTCCTCTTGCTCAGAAGTGCACTGGGGCCTCCCACTCCTCTTTCTATTCTGGTTAGGGCTAGTTTGCGCTGTTCTGTGAAGGGAGTAGTACACAGCGTTGTAGGAGATCTTCAGTTTCTTGGCAATTTCTCGCATGGAATAGTTTCAGAAGAAAGTGCTTTGTTTCTGGCCATTTTGAGCCTGTAATCGAACCCACAAATGCTGATGCTCCAGATACTCAACTAGTCTAAAGAAGGACAGTTTTATTGCTTCTTTAATCGGGACAACAGTTTTCAGCTGTTCTAACATAATTGCAAAAGGGTTTTCTAATGATCAATTAGCCTTTTAAAATTATAAACTTGGATTAGCTAACACAATGTGCCATTGGAACACAGGAGTGATGGTTGCTGATAATGGGCCTCTGTACGGCTATGTAGATATTCCATTAGAAATCAGCAGTTTCCAGCTTCAAAAGTCATTTACAACATTAACAATGTCTACACTGTATTTCTGATACATTTGATGTTATTTTAATGGACAAAAAATTTTGCTTTTCTTTCAAAAACAAATACATTTCTAAGGGACTCCAAAGTTTTGAATGGTAGTGTATGTATGGGACTGTGACCAGGGCCAGTGATGTGAGAGCAGAGGGCTCTCTGTCTCTTTGACAGAGAGTGCAGGGAGGTAGAGCTGCTATCCCATTAATTATCATTGATTGGTAGAGTAGAGGAGAGGGCCTTGGCAGTTAGGTGGGCAGGTTGGGCCCCAGCATCAGATGGCAGCCGCTTGGCCTCACAGGCAGGACGCCTGAATTAAGCTTCCGTCTGCAGTCATCCATGTCCGTCTGTTAATCTTCATTTCAGCATGCTCTTGATATGGCCTCATTCTCCCAAACGATCGTAAATAACTGCAAGCGATGATGAGGGGGGTAGGGATTCTAGAGAACGTAACTCATACCAAGTTGTCCTTTCCGACTCCATTTAATGACGCATATCCTCAATACTTCTCTGTCCGCCGAGGAATATATAGAATCTACAGAACATCTGGGTTCTATTAGGATGAAAAGCATATTAAGAGTTAACACTGTCTTACGCCTTCTTTGTACGACAGGATTTCATAGTCGAAAAGGCGATTTCAATCTCCATTTGAAATGTCTCACATCTCCGCATATAATTCAGTGGACCCGCTACTGTTCGATCAGCACATTCCAGTTGACGGCGAGGATTAACATGTACAACTCAGAAATTAGCTGAAACAATAACATTTTGGCCCTCTATTGATTAGTGCAGTGGAGCGTAGCATGTGCTTCTCTTGAACAAGTTTATTGATTCCTGAAAGAGCATTTTTGTGGCATGTTTTATAAGGGGCGACGGGGAAGGGAGCCTGCAGGACAGTGCGTTGATAAGGGAATCGTTTAAAGGCTTGTTTCTATTCCCATCCGGCTCTATGAATGAACGGAGACACCACTGAATCTCTCTCAGATACTGTACGACACTTTATTGAACATAGTGACTAATATTTCATAGAATTTTCTGTATTTCAGTATTTGTTTGATTTGAATCATAAGTGAATGATAGATATTTCACAAATGAGGAAATTACAGTAAATGTATGTCCCCTGAACAATTAAGCCTCACAGATCAATTATGTCATTTAATGATAGTTATTATGGGTAATGTGTGCATTTCATCCAATAGCTATGTCTGTTGGCAACGTTCTGCATGCCTTGGCATGTCTCATGATGATCCTTATCAACTTGAAGTGGCAGCTATTTTTGTTTGCGCCTAAAAAAAATGCCGTCTTCGGTACAGGCTACAGTAGTCACCTGAGTCTACTGTATTACTATGACACATCAATCAAGAGATCCGACAGACAAGGCAGAGACACACACGGTCTGTGTTACAGTCATGCTAGTAGAGCATACAGGGAGAACCCGAGAATGCTGAGGAGCAGACACGGAGATAGACACAGGCTAATATGGGCTCCCGAGTGGCGCAGCGGTCTAAATGAAATGAAATGAAAATCAAATTTCATTGGTTACATGTGGCGAATACGACAACCTTACAGTGAAATGCTTACTTACGAGCCTCCAACCAACAATGCAGTTTCCAAAAATATGGGCAAGAATAAGTGAAAATAGTAACAAGTAATTAAAGAGCAGCAGTAAAACAACAATAGCGAGACTATTTACAGGGGAGTACCGGTACAGAGTCAATGTGAGGGGGCACCGGTTAGTTGAAGTAGTATGTACATGTAGGTAGAGTTATTGAAGTGACTATGCATAGATGACAACAACAGAGAATAGCAGTGGTGTAAATAGGGGGAGAGGGGTGGGGGTCAATGCAAATAGTCTGGGTAGCCATTTGATTAGATTTTTCGGGAGTCTTATGGCTTGGGGTAGAAGCTGTTAAGAAGCCTCTTGAACCTAGACTTGGCGCTCCGGTAACTCTTGTCGTGCGGTAGCAGAGAGACCAGCCTATGACTATGGTGGCTGGAGTCTTTGCCAGTTTTTAGGGCCTTCTTCTGACACCGCCTGGTAGGAAGCTTGGCCCCAGTGATGTACTTGGCCGTTCGTACTAACCTCTGTAGTGCCTTGCGGTCGGAGTCCGAGCAGTTGCCATACCAGGCAGTGATGCAACCGTCAGGATGCTCGATGGTGCAGCTGTAGAACCTTTTGAGGATCTGAGGACCCATGCCAAATCTCCTGAGGGTGAATAGGTTTTGTTGTGCCCTCTTCATGACTATCTTGGTGTGCTTGGACCATGTTAGTTTGTTGGTGATGTGATCCCTGGTCTAAGGCACTGCATCTCAGTCATAGAGGCGTCACTACAGACCCTGGTTTGAATGCAGGCTGTATCACAACCGGCCGTGATTGGGAGTCCCATTGGGCGGCTCACAATTGGCCCAGCGTCGTCCGGGTAGGCCAAGGAAGGCCATCAATGTAAATAATTTAGTAAATAATTTGTTCTTAAAACAGACTTTTTACTTAAATAAAGGTTCAATAAAAAAAATATGTAAAAAAATATCCAGGGCCTTGAGTAAACACCAATCAATGGAGCCCATTGAGTGGCTCTATGCCTGTCTGGACCTTGGGCTCCATTTATACTCTCTCTGATTCCTTATAGTGGGAGGGTGGTGGTGGGAGATGGGGGCCAGAGGGAGGGATAGAGGGAGGGGCTGGTTAAAAGCAAGGAAAAGGGTTTGGTTACATTACACGGGGGAAGCCATTGTGCTGCAGAAATAACAACAGGCCCATCTAAATCCTGCTGCTTTCAAGCCTGTCTAAGAGCCGTTGGCTGGCCAGTTCTATATCCCCATACTGGGTGTAGCCTTTCAGTGTAGCCTCATCAAAGGCAGAGGAAATCATGAGCTCTACGTTTTTTTGTTCAATTGAGTTTTAATGGTGGATATGCTGTGAAACTAGGCTAGGAACGTACACTATACCGTGCATTCTGAAAGTTTTCAGACCCCTTAACTTTTTCCACATTTTGTTACGTTACAGCCTTATTCTTAAATTGATTACATTTTTGCAAATTTACTACAAAATAATAAACTGAAATATCACATTTACATAAATATTCAGACCCTTTACTCAGTACTTTGTTGAAGCACCTTTGGCAGTGATTACAGCCTCAAGTCTTCTTGGGTATGAAGCTAAAAGCTTGGAACACCTGTATTTGGGGAGTTTCTCCCATTCTTCTCTGCAAATCCTCCCAAGCTTTGTCAGGTTGGATGGGGAGCGTTGCTGCACAGCTATTTTAATGGTGTCTCCAGAGATGTCCGGGCTCTGCCTGGGCCACTCAAGGACATTCAGAGACTTGTCCCTAAGCCACTCCTGCATTGTCTTGGCTGTGTGATTAGGGTCATTGTCCTGTTGAATGGTGAACCTTCGCCCCAGTCTGAGGTCCTGAGCGCTCTGGAGCACGTTTTCATCAAGGATCTCTCTGTACTTTGCTCTGTTCATCTTTCCCTCAATCCTGACAAGTCTCACAGTCCCAGCCGCTGAATATTATGCTGCCATCACCATGTTTCACCGTAGGGGTGGTGCCAGGTTTCCTCCAGACGTGACGCTTGGCATTCAGGCCGAAGACTTCAGTCTTGGTTTCATCAGACCATAAAATCTTGTTTCTCATGGTCTGAGAGTCCTTTAGGTGCCTTTTGGCAAACTCCAAGCGGGCTGTCATGTGCCTTTTACTGAGGAGTGGCCACTCTACAATAAAGGCCTGATTGGTGGAGTGCTGCAGAGATTGTTGTCCTTCTGGAAGGTTCTACCATTTCCACAGAGGAACTCTAGAGCTCTGTCAAAGTGACTATTGGGTTCTTGGTCACCTCCCTGACCAAGGCCCTTCTCCCCCGATTGCTCAGTT
Source organism: Oncorhynchus kisutch (assembly GCF_002021735.2). NCBI lineage: Eukaryota > Metazoa > Chordata > Actinopteri > Salmoniformes > Salmonidae > Oncorhynchus > Oncorhynchus kisutch. Next base: position 40,861,251 of record NC_034190.2, on the reverse strand, counting down.
TGGCCGGGCGGCCAGCTCTAGAAAGAGTCTTGGTGGTTCCAAACTTTTTCCATTTAAGAATGATGGAGGCCACTGTATTCTTGGGGACCTTCAATGCTGCAGACATTTTTTGCTTCCCTTCCCCAATTCTGTGCCTCAACACAATCCTGTCTCGGAGCTCTGACATGCACTGTCAACTGTGGGACCTTATATAGGCAGGTGTGTGCCTTTCCAAATCATGTCCAATTAATTGAATTTACCACAATCAAGTTGTAGAAACATTTCAAGGATGATCAATGGAAACAGTGTGCCCCTGAGCTTAATTTTGAGAAAGGGTCTGAATACTTATGTAAATAAGGTATTTCTGTTTTAATTGTTAATAAATTAGCACAATAGAAAAACTGTTTTCACTTTGTCATTATGGGGTATTGTGTGTAATAAATTTTAGAATAAGGCTGTAAATTTCTGCCCTGCTACAGCTGCCCCTGTCAAGTGTAAGTGCTGTTATTGTGAAGTGGAAACGTCTAGGATCAATAACGTCTCAGCCGCAAAGTGGAAGGCCACACAAGCTCACAGAATGGGAACCCCAAGTGCTGAGGCACGTAGTGTGTAAAAATCGTCTGTCCTCGATCACAACACTCACTACCGAGTTCCAAATTGCCTCTGGAAGCAACATCAGCACAATAACTGTTCGTCTGGAGCTTCATGAAATGGGTTTCCATTGCTGAGCAGCCACACACAAGCCTAATATCACCATGCGCAATGCAAGCGTCGGCTGGAGTGGTGTAAACCTTGCCGCAATTTGACTCTGGAGCAGTGGAAACACGTTCTCTGTAGTGATGAAACACGCTTCATCTGGCAGTCCGGCGGACAAATCTGGGTTAGGTGGATGTCAGGAGAACACTACCTGCCCGAATGCATAGAGCCAACTCCCAAGTTTGGTGGAGGAGGAATAATGGTCTGGGGCTGTTTTTCATTGTTCGGGCTAGACCCTTTAGTACCTGCGAAGTGAAGTCTTAACACTGCAGCATTCAATGACATTTTAGAAGATTCTGTGCTTCCAACTTTGTGGCAACAGTTTGGGGAAAGCCCTTTCCTGTTCCAGCATGACAATGCCACTGTGCACAAAGCGAGGTCCATACAAAAATGGTTTGTCGAGATCGGTGTGGAAGAACTTGACTGGTTCTAAGCCCTGACCTCAACCCCATCGAACACCTGAATTGGAACGCCGACTGCGAGCCAGGCCTAACCGCCCAACATCAGTCCCTGACCTCACTAACGCTCTTGTGGCTGAATGGAAGTCCCTGCAGCAATGTTCCAACATCTAGTGGAGGATATTATATTTACTGTTCTCAGGTTATATGCCTATTATTCACATGGCACAACATATTCATATAACAAAGCATCATACAACACAATTAGTCATTTCTAGACACAATTCTTAATATGTGCTTCAAGAATGACTGAACGAAATCACTTGCCGAGGCAGTGCTGTTGAAATCCTTGCAAGAAGCTCATTTAGTCACACACAACAATAAAGGTTGGCAGCAGCCTCTCAACTAGCTCCCTCTCTCCCTTGTTTTCCCTCCCCTAGCTCGCCACCACAATCCAGGGGCTTTTTGATCATTAATCAACCCACGCCCACACCTCTGTTTTTTTATTTTTTTTATCTGCCTGAGCCTGTTATCTCGCCATACAATCCCTCTACATGTAGCTGTCACTCAGTGGAGTGGATATTTTCATTTATCTACTCGTGTGCTGTACATAACACAGCGCTTGGGCACTGTGGCCTCCTTCTCATTCATCAACTGACAGCTTGGCCCCTATCTACACACATTTATTAGTCTACACTGTACCCACCGCCACCGCCTCCTCATAAGCACTGAGCGAGCTACAGAGTCCTGCCCCTTACGCACTCACGTCCGTATCTCATTACGACTGCTTTGTGTGAGTGTGTTCAGCCTTTTGACGTTCAAAATTAATTATATCGGAGAGAAGGGGAAAAAAACACGGGGAAAATTAGATTGCATCTTCCCTTTTCTCTTTTCCGATTTTCTCTAGTTCGTCGCGCAGAGCCATAACTATCACACGGGACTCAGGGACTTGACTTGGATTTACCGTCAAGTGTATTTAGCTGTAAATGTAACTGTAGCACAATGAATGTATGCATAGTGTATCCTGCACACCCTGCATGGCTTATGACCACAGATGCTCCATGGCTGTGAGCTTGTGAGTGAATGGTTATGAGTGAGTGCTGCTGGCGATGGTGTCAGTGTGACCTCAGGGAGCCCTGGTCAACGTGTTCTCCGTCCCCGGCCATCTGGAGCCACAGGCAGCTCTGCTCTGCTCTACAGAGTGAAGCTAGGCTGCTGGTTCTGCACGGGTGCCAGGTGCAGAGTCCTACAGCACTACAGTGAAGTGGAGTGGGATCAGGGATGCCCAATGGAGCCTTACTATGGATTCCTTTGTTTCCTGGTCTTGCGTTTCTGCAAGTGCACGCTCTATCTTTTGTCTTTGTCTTCGAAGCTGTCCCTCCCTCTCTCTCTTTTTTGCCTTTTGATTTTACCCTCTCTCCATCATTTTCTCTCTTTCATTTCCTTTCATTTTCTGTATAACTCCCTCTCTCCTGGAGCCCTCGCTGACTCCTGTGTAGGATGGCAGGAGTGGCGGTAGAGGCACCTCCTGTAAACGCCCCTTTTTACATTCACCTACGGACATTAACATCAGAGAAGTAGGACGCGAATAGAATTAGCTGCAGGGCAGGCGAACCAGGAGCCTTGTATTTCTGAACCGCATAACTGCAATTCCGAGGGTACGAGATAGCATCACGCTTCAGCCCATTCTGGAAGGACAGGGCGGAGCAGGCAGAATGAGAAAGCCTGCTGTGAGTGCCGCTCTCTGTCAACGGGCACATGTCCCTCTGAGCGAGGTTAGGCAGCAGCTATGGGGTTGAGGGTTTTAGCTACCGCTGGAAGAGACTGACAGGATGTTAGTGAAGGGGTGTGTTCTTCTACTGTAACCATAGCCCCGGCTGTCTATCTGCTGTGTCTGGCCTGCCTCTGCTCTGGCATCCGGCTTCAGGACGGAAAGAACGGTCCCACGGCGTCGCGCGGTGCTCAGTCACTCGGCGCTAGCCGGGGTAATTGCTCCTGCATTTTTAAAGAAGGGCTGGCGTTTGAAGAATCCAACGGTTCCCCTGCTTTTTACTTACTGGAGAAAAGCTGTTAGTTTGCATGTCCGGGAGTCTGTGAGAGTGAGAGGCTTGTCTCTGTGTTCATACGCAATGAGAGATAATCATCAGCCTACTAGCTATTTTCTCAGGGACATGGCTGTCCCAGAACTCCTTATGGGTTCAGCTTATTATAGGGTTATATTCTAGTCTGAGCTATGCCAGCCGTCTATGTTACAATGAACAGAGGAAGCCTAATGACATCAGAACAGAGAGCAGAGCTTCCCTCTCAAAATGTGCCTCTGTTTTAAGAGAAGACAGCCTGGAGTAATAACAGAGTTAAGAGTTTCTGGAAATTGTTACAAATCTGAGTCTCACTTAAAGTTACTACAAAGTTCAAGTGGAGAGTCTTTCTGGATTGATATTCTGGGAAACGTACCAAGGTTTGCATGTTGGAGTAAGTCGGTAAGAGTCTGGGAAAAGTACCAGCCGAGAGTTTCTACAAACAGTTTCATTTTTCATTATGTGATTTCATCCCCCTAATAATGACATCATAGTTTGACAGTACAAATCCTTTGGTGGTGCACATCTCACTCTGTGGAATTAGCATTTTATTTCCATTCTAGCCACACAAACCAATGACCTAGTGTCTCTAATCAGATCTGCAGACATGAAGATGGAGGGAGATTCGAGCCACAGGCATGCAAATGGTGGTGTAGTCTTACCAGAGAGGCCCAGCCTGGCCTTTGAAACATGTGTAAACCCTAACATTTACCTTACAGAGCTGCATTAGCAATGGCAATCATAATGAAAATACCATGTCACAACTAGCTTGAAAAATGGCTGTGGAAAAAGCCAATTCTGCCATGAAGGAGGGTAAGCAAATAGTCATGAGGGCTTGAATAGCTGCCAGGAGTGTTGGATGGCTTTAACTAAACCACAATGAGTTCCTATACAAACAGATATACGGGCACCAATTTGGTGTGGCAGATGAACCTTTTCAAGCTTTTGCTCGAACTGGGATTACCAAATGCAAACAGTCCATTCTCGGGGCTCTATTCGGGTTAAATGACTCAAGCCGCCCTTGTATTTTTTGTCTGAGTGATTATTTTGGCAGACCTTCAGAATGCCCTAACCCCTCCCCAATGCCATGGCTTGGGAGTATTAGCCAGCTCGTGGAAAAACACAGAGTGGGAAAGGTAGGCGGCATGAATTAGATTGCAAGGACACCAGTGTAGGACGAGGGCGAGCCAAGTCGTCACGCAGCAGTAGGATGAATGGAAAGTAAGTGAACGCCGTTGGCATTATAGAGCTGAATAGGATTAAAGATGATTATTCTTCGCCAGTAATTAGTAGCACATAAACAGCCGTCGGCAACCGAATTAAAATGTGGCATTATGATGTGTGTTCTCCATACAAGATGTCTCTTATTGCACTTTTCAACAGTTAATCACTCTGCTTCGCAGGCAGCCGCATATTCTCGGGGTAAAGGTTACATTTTGTAACAGATGACTGCATGTGACTGACTTGCGTGGTTCACGCTTTGATGTACAACACCAGTTTCTCCTGCACAATCTGCACTGGTGCATACAGTATCTCCCGTCTCTTTGCCTCGCATAAATTATTAAGGTCACCCACATGTTCTGGAGAGAAGAGGATAGAGACGTCACATACCGTGAATCAACGGCTTAATGCCTCGTGTCTGTGAGAGAGAAACAAACCTTATTCAGCATGAAATGTTGACACGACAGGTTGTCACGTGTGCTCCCTCTCCGGCGTCTAGGTCACCAGGCTGCTCGTTATGGTGCACACCTGTCACCATCGTTACGCTCAACTGCGCGTCATCAGACTCCATCACTTCCCTGATTACCTTCCCTATATATGTCACTCCATTTGGTTCCTTCTCCAGGTGTCATTGTTTCTGTTTTTTGTCTGTGTTTCTTGTTTGTTCATTTGTTTATGAAATTATGCACTCCCTGAACTTGCTTCCTGACTCCCAGCAACACACGTTATAAACAGTTAGAGTTGGGAATAAAAATGTAGCCTACAAAATGCAAATGTTCATTTTTGAATACTTGCTGTGGAAGTGTGGATGAAGTCTAATTGTTTTTCATATATTTTGAGTCCTTGGGCTTTTTTAGAAGACATGGGTAACAATTCGCTGTCGCTTCCCCCTCTCTCATTAGCTTTTTTGAGGACTGGTATCCATTATTTATCACCTAGCCCCAAAACAGCAGCTGCATGCTTGTGTAATTGACGTATGTTCTGCTTTTGCAAGCATATTGGGAAGAATGATTCTGTATAGAGATTTACATCAGGCTTACGAGGAGGACACACTGCAACAGACATCTCCAGAACGTGTTTTTTTGACTGATCCAAAAAAAAGTTCCCAACTCAGATAACTTGAACTTTGGGCCGCACCGGCCAATTAACCACAATGGCATCTTGCCTAGTATCTGCGGATGCTCCGGCGTAACTACTGTAACCGTCAAAGCCGTTAGAATTCAGCCGATGAAGCAATACAGCCTCACTCGTATAGATAGAGCTGCAGTCTGCTCCATTCAGTGCAAATCCTGTGCCCTCAGCATTTTGGGCCTGCAATTAATCACCAAGCTGACTTCGCCTCCCCTCCAACGTTAAATAAACACTCCAGAAATGGTGGCACAATGTTCCCCTAGCCACACAGCCACAGTTCTATTCGTTAACACTGTTACTGTAGGCTCTCTGAAATGTTTAGGAACTCTGTACCCCAGTTATGGTACTTCTTCTTCTCCGTTCGAGATGATCTGTTTGGGTATGGATTGCAGTTGTACAGACAGCGGTAGCAGCAGTGGGAGGCCCCTCTATTCTGCCTTGTAGGGGCATGGACTCCCTCCACTTCCAGTACCAGGGCCTGTCTGTAACATAGGCGCTGCACATCTGTTTATCCCGTCCATATGTGTAGGGGAGGCCCACGCCGGTATATTGGGCAATTACGGTGCAAGAGGAAAGTCCTTTAAAGGCTCTCTGTCTGGGGGGGGGGGGGGGTTTGTCTATTGGGTCACTGGTGTTGTCGAGCCATTACCGCGGCGACGGCCGGGGGCCTCGTTTTCAGCGAGAGGGCTGAGGCAGCCCCTGACATGTGAGTGCGGGTCAGCCAAGGTCACCACACCTCAGTGGCGATGCTGCGCCTTCAGACATGCATACGTATGAACGTATTGAGATTTAGATGGCGATAATGAATGGAGGACATGCACACATGACTAGTTTGAGAGAGAGAAAACGTGTTTTTATATATATGTACATAAACATGGTTTGCATTCCAAATGGGACCCTATAGAGCCCTGGTCATAAGAAGTTCACTATAAAAGGAACGGGGTAGCATTCGGGATGCACCCATACGGTGCATACATACGGTACATAGCATGTTAATAAACAGAAACATATGCACTCTCAACCTTTGATGAAATTTGGCTGAACTTGCATTGAAGAGGAGGGGTGAAACAGTGCTGTGTGAGGTAGAGGGTGGGAGTCTGTTGAGTTCACTGAGCAGAGTCACACACAAACATGAACACATACAGACAGAGACACGCACGCAGTCACACACACACGCACAAGGACAGGCACACACACACACACACACACACACACACACACACACACACACACACACACACACACACACACACACACACACACAGACACAGACACACACACACACACAGACACAGACACACACAAACTTCCAGAGACACAGGCCGGTGGAGAGGGCCCTGGTAAATGGTCTGTGGAGCGCGAGCTGGAATCTGCACTGGGGAAACCTTATAGCCTGTCCCTGTGCCAAACGCATGAGGTCACCCTGACTGGCCTGCCGGCCTGTCTTGCATTCTACTCACGTCCTCTGCACATTCCTGCATCTCTCCCTTACATCTAACACCCACATCACCACACAGCAGCACAGTGCATAGATCTGCTCTGCTCTTACCTCCAAACAACCCTTTGAACTAACCCCCCTCAAAACCCAAACAACACTCATAGCTCCTACACTGGCCTCTATTCAACCCCAAACAGACACACACCAAAGCCCATAGCTGCACACGCACACAAACACACACACACACATAACTTTGTTCCCACCCCCACATGGCACAAAACTCACCTCTCTCCCACGCATCTCATATTCTTCCCATATTACGTTAAAATGGACACGGATAATTGCCTTGCCGTGGTTTTGTTTCTGTTGGAGAGCAGCGGTCTGCCTCGGTCTGCCTTGTACAGCAGTCAGTTTAGCTGGCATTGTGGCTGGCTTGATACATCTATATATGGCAGCAAATTAGAAAGACCATGTGATGTTTCTGTGTTTAAGAAGCACGGACAGGGAAAGTCATGCGTATTTGAGAGGGTTATTTGGAGCTTAAGTGCTCAGTAGGTGTGACACTACAATGTACGAGTGTGCACACTGTTTAACACAGGCTATTTCCCGTTTTTCCATTATGAAGAATGCATGGCGAATGGGTGAACATCAAACTGGTTCCATATATATGTTGGCCTTTGTTTCCCACTTGTAAGCATTCAATTCATTTGTAGTCTGAACCTCTGTGTCAGATGTTTCGAGGGCTACCCTGAATAACCTTATCCCGAGTAGAACTTTTTGGATGTCACTCGATGTTGAGCAGTGTTTGACTGAGGCTGTGGTTGTGGCTGCTGGCCTATCCTATACCGTGCACAGTATGTACCCACATGCAACTCACACATGCTCCCAAATATGCCAACGCTGACATTACGTCAAGTCTAATGCCCAGCCTGTCTACCCTCCCTAAACATATAAATTTGCCCACAAAATGAAAATCCAATAAAACACTAGCTGGTATACTTCAGGATGGCTTTCTTCCTGCCCTTGTTTTCATTCAATAACTTGAGAGAGGGCATGATTGCTATGCAGTGGACTGTCGTGCTTCCACTCATAACGAATTGACCCTGTCGGATATTTTAGAGGGCTATTTACTCCTGTCATTTTTGCTTAAGCCTGTCTGTCAAAACTTTGGAAATGGTTTCTTTTTTTGAGAGCTGGCAAAAACAAACAACCTGAGGCCAACAGACGACTGTCTTGACTTTGACACAAAGAACGAGCATGACGTTGCTCACTTCAATTGCTAAGATCGTCCACCTAAACAACTGGCTTTAAAGAAGTCTTTATTTGTTTGTGAAGGATATTTGATGAGACCCAGATAACAGCTGTTTTACTTGTTAGAGAGACATTTTCTTCCTGTACATTTGCAAAAATACATTTTTTTTTATTTCACCTTTATTTAACCAGGTAGGCTAGTTGAGAACAAGTTCTCATTTACAACTGCGACTTGGCCGAGATAAAGCAAAGCAGTGCGACGCGAACAACAACACAAAGTTACACATGGAATAAACAAGCGTACAGTCAACACAATAGAAAGAAAAAAAAAGTCTATATACAGTGTGTGGAAATGGCGTGAGGAGGTCGGCAATAAATAGGCCATAGTAGCGAAGTAATTAGAATTTAGCAAATTAACACTGGAGTGATAGATGAGCAGATTATGATGTGCAAATAGAGACACTAGTGTGCAAAAGAGCAGAAAAGTAAATAAAAACAATATGGGGATGGGGTAGGTAGATTGGGTGGGCTATTTACAGATGGACTATGTACAGCTGCAGCGATCGGTTAGCTCTATGTTGCTCCATTGTCAAAACTCAACAGTTATGCTGACCACTTGCGCATCAATATCACAAGATAAATTGCCATGTGCTGCATTGTAATGAATCTAGTTGTGCAGTTATTTAAAAGGCACACTTTGATTATCTTCAGCAGCATCTGTTTCCTACCTCTCCTTAGCATTAGGCATTTGTTTTCGAGTATTAGAGATGGGAACTAATGGAGAAAGTCAAAGCTTGTAGCGCTGCGTTAGCTGTGACACGTGTAGATTGGCGAGTGACCCCGGTGTTGTGTCGATGAGGTGCAGGAGGAATCCAATCTCCTTGCTGGGATATTGTGTGTGTTTTAGCAGCGCTCTTTGATAGCTATTGGCCCCCAAAGCGCCTTTCATTCCCCTAATAAAACCTGATTTGTTTTCGCCCACAGTGACCCCGGTTAGAAAGCTTGGGCTCGCTGACAGTCATGGCAAAACAAATGTTGAATCGAATCAGACATCTTTGTCCCCTACCATTAGATTTGATCGAGGGGAAAGAGAAAATGCATGATTTCTACTCTAAACAATCTCTAAACAATTTGACTCGTAGGAAATCATACCAGGGCCTTCAGAAAGTATTCTGACCCCTTGACTTATTCCAATTTTTTTTAATGTTACAACCTGAATTCAAAATGGATTAAATATTTTTTTTTTTGCACCCATCTACACACAATACCCCATAATGACAAAGTGAAAACATGTTTTTAGAAATGTTTGCAAATGTATTGAAAATGGAATACAGAAATATCTCATTTCCATAATTATTCACACCCCTGAGTCAACACTTGTAGAAGCACCTTTGGCAGCGATTACAGCTGTGAGTCTTTCTGGGTAAGTCTCTAAAGCCTTGTTCACACTGCAGGCCTTAATGCTGAAATCATTTTTGTTTTTCAAATCCGTTTCGGACTACTGACTGTCTAACGGCAAGTTACAAATGACCAAATTGGATTTGCATCTGTTCAGACAGCAGTCATTTGCTGACAAGGCTATGCTAGTTGTCATAGTAACGACAGGTGTGCGTGCAGTGGTGTAGGCTTATTGGTGGTGGTGATCCTGCTTCCTATCAGTCAGAAGTTATGTAAATCAAAATGTTATTGGTCACATACACATATTTAGCAGATGTTATTGCGGTTGTTGCTAAATGCTTGTGTTCCTAGCTCCAACAGTACAGTAGTATCTAAAAATCCACAACAATACACACAAATAAAAGCATGGAATTAAAATATTAGAAATTAATATGGAATTAAAATATTAGGACGAGCAAAAAGGTTAAAAAAGTGAATTGCTTTACCACATTTTTTTCAGTATTACTTTAGTCCCTTGTTGCAAACAGGTTTGGAATAATTTTATTCTCTACAGTCTTCCTTCTTTTCACTCTGTGACATATATTTTTATTGTGGAGTAACTACAATGTTGTTGATCCATCCTCGGGTTTTCTCCTATCACAGTCATTAAACGCTGTAACTGTTAAAGTCATTAAACGCTGTTACAGTCATTAAACGCTGTAACTGAACGTATTTAGGCTTGCCATTTAAAAAAAAACTTTTACCCCTTTTCTTGATATCCAATTGGTAGTTAGTCTTGTCCCATCGCTGCAACTCCCGTACGGACTCTGGAGAGGCGAAGGTCGAGAGCCATGTGTTCTCCAAAACACGACCCTGCCAATCCGCACTGTTTCTTGACACACCGCTCGCTTAACCCGGAAGCCAGCCGCACCAATGTGTTGGAGGAAATACCGTACAGCTGGCGACCGTGTCAGCGTGCACTGCGCCCAGACCACCACAGGAGTTGCAAGAGCACGTTGGGACAAGGACAACCCGGCCGGCCAAACCCTCCCCTAACCCGGATGACGCTAGGGCAATTGGGCGCCGCCTCATTGTAACATTTCTGAAAACCATAATTCCACTTTGACCTTATGGGGTATCGTGTGTAGGCCAGTGACAAAAAAAATCTACATTTAATCCATTTTAAATTCAGGATGTAACATAATATAATTAGCAAAAAGCCAAGTGGTGTGAATACTTTCTGAAGGCACTAGTTATGCGTCTGCTGGGACATTATCTGCAGGGCTACAATAATCCATTTTAATGTGATACATTGAATGCAGCTCATTCACTCCAACTCATCTGGATTCGAAGATTCCAATCCACTGACTAGCTATGCTGTCATCCAGCAATGTCTCACTTATCTCTCATGGTTTTGGATAGCATTTACTTTATTTCCAATTACTAGTTGGGGGAGAAAGGAATCGATGGGAAAAGACAAATGACATGCTTAAGGCATTTTGAGCAAGACTGAAATCACACTGAGCATCATGGCCTGGATGGTTAATGAGTCATTCAGAGTAACACTCCTTATTTTGCTATTTGATTCCTCTCAATTTGGCCGCCATTTGTAGTAACTATCTGGAACGCAGTGCCTATGACACAGCTCTCTACACCAGGCCAAGACGTATTAATGCTGTTTTAAACGCAGTACAGGGTGTGACTGCACCCAGTAATTTGATAAAAGCGAGTGTAGGGAGGGAGGGAGAGATGGAGAAAGGCTTGGCAGACGCAACGATGCGGTTGCAAGCAGATCGTCAGCATCTCTCAAGGTGAAAAGCACCAGGTGAAGGTCTAGTCGTTTACGATCCGGCAGGTGCTTGGATCCGTTACCAACGCATCTTACTGCCTAAGCGCCTCGGAAAGCCACTCTGGGGGTAACAAGCGGGGCAGAGCCAGAGAGGACTTAAACACACAGAAGGGTTTCTCATGGCTGAACTCAATTTGAGCTATCAGAGGAGGAGGAGGAGAAGAGGAGGGAGGGTGGAGACGAGACAGAGAGGGAGAGACAGAGGGGGAGAGGGAGGGAGACGCTGAGAGAGAGACACAACACAGAGAGAGTGGTTGTAGCACAGACATGGCTAAATCGAAAGCTAGATGTAGAGAGATTGAGTCAGGGACCGAAAGAGACAAAGACTTTGAGAAAGAGGCAGAAAAGATCAGGCACCGACGATCTGCTGAGAATCTTCAATCTCCAGCTCAAATCAAATGTCACATATGCCGAATACTACAGGTAGGTAGGCCTTACAGTGACATTTTTACTCACACTTCCCTTAACCAACAAAGCAGTTTTAAAGAAAATACCGAAACAAAACAAAAAAATAAAAGTAACCAAAAATTAAATAGCAGCAGTAAAATAACAATAGATACTGGGCTATATACTGGGGGTACCGGTACAGAATCAATGTGCAGGGGCACGGGTTATTCGAGGTAATTGAGGTAATGTGTACATGTAGGTAGAGTATTAAAGTGACTATGAATAGATAATAACACAGAGTAGCAGCAGAGTAGAAGGGGGGGGGGGGGGGGGTTAATGCAAATAGTCTGGGTAGCCATTTGTTTAGCTGTTCAGGAGTCTTATGGCTTGGTGGTAGAAGCTGTTTAGAAGCCTCTTGGACCTAGACTTGGCGCTCAGGTACCGCTGGCCATGCGGTAGCAGAGAGAACAGTCTGACAATTTTAGGGCCTTCCTCTGATACCGCCTGGTATAGAGGTCCTGGATGATGTACTGGGCCCAGTGATGTACTGGGCCGTCAGGATGCGCCCGATGGTGCAGCTGTAGAACCTTTTGAGGATCTGAGGACCCATGCCAAATATTTTCAGTCTCCTGAGGGGGAATAGGTTTTTGTCATGCCCTCTTCACGACTGTCATGGTGTGTTTGGACCATTCTAGTTTGTTGTTGATGTGGACACCAAGGAACTTGAACCTCTCAACCTGCTCCACTACAGCCCCATTGATGAGAAAGGGGGCATGCTCGGTCCTCCCTTTCCTGTAGTCCACAATCATCTCCTTGCTACAGGGCGCTACAGGGAGAAGTACTGTGTGCTTAGTATGCCTCTGCTGAAAAATCTAGATTTCCAAATGATTAGGGCCAATAGCAAAGGAAATTTAAAAAAATAGCTGTGTAGACGAGGATGGGATTTGCTCAAGCAAAGGTACTATGATGCGGCTCTATGGTAACACAGCAAGAGGAGAGTGATAGTTAATGGAGGCTCAAGGGTATCTAATAGCCGGCTCCGAGTCTGTTAGGATACCTGCCCTAAGGGGCCCTGCCTGTGACTGACAGCTACATGATTCACCTCCCCCTGAGATTCCCAGGATGGATTGACACACACACACAGACATGATCATGTGATTACTTGTGAGCCACCCTGCACACTTGCAAAATGTGATTCCCCTTAAGAGGATCATGTTCAGTGATCTGGTCTTTGCTCACTCTCTCTCTGTGTCTCCCTCTCGCTAACTCTCCCTCCTCTGTAAGGAGTGGGATGTGTTATTAGGTGGAATTGGTGTTAAGCCCATTCACCTAACCATACACAGAGCAACATAAATATAATTTTCCAGATGTGAGCCGACATGATTTTGTCTCTAATAGATTTTATGGATTCCCCAAAGCTTTGACTTATGTCTGCTATGTAATGGTGGTTTTGTACTCACCCTGATACCTCATACTCCCCCCCCCCCCCCCTTTTCGTCTTAAAGCCACTGACTGACATAACTCCAAACTCCAAAAGGAGTCTTGGAGAGTCCTGAGTGTTCCATCTCGCATTCTCAAAGCTTGTGAAAGGAGCCGCAATCCAACCACACACACACACCTTGTATACTGCTTCAAGGTGCTGTTTCGATTTCAAGCGCGGCCTTTTAACTTCAAGCCGGTTTCCTTTTTGGAAAAAGGCGATTCAATTCTTCTTGACTTCTCTGTAAAAAGCGTTTTCCGTGGGCTGCGGTCCCCGCAGTGCTGAGAGGATTACAGAAGCCCACCAATTAGAGCCTGACGATTCCTAAAGCCTATGAATTATTAAGAGCACCCATCGACAATGAGAAGTGGTGGAGGGCAAAAGTGCACTGCCAAGTTACTTGAGCACCTGAGCGGTTAGTGGTTTCCTGTTAGCGCTTTGGCTATCTTGCTGTCTTCACACAAGTGCCTGCTCCAAAACCTCACAATGCCTCTAGAAAGTATTCACACCCGTTGACTTTTTCCACATTTTGTCATTTTACAGCCTGAATTTAAAATGGATTGTGGAATTATGTTTTTTCAAAATGTTTACAAATTAATTAAAATGAAAAGTTGAAATGTCTTGAGTCAATAAGTATTCAATCCCTTTGTTATGGCAAGCCTAAATAAGTTCAGAAGTACAAATGTGCTTAACAAGTCACAATAAGTTGCATGGACTTTGTGTGCAATAATTGTGTTTAACATGATTTTTGAATGACTACCTCATTTCTTTACCCCACACATTCAGTTAAGGGGTAAGGTCCCTCAGTCGAGCAGTGAATTTCAAACACAGATGAATCCACAAAGACCAGGGAGGTATTCCAATACCTCACAAGAAGGGAACCTATTGGTAAATGGGTAATATCCCTTTCAACATGGTGAAGATATTCATTTCCCTTTGGATGGTGTATCAATACACCCAGTCACTACAACGATACAGGCGGCTTTCCTAACTTAGTTGCAGGAGAGGAAGGAACCCGCTCAGGGATTTGACCATGAGACCAATGGTGACTTTAAAACAATTACAGAGTTTAATGGCTGTGATAGGAGAAAACTAAGGATGGATAAACAACATTGTAGTTACTCCACAATACTATCCTAACATGAGATCGTGAATAAGGAAGCCTGTACAACAAGGCACTAAAGTAATACTGCATAACATTTAGCAAAGCAGTTCACTTTTTGTCCTGAATACAAAGTGTTATATTTGGGGCAAATCAAATACCACTCTCCATATTTTCAAGTATAGTGGAGGCTGCTTCATGTTATGGGTATGCTTGTAATCGTTAAGGACCGAGGAGTTTTTAAGGATAAAAAATACATAAGCACAGGGAAAATCATAGAGACCAGACACTGGGAAATTAATTCACCTTTCAGCAGGACAATAACCAAAAACACAAGACCAAATCTACACTGGAGTTGCTTACCAAGAAGACAGTGAATGTTCCTGACTGGCCGAGTTACACTTTTGATTTAAATCTACTTGAAAATCTATGCCAATACCTGAAAATGATTGTCTAGCTTTAATCAACAACCAATTTGACATTGCTTGAATAATTGTTTAAAGAATAATGGGCAAATGTTGCACAATCCAGGTGTGTAAAACTCTTAGAGACTTACCCAGAAAGACTCACAGACTGTAAATGCTGCCAAAGGTGCTTCTACAAATTATTGACTCAGGGGTGTGAATACTTATGTAAATGAGATATTTCTGTGTTTACTTTTCAATACATTTGCAAACATTTCTAAAAACGTGTTTTCACTTTGTCATTATGGGGTATTGTGTGTAGACGGGTGAAAGAAAAAACAAAAATATTCATCCATTTTTAATTCAGACTATGACACAACAAAATGTGGAAAAAGTCAGTGGGTATGAATACTCCAATAAACTGTCATTGTTTCTTTCATTCCATCATATATTGGATTGATCTAGTGTCGATTTATTAACATTGCCATATTGGAAAGGGGTTGTTCCAGGGGGTGTATATTGTTGGGGTTCACGAATAGAAAGTCTGGGTGCCCTCAAGGCCTTGTAAGCGACTCATGTCGCTACAGGATTTACTGCCTGACTGGAGGTGAGGTAATGAGTCGTTGTGTATCTGAAGGGCGTGCCAATGGACTCCAGTGGACTTCACAGAGGGAAGCCTCCTCATAAACTCTACGGGCCACGACTCCTCCAAGCTCCAGTGCCCGAAACATGACCCTGCCAATGTTCATGCTTTTAAGGGAACACCTCGCTAATGTCCCGCGTTCCACCATAAATATAGCTCAGAGACGGTGGGCGATAACTCTTGAGAAATGACAGGGGTACTATGAAATTAGGGCCCTGTCAGATGTTACTCCTGGCTATTGTCAGTACTTGAGATGCATAGAGAGAGGAGGTGTAATGCTTTGTCTGGGAGGCACTGCCTCTGTGTATAACAGAGCTATCATTATTCGTTTTCCCTTTCTCTTATTTTCACCAGTGGCTGTCTAATGTTGCGGGGTTGTCGAATAAGTCCGCGAGTGAGAGAGCTCATGAAACTGATTACTTATATGAATGACTGTTCTTTCCCGGAATTGAAATCCTTTATAGCAGCTAAGAGTGGGAGTAGGGGGGGGGGGGGGGGGGGGGGGGGGGGGATATGTGTGCATTGTGGCGCAGAGCTTTTAAGAGTGTTGTGATTTAGTTATTTATTGTTTGGCTGCAGGGAATGAAGGAAATGAATGCTGGTTTCGCTCTCTCTCTCTCTCTCATGCCTTGAAGTAGTTTGACTGCACGCAGATGCAACAAAGAGAAAAACGTCTGGCTCGCAGTTTGGTCATATACATTAGCCATGCCCCTGTTTGTCACCAGAATAGCCCAAATGCCCTTTAGCTGACATGCCATTCAGTGCTCCCAAATTCTGAAAAAACACACAAAATGGTATAGTGCGGATGCACAAAAACAGAGTTTTTCTTGTTACCACCCATCCCATGCAATCGCACACACAAACTCTCACACCCACACTCTCACGCACACACACACACTCATACACGTACACACGCACAGACACACACAAACCACAAACACTGTGAATAGGCATGCTAAAATAGGGCAAGCAAAGAGAGAGATATTGAGTCCTTGAGACCAGAGATCCACAGTTTTATTGTGAGTATCATACCATATAAAAAAATCATGATAGCTGTCATGACAATTTTATAAATGCCAACAGATCATTTGTTCGTTCGACATGTTGGGATCTTTTTGTATCTGTAAATGGTATTATGTGGGCCTCCCGAGTGGTGCAGCGGTCTAAGGCACTGCATCGCAGTGCTAAAGGCGTCACTATAGGCCCGGGTTCAATTCTGGGAGACTCATGAGGCGGTGCACAAGTGGCCCAGCGTCATCCGGGTTAAGGGAGGGTTTGGCCGGCCAGGATGTCCTTGCCCCATCTCGCTATGGCGACTCCTGTGGCGGCCCGGGCGCATGCACGCTACCAATTGTACATCACAAAATTTGGGAGAAAAAGGGGTCAAAATAAATCTAATGTATTATGTGAAGAATGGCAGTGGAAATGCCTATGCACAAATATTGATCAAATAACTACTAAATAAATTGGTGTGGTCCTCCCACTACAACCATGCAGTTTATTAGGCTAGTGAAACAAGTTATGATGAACTTCACAGGGAGGTTGATGCTCCTTTCCAATAAATATTGAGGATCTTATTCTGGTGACATCATGATAGATGCTTGACTGCTGTTTGACAAATATTCTCGCTCTTATCCATAATAATCTCATCATGCAGACTAGCCTACCCACACAGTCTACCCACACAGCCTACCCACATAGCCTACCTACACAGCCTACCTACACAGCCTACCCACACAGCCTACCCACATAGCCTACCCACATACCCTACCCACATAGCCTACCCACACAGCCTACCCACTGATCTGCGAGCTGTTGGCTGGAGCGAACGTGCCAAGACCAGAGTAGACATTTGCTATTTAACAGTTTTTGTGACAAAACTATCGGAAATGGAAACACATACTGTATAACTTTTGTTTTTTATTTGGTACATGAAAACTTACATTTTGTGTTCACCATGTCATCACACACTGATTTTTGATCCACAACAATTCTGTTTGGTGGGAAAACACCACTTGTGGGAAAATGTTCATATTTTCTTTATAGAAATGAATGGTAAATAATGTATTGTGAGTTTGTAGTCACTTTTATTGTCAATAAGAATATAATACGTTTCTAAACACTTCTACATTAATGTTGATGCTACCATGATTACTAATTGTTCTTAATGAATCATAAATAATGAGTAATGATAAAGTTATAGATGCACAAATATCATACCCCAAAGACATGCTAACCTCTCACCATTACAATAACACAGGAGGTTAGCATACCTTCAAGACATGCTAGCCTCTCACCATTACAATAACACAGGAGGTTAGCATACCTTCAAGACATGCTAACCTCTCACCATTACAATAACACACGAGGTTAGTATACCTCCATGACATGCTAACCTCTCACCATTACAATAACACAGGAGGTTAGCATATCTCCAAGACATGCTAACCTCTCACCATTACAATAACACAGGAGGTTTGCATACCTCCAAGACATGCTAACCTCTCACCATTACAATAACACCGGAGGTTAGCATACCTCCAAGACATGCTAACCTCTCACCATTACAATAACACAGGAGGTTAGCATACCTCCAAGACATGCTAACCTCTCACCATTACAATAACACAGGAGTTTTGCATACCTCCAAGACATGCTAACCTCTCGCCATTACAATAACACAGGAGGTTAGAATACCTCCAAGACATGCTAACCTCTCGCCATTACAATAACACAGGAGGTTAGCATACCTCCAAGACATGCTAACCTCTCACCATTACAATAACACAGGTTTTTTTTGAAGGGGGGTTATGATAGTTATGCCTCTGTAACTTTCTCACTCATCATTATTCATGATTCATTCAGGACTATCCCTAATCATGGTACTTGAATACACATATACACTGACTATACTCTTTCAATGACATAGACTGGCCAGGTGAATCCAGGTGAAAGCTATCATCCCTTATTGATGTCACCTGTTAAACCAACTTCAATCAGTGTAGATGATGTGGAGGTGACAGGTTAAATAAGGATTTTAAAGCTTTGAGACATTGTGTGTGTGTGTGTCATTCAGAGGGGAAACGGGCAAGACAAAAGATTAAAGTGCCTTTGAACGGGGTATGGTAGTAGGTGCCAGGCACACTGGTTTGTGACAAGAACTGCAACGCTGCTGTTGCTGGGTTTTTTCATGCTCAACAGTTTCCCGTGTGTATGAAGAATGGTCCACCACCCAAACAACATCCAGCCAACTTGACACAACTGTGGGAAGCATTGGATTCAACATGTGCCAGCATCCGTGTGTGTGTGTGTGTGTGCGCGTGTGTGGGGGGGGGAGTTTTATGTACAAACAATGCTGTAAATTCTAAACAGTCCAGCCAATATGGTTGAACATACCCTCTAATTAAATCTAACAGTCTGCACTTTAACCTCATAGTAATTTTTTTTTTTTTACTTAACTAGTCAAGTCAGTTAAGAACAAAATCTTAATTTCAATGACAGACTCGGAACAGTGGGTTAACTGTTCAGGGGTGTAACAACATATTTTTACCTTGTCAGCTCAGGGATTTGATCTTGCAACCTTGCGGTTACTAGTCCAACACTCTAACCACTAGTCAACCTGCCACCCCATTGTATCTTAGCAAATCCAAAGTGCACAGAGCAAAGTGCCAAAACAACAATTAAAAATGGTCTGTCCCAATACTTTTGGAGCCGACTCTATCCCATTTATGCGACTTATGGACTCATTTTAATCTGGGTATGTTGTTGAGTTTACTGGACACATTTTCATCAAGCACAATAAAAAAACATGTTGCCTTGTGGGAGAATAGATCATTTATTGTCCATTTGGTCTTCTGCTTTTCTTCTTTTTTTTGCCAACACCCCCAGACTCACAAAATCCGTTGAGAGGCAAGTGAGATTTTTATAACTAACACAAACATAGCAGCATTCAAATGAATGTTTTAGACCTTTACAGCTCAAATGGCTAGTAGCACTGTTCGATATGGCTGCAGTTCCGTTCTCTCAGAAAGTTGTGTAGACTTTCCCAATGCTCGCCTCCACCACCACTGGTATCGTCTAAGCCTGTGTCCCCAAATGTTGGAGGCTGGATTTTAGACTTCAAATGCACCCTATTCCCTACATAGTGCATTACTTTTGACCATATCTCTATGCCCTGGTCAAAAGTTGTGCCCTATATAGGGAATAGGGTGCGGCCTCCAACATAGTCCGGGGGCGAATGGGATCGGCGCAGAAGATGGCTGGGTGCCCCGCGGGGCGTGAACTAGGCTTTAATTGACTAATAATGCATTTCCAGCTTCCATCCTCACCTAGAGGAAAGCCACCCCGTGTCTGATTGCTGCTTTCTGTGTGGCATCTCTCGACTCCGACTCATGTGCGTCACACAGATATAAAAGGCTGCGTGGGGCCTTATTGTCATGCTAATCGTCCGGTCGCGGTAGTTAACCGAGTTCCTCTCACGTTGAGTGTCCGGTCTTGGGGATTTAGCGGAGGGCCTACCGCCGGCGGCCGTCAGCGCCAAGGACCTTCCTGTTCATGTGGTAATCTGTGTGGCAGGACAATGGGCTGATCGCTGTTCCTCCAGAGCCAGTCCCGACACATTCACACAGAGAATGGAGGGCCACACAGCGCACAACAATAGTGCGCGACTATCGTCTGAGGGAAAGAGTCCATTGGAGGGTAAATAAATAGTTTGGAAACCTTTTAGCAGATACAATAGACCAGACCACCACTGCTGAATTCACATTTGATGTCTCCCCACAATTTACCATGGTTTATGGAACACTGTAGGTCGGCAATACAAAAGGATGTACTGAAACTTGTGGAGTCTTGTTTTTATACTTTATATATATATATATATATATATATATATATATATATATATAAGTTTCTCACCCTAGAAAATAAAACTAGAGCTCATAACATAAACTTTTGGATGTGTATTGCAGCCCATGGTGTACTCTATCTATATTTGAATACGTGTTTATGCGTTTGTTTTTCTAATAACAACAATAAAAAATACATACCTACTCTGTTCACAGACTCTTGTCAGAGTGAAATGTTCCACTCCAAAAAAAACAATACGCCAGTTCCCTGACCATTGCCTTGTTTTGCACCCAGTAAACTCTTCCCCAGCGAGGGCACGGCAGACCTGAGTCACTGCGGCAGGGGGGAAATATTACACCGTTACGCTCTCATATTCCAGAGCACTAGTGACTTATCTCATGAATAAATCACACCACCTACCAAGGGCTGGACTCAAACACTGGAATTCTTCCCCCATTGGCAAGGGTCTCTATCACTAGCCTATTTCATTGATGTACAAGAGTACTACACTGTCTCTGTCTCTCTCACTCTCTCTCTTAGTTTCTTTTATTTCACACGTTTCTTCTTTATCGCTGGCTGCCCAGTATTGCTCATGTTATTTATCACAAATTGTGACACTCTTGGAAAAAGCTCCAAACCCATACCGATTGAACTCCACTTGGGAGAGCTGGGAAGAAGTTCAGAACATTTATCTTTTTCCAGTTGGTCATGGGGATAGACAGCATAGATTTCCTGCCCAGGAAAGTCTAACACTCGTTCCCCCAACATACTGTGAGAGTCTCTTTTGAAGGGTCACTAACTCATAAGGGATGCCAATACAATAAACCCAGAACTGCACATGTCCAAACTTCTCTCATGTGGGGTTGGATGATACTTTTTTCGTAAATCATCTTGAAAAAAATGCATACTTAAAAAACGGAAATCAACCAAGGTCAAATGCTTTATTATCTAAATGTTGAAAGTGCGTGGGCGACGGAGAGAAACAACATGGTGCAGTTTGAGGCCATGTGGCAGAGAGTGATATGGGCGCTGGAGACGGGGGTGTGAGCAGGTGGGTCTGGGCAGGAATGATGTCGTTGATGTTTGTGTGCGTCGGTATGCTGTCGTTTGTTATGTGTACGTTTTATATTGTTAGAAAAATGTTTCAATTAAATAAAGAATGATGGATTTTATTTCACCTTCTGTGAATGTTGTCAGCAATAACTTTACTAAGATGCATGAACTAGTTTTTCCTCTTCATCAACATACTATATATATTTATATATTTATATATTTACTATATATTCAAAAGTTTCTATATTTATTACTCTCTCCGCAATTGGGATATACACACTACATATTTGCCGATTTGTGACGAAACAATGCAGTATGCTTAGTGAGGAGGTGGGATGGGATGTAGAGGGTTTGTGTTGAGTAACGCATTATTCTACAGGGGACAGCTTGTTGCTTAAGATGCTGGAATCTGGCACATTGTCTTCTTTGGCCTACTAAACTCTGCTCACAACACTGCGTCGGCTCCCCGGTGGCACTTAACAGGGAAAAGGAGGAGGAGGAGGAGTAGGAGAAGGGGTAGGGAGGAGGAGGAGGGAGAGGAGGAGGATGGAGAGGGGGGGGGAGGAGGGGAGGAGGAGGAGGAGGAGGGAAGATGAGGGAGGAGGATGGTTCCACGGTTCTTGAATACTGAGGCCTGAAGCAACACAAGGCTCTGTGACTAACACCAATGTTCTCCCATCATCCTCTAGCTCTGGATGCGGTACACATGTTCTGCTTTCTTTTGGAGCTAGTTGAGTTGAAATTACAGTTTGGGAAATTGAAGTAGTTTATTTGGAATTTGCAGGCTTAAAAAAAAAAACATACATTTGAATTCTTAGCGATGTTAGTGATGTCTCACAGGTGTGAGTCTATATTGCTATTCTGCCCACTTGAGGGCACCTTAGTCTGTTTTTGTTCAGAAGAGGAATTCATACCTTTTAGCTAACAGTACCATTCATAACATGTGCGTTCCTATTAGAGGAATAGTCCATAAAGGACAATGAAACAGTCATTGTTTCCCTGCTGATCTGTCATCATTTGTGCACATCTACCATAGCAGTGCTTGGCACTTGGTGCCAGTATCCAGTCTGGCTTTTGTCATTGATGCCTCATGGAAAAGATTCCCTGGGGGCCTAAAATGGCATACCAGAGATGGTATGGATGTTTCAGATGTTGAAAAGAAAGACTGCATAATCAAGACAGGTGTTGGGTGATCTGCATGCATTCATGTGCGTTAGGGAGCACACAGGCTCTGTACTACGCATGTGTGAGTGAGGCTGCCAGAGAAAAGCAGTGTTGTGGATCGGAATTCCTCCTCACTGGCTCGTGCTGCCCTAATTAGAGAGAGGGGCTCGTTACATAGGGGCTACACACACACACCAGACAGCTAGGCCCCTTTTTATCGCATTCTATCTATCTCAACCAGGCACACCAGTGTGCCTGGGCATGTACTGTGCTGTACACACAGAGAGAGGTGTGTACGTATAAACACGCACACAGGGACAGACGCAGATACGTACACACACTCACAGACACACACAAACACACACACACAATACACACACACACACAGATGCAAATAGATTCAGCTATATTGTGGTTTGTATAGCCACACACAGTCCCATAGCATAGGGGGTGTTTGGAATGCTTGATGGGAGTCGATCCGGCTCTTGCGTAGGCTGAATATAGCATACCCTAGCAAATGTTTTTTTTTTAAATGGCATGATGAGCATGGTACTGTATAATACATGCATTACTCAAATTCAACTATATATGCAACTCTACAATAGATGTGTGTGCACTTGTGTCAGTGTGTGTGTGTGTGTGTCTGGGTCTCCGTGTGTGAGTGTTTGCATGCGTTCTTGTGTGTGTGTGTGACACAGTGTTTGTATTTGTGAGTGTGCCTCCCCCATCGGTCAGTGGGCTGTAACTCTGGGACCGGGCGGCAGTGGCCTTTGAGCTTCGCCACCGCTCTTGCGCCAATTACCCCCTTATTTATGAATTTGAGCACAGTTGACCTTCTGTAGGAGAGACGTAAATTTGTTTGGCTGAAGAACGGCAGAACAAATGGTCTGTTGGGAGCGGCCCCCTCTCCTATCCTCCCAGCCCTCCCTGCACATAAGCAATAACTCTCCTCCTCCGCCCAGGCCAGGCCAAGCCCAGCTACTCTGCCTGCAGCCAAAAGGAGCTGGATAGAACTGGCAGCTATAAGTGCTCTGTGTATATCTGCTTGTGTGAGCGGATGCATGTGTATGGGAGAGGACATGTTATAAGTGAGGAGGTATATGTTGTACTTTAATGCATGAAGTGCGTTGGTCTATCACCTATTTGGACATTTGTGATTATATCTACGTGCTCATGTGCATGAAAGTTGTGTGTGTGTGTGTTTCTGATAGCCCAATGTGTGTGTGTGTGTGTGTTTCTGACATTGTGTGAGTGAGTGAGTGAGTGAGTGTGTGTGTGAGTGTGTGTGTGTGTGTGTTCTTTGTGTGACTGCAGTGCAGCGCAGGGTGGGCATGTTGCCAGGCTCATGTGCATGACTGGATTGGCAGAGAGGGAGGGAGGGAGGGAGAGAGAGAGAGAAAAAAAGAGGGAGTAAGGGCTAGAGAGGGGGAGAGAGAGAGGTCACACAGGAGTGGGCCACGCCCCCACCCTCGCCTCTGTTTGTGTTTGGGCTTCCTGTGAGAAAAACAACTGACTCCTGAAGAATGTGACTCCCAATTAGAGAGAGAGAGAGGAAGAGAGAGAGAGAATGAGACGAGAACCCTGCTCTCCCAGCAACACTGCAGCGTTACTTCACAGCAAAAAATCTCCATTCAATCTGCACAAACATCCCCACCCCATTCAGTCTGCACACTGTGGAGAATCGAACGAGAGCTACCTACTTATCCTATCAGTCACAATATATTAAAATGCAGCAGAGTGTACCCAAGCTACGGTAACCAGAAGTAAATTGAATAAATCAATTGAATAAAACCAACTGTTCCGTATGTAGTCAGTTTCAATTGGACGTAATTGCACAGGAATGAAAATCAAAAAAGCCTTAATAAACCGGCAGCCAATTTGTTTTCTTATTGTGTTTGCACTAATATGATTATGAGTGTTGTGACCGTTTCTTAACAACAGGTTAAAGAGCTCGGGAAGAACTAGCTTCGAGAGTTTTGGAGGTGATGGAATTCTGGAACCTTGAGTCTCGGCAGACTCTCCTCCCACGCTCGCGGGTGAGCCAGCTGTAACTGTAATGATGACAAATCAGACCAAATATTTACGCCCGTCGAGTTGTACTTTGGCTTGGGTCACGGCACGCTCTGCCCTATTAGTTATTCCCCTGAAACGTTTGAGTTTTTTTCAAATTTTCTGTAGTTTTCAACATGTCTTGCTCCCCATGCACCTGTCTATCTTGTACTCATCTACACATACTCAGAAATAATGCACCCATATAATTTACATCATTTGCAAAGTGCTTTTCAAGACTAATCTCAGTGCATAAAATCAAAGATCAACTAGAAAGTTACGGGGGTGGGTGGGATCCAGGGATGCTGGTCCATGTTGACTCCAATGCTTCCCACAGTTGTGTCAAGTTGGCTGGATGTCCTTTGGGTTGTGGGACATTCTTGATACACATGGGAAACTGTTGAGCGTGAAAAACCCAACAGCGTTGCAGTTCTTAACACAACCTGGTGTGCCTGGCATCTACTACCATACCCGTTCAAAGGCACTTTAATCTTTCATCTTGCCTATTCACCCTCTGAATGGCACACATACACAATCCATGTCTCAATTGTCTCAAGATTTAAAAAGTGACCTCAATAGGGGATCATAACTTTCACCTCGGTTTACCTGGTCAGTCTATGTCATGGAAAGAGCAGGTGTGCTTAATGTTTTGTACACTCAGCTCTTGGACAGAAAAAGCAACCCAATAATTGATTGCTGGATTTTTCATTGTTGCATATCTTATATGAATAGACAATTTGAAGAGGGATGCAAGCTCCATGGGCCAGAGAGTTTGAACAAAGAGAGAAAGCTGGATGGCAGTAGGCTATAGCAGTTATTTGTTCAGAACCGTAACCATTCAACCTTAGTGAAGAGAAACAAAAAAACATATTGTTCAAGCATTTCATTACAATGATGAAGATAGGACAACAAAAAGTATTTCATTTAACTGCTGAAAGTAAGTTAGGAATGAAGCAACAATATAGAGAAAACGAGAAGATAGGCTAATATGCACCTTGCACAACATTAGGGGAAATATATAAATATATTTCAAAATTAAAATAAAATTCGCTAGCTAGTAATTGTTACTTTGTAGGCCGCATGTCCTGAAAAAGCATCATGTTCTCTCCTAGCTTTATGGTTTGAAAGAGGTGCGTAATTCCAGTCCATAAATATACTATACAGTTGAAGTTGGAAGTTTACATACACCTTAGCCAAACACATAAAAACTCAGTTTTTCACAATTCCTGACATTTAATCTGTGTAAAAATTCCCTGTCTTAGGTCAGTTAGGATCACCACTTTATTTTAAGAATGTGAAATGTCAGAATAATAGCAGAAAGAATGATATATTTCAGCTTTTATTTCTTTCATCACATTCCCAGTAGGTCAGAAGTTTACATACACTTACATACACTCAATTAGTATTTGGTAGCATTGCTTTTAAATTATTTAGCTTGGGTCAAACATTTCGGGTAACCTCCCACATAAGTTGGGTGACTTTTGGCCCATTCCTCCTGACAGAACTGGTGTAACAGAGTCAGGTTGTAGGCCTCCTTGCTCGCACACTCTTTTTCAGTTCTGCCCACAAATTTTCTATAGGATTGAGGTCAGGGCTTTGTGGTGGACACTCCAATACCTTGACTTTGTTCTCCTTTTGCCACAACTTTGGAAGTATGCTTGGGGTCATTGTCGATTTGGAAGACCCATTTGCGACCAAGCTTTAACTTCCTGACTGATGTCTTGCGATGTTGCTTCAATATATCCACATAATTTTCCTGCCTCATGAGGCCATCTATTTTGTGAAGTGCACCAGTCCCTCCTGCAGCAAAGCACCCCCACAACATGATGCTGCCACCCCTGTGCTTCACTGTTGGGATGGTGTTCGTCAGCTTGCAAGCCTCCCCCTTTTTCCTCCAAACATAACGATGGTCATTATGGCCAAACAGTTCATTTTTGTTTCGTCAGACCAGAGGACATTTCTCCAAAAAGTACGATCTTTGTCCCCATGTGCAGTTGCAAACCGTAGTCTGGCTTTTTTATGGCAGTTTTGGAGCAGTGGCTTCTTCCTTGCTGAGCAGCCTTTCAGGTTATGTCAATATAGGACTCATTTTTACTGTGGATAGATACTTTTGTACCTGTTTCCTCCAGCATCTTCACAAGGTCCTTTGCTGTTGTTCTGGGATTGATTTGCACTTTTCGCAACAAAGTACATTAATCTCTAGGAGACAGAACGCGTCTCCTTCCTGAGGCTGCGTGGTCCCATGGTGTTTATACTTGCGTACTATTGTTTGTACAGATGAACGTGGTACCTTCAGGCATTTGGAAATTGATCCCAAGGATGAACCAGACTTGTGGAGGTCTACAATTTATTTTCTTAGGTCTTGGCTGATTTCTTTTGATTTTCCCATGATGTCAAGCAAAGAGGCACTGAGTTTGAAGGTAGGCCTTGAAATACATCCACAGGTACACCTCCAATTGACTCAAATGATGTCAATTAGTCTATCAGAAGCTTCTAAAGTCATAACATCATTTTCTGGAATTTTCCAAGCTGTTTAACAGCACAGTCAATTTAGTGTATGAAATCTTCTGACCCACTGGAATTGTGATACAGTGAACTCTAAGTGAAATAATCTGTCTGTAAACAATTGTTAGAAAAATGACTTGTGTCATGCACAAAGTAGACGTCCTAACCGACTTGCCAAAACTATAGTTTGTTTTAACAAGAAATTTGTGGAGTGGTTGAAAGACGAGTTTTAATGACTCCAACCTAAGTGTATGTTAACTTCCGACTTCAACTGAACAGAGGCCCATTATCAGCAACCATTGTGTTAGCTAATCCAAGTTTATCATTTTAAAAGGCCAATTGATCATTATAAAACCCTTTTGCAATTATGTTAGCACAGCTGAAAACTGATGTCCTGATTAAAGAAGCAATAAAACTGGCCTCCTTTAGACTATTTGGACAATTTTTTTCCTTTTCTTTCAAATACAAGGACATTTCTAAGTGACCCCAAACTTTTGAATGGTAATGTATATAGCCTATATAAAGCAACAGAAGCTTAGGCCTAACCCCATAGAGATAGAGATGCCAAAAACATTAATTTCTTTATGTGAGATGGCTACTTAATTTGCTATACAGATATAGATGTATAGAAGGAGGCTAATTCATACATTTTCAATCAGAATATTTTGTATAAATATGACCATTATATTGTTAGATTATAGGAGTTACTCTGGTAGGCCTGAAACATTCATCCTCACCTCAACTGTCGGTGCGCACTGCCTTCTTATCACAGGCTTGAAGTAGCTAAAGCTTCACAAAAGTTTGTAAACTTTATTGGGATAATATCAGAAGTTAAGCCATTGTCTATAGAGAAAATATGAACAGGCCTATATATTGCGGCAAACTCAGAATTAGAGTTGCAACTTAATTTGGCCAGAATGAAACAAAACACTTGCAAACTGGTTTAAACAGGCTGCAGTATGTTGCAGCAATTACCAATAAAGGCAAGTGCCTAACATGCCCAACAAATGACAGAAATAGGCTAATGTTATTTATTTTACAGCAGACCTACTTATACCTTATTGTCGCCCTTTCTTGTAGTCAAATGACCTAGTGGCCACATGAGTGGAATGTTACAAATATTTTCCTAGAATTTCATAATTAATAAACATAATTTTAAAAACCATGCAAAAAAATCTGATGTTTCTATGTCAAATGTTTTTTTTATATTTCAGTCTTTAGTGATGTATATATAGTGTAATATTTGGAAGCAAACTCAAAATTGAATACGCTATATCTGACAAGTGTTCTTTTTTGTTGTTGCCCATAACCATTTGTGTGAGTTGTATACTTTGGTTTCGAAGTAAGTTTGTTTAAGAATACCAAGAAAACACTCTGTCACCCTGATTTAGCCCACTGCAGTACAGGTTAAAGTACATATGGAGCACACAATTAAAAAGATACATCAAATGTAATTTTGCCAATGAAAATGTCTCAACAGAATTAAACAAAACAGGTTGTCACGGCTGTCGTAAGAACGGGACCAAGGCGCAGCAGATGTTGAGTTCCACATATTTAATTTAAAGAGAAACTTAAACAAAACAAAATGAAATAAATCAATAAACAAACAACTAACCGTGACTACGTGGTGCACATGCACAAACACAAAACAATATCCCACAAACACAGGTGGGTAAAATAGCTACTTAAATATGATTCCCATTTAGAGACAACGATTACCAGCTGCCTCTAATTGGGAATCATACAAAACACCAACATAGAAAATATAAACTAGAACACAACATAGAAATGATAAACTAGAATACCCCCTAGTCACGCCCTGACCTACTACACCATAGAGAAACAAGGGCTCTCTATGGTCAGGGCGTGACACAGGTTTGCATATTTAAAGAACTGGTTTCGATTAACAAACAAGCTTAAGAATTAGAATTTGTTCTTAACTGACTTGCCTAGTAAAATAAAGGTAAAATAAATAAAAAGCTTACAATAATAGCAATGGTATACAATAATAATAATAATGTTTAGAAATATTTTTTAACTTAACCAGGCAAGTCAGTTAAGAACAAATTATTCCTTACAATGACAGCCTACAGGGGAACAGTGGGTTAACTGCCTTGTTCAGGAGCAGAACAACACATTTTACCTTGTCAGCTCAGGGATTTGATCCAGCAACCTTTCAGGTACTGGCCCAACGCTCTAACCACTAGGCTACCTGCCAACCCAAAGCAACTTATTATATATAAATGTAAGTTCCAAAATCACATCCTACCTGAATAGGGAGATGCACAGTAGCCTGCATTTGGTTGTGACTTATATTAAATTCCCCTTGTAGGCTTTTCACTACAGGCATACTCTTTTCCCTCTATCTTTTGTTTTACTCCAGTGAAAAAGGCCACCTTCAGCAGCAGGCACATGTGCGGGCAAGGAGTGAGAGAATGGTGCTGAAGTGTGAATTCGGGGTGTAGGCTATGATAGACAGCCTCTCCTGGACCATTTGACCTGCTCTCATTTTTATTCACATTTCTGTAGAGGCCAAAATGCGGGCGATGACCAGTTAAGGGTAACCCTGGGCCTTTTCCCCATCAGAGTTGTGTTTCCTTAAAATGGACTTGTTGCAGATAGAAAGTCTGTGCGTAAATACATAGTGCACATAAAAATGACTTTTGAAGTGAGATTCCCATGTACCGAATAAAAAATACAAGTTAAATGGGTTTTCATTACATTTTCAACTCTAGGCCTACTGATGGTTTTGCCAAAATGTTGCGCAGATATAGCAAATGTGACCACTCTGGTATTGGCATGTGCGCTCTTAGCCAACAGTGCAGGTAGAGCCTACTACATGATGAGATTATTATGGACAAAAGTGCAAGATTATTTTTATTTGTCAAATGGCAGCTAAGCATCGATCATCATTCACCAAAATAAGACTGTGTACTTTCACCACCCTGTGAGGTTCATCATAACTTATTTCATCTGTAGCTTAATAAACTGCATGCTTTCCCATGATGTCCTGACATTTTCTTATCCGACATGTAGACTTCTTTACTGCATAAAAGGTTTGGATGGAAACCTGGTTAACATCAAGCCATTTTGAGGATGCTGAAATTGTATTTTGGATGAGTGTGTACATGCATAAGGGGGCTTTTGAAGTAGCTTAATCCGATTTAAACATTGCGACTGGTTTTGTTTATGCCACATATAAAAGGTAATAAAATTTAAAAAGTTCAATGATAAATATTTAGGCTATATTGAAGCATTTGAAGTGTGCAAGGAATAGCCGCTTGGATTGGAGAGGAGGCACGGTGTGTGTTAAGCTTCCCTGAATAACTGGTCCTGCCGGGAGCATATGTGGCCACATTATTATAGGAGGACTTGGGAGAATGATGATCTGCAACAGACAAGCGCATTCAGTATCAGAAGTAAGAATACAGCCAGACTGGCCTGCTACTGTGCCTTTCTATACCTTATAAACCATTGAGTAGGCCCACAGCTGATCCAAATCGAATAAAACGTTCAAATCACAGCTCTTTTGCACCGTTGTGTTTTTATGTGTGATATGATTGCCTTTTGCAGATCTGGACAAACGATCCACCTACTGTACCGCTATTGTCACGATGAATGGTGGCTAGAGGGGCAGGATAGACCCTTAGACTGGTAGACTATACTGACCTGTGGCAGGGTAAAAGTTAACACACGGAAAAGCGTAGTGCCTAAGGGAAGCCCCTAAACACCTTGGTAAAGGGGAGGCAGATGCAAGCAGATGAGGAAATGTGGCTCGGTTGGAATAAATTATATAGTAAAATCTGCAAAATATAAACCAGGGAAAAAAGCACTACCCTGTCCTATTTTGGACCCCCCCCCCCCTTCCCCCAAAGTAAATTGCCATCTGTCTCTACATAAAAATGATAATACAGTATAATGTATAACAATATTGAACCATATAATTAAAGCAACACTCAAAGTCAATCATACGCTTAGCACACAATGTCCCTTTGACTCTGCAGTGAGACTTATTTATAGATTTACAACATTCAGCTCTGTCATACCGACGACATGCTCTGCATACTTTCCCTCCCCCGGAGGCCAAGACGGACGATATGTAAACCCCTTGGTTTCTATATAAAGGCACGTGCCCTGACATAGAGAACACAATATCCAGCTCTGTCTTTCACCCTACAGCCTGCCGCTCCGTCTTCTTCACCTTCAGACCGACAGAAACCTGAGACAGACCAATCAACATGTTGAGAAATAGCCTGGTGTCCTCTGTGGCTGCTGCATCCCAGATTCCAGTCCCACTTTTGTTTTGTTTCTCTGGATGGAAGGCCCACAGGCTAACCCGGAAGTCCAGCGGGATGTGGGAAGGAGGCACTGCTGCAACTTGTTCTCTTGCTCTCTCTCTCTCTTTTTTTCTTTGTCTCTTGTTCTCTCTCTCGTTTTTTTGTCTACTGAACTCTCTCTTTATCTCAATATATCTCTCTCTCTCCATCCCTCCATAGAGATCTGTCTAGCTTCCTAATAGGAGACATTGGCTTTAGCATCAGTCCCCAGGGCAGTGGAAGATGTTTTTCCTATGCACTCCTCTGGCTATGGGTTTACCAAGGGAGAGAGAGACAAGGAAAGTGGATGGGAGGACACACTGTATCCCTCTGCTTGAAGACACTATGGTTCAAGAATAAATGCTTAAAGTTTAGGTTTTGAGTAACCCTTTGCAGATGAGGATTTGTGTTAGGCAGATATACAGTTGAAGTCTGAAGTTTACATACACTCAGGTTGTAGTCATTAAAACTCGTTATTCAACCAATCCACACATTTCTTGTTAACAAACTATAGGTTTGGCAAGTCGGTTAGGACATCTACTTTGTGCATGACACAAGTAATTTTTTTCCCCAACAATTGTTTACAGACAGATTATTTAACTTATAATTCACTGTATCACAATTCCAGTGGGTCAGAAGTGTACATACGTTAAGTTGACTGTGCCTTTAAACAGCTTGAAAGATTCCAGAAAATGATGCCATGGCTTTAGAAGCTTCTGATAGGCTAATTGACATCATTTGAGTCAATTGGAAGTATACCTGTGGATGTATTTCAAGGGCTACCTTCAAACTCAGTGCCTCTTTGCTTGACATCATGGGAAAATCAAAAGAAATCAGCCAAAACCTCAGAAAAAAACATTTGTAGACTTCCGCAAGTCCGGTTCATCCATTTTTATTTAACCTTTATTTAACCAGGTAGGCTAGTTGAGAACAAGTTATCATTTACAACTGGGACCTGGCCAAGATAAAGCAAAGCAGTGCTACACAAACAACAACACCGAGTTACACATGGAATAAACAAACATACAGTCAATAATACAATAGAAAAAAAGTCTATATACAGTGTGTGCAAATGAGGTAGGATAAGGGAGGTAAGGCAATAAATAGGCCACATTGGCGAAATAATTACAATATAGCAAATAAACACTGGAGTGATAGATGTGCAGAAGATGAATGTGCAAGTATGTGCAAAATAAATAAATAACAGTATGGGGATGAGGTAGTTGGATGGGCTATGTACAGGTGCAGTGATCTGTGAGCTGCTCTGACAGCTGGTGCTTAAAGTTAGTGAGGGAGATATGAGTCTCCAGCTTCAGTTATCTTTTCAGTTCGTTCCAGTCATTGGCAGCAGAAAACTGGAAGGAAAGGCGGCCAAAGGAGGAATTGGCTTTAGGGGTGACCAGTGAAATATGCCTGCTGGAGTGTGTGCTACGGGTGGGTGCTACTATGGTGACCAGATAAGGTGGGGCTTTCCATAGCAAAGAATTATAGATGACCTGGAGCCAGTGGGTTTGGCGACGAATATGAAGCGAGGGCCAGCCAACTAGAGCATACAGGTCGCAGTGGTGGGTAGTATATGGGGCTTTGGTGACAAAACGGATGGCACTGTGATAGACTGCATCCAATTTGCTGAGTAGAGTGTTGGAGGCTTTTACGAGGGTATGTTTGGCAGCATGAGTGAAGGATGCTTTGTTGCGAAATAGGAAGCCGATTCTAGATTTAATTTTGGATTGGAGATGCTTAATGTGAGTCTGGAAGGAGAGTTTACAGTCTAACCATACACCTAGGTATTTGTAGTTGTCCACATATTCTAGGTCAGAACCGTTCAGTGTAGTGATTCTGGACGGGCAGGCAGGTGTGGGCAGCGATCCGTGGAAGAGCATGCATTTAGTTTTACTTACATTTAAGAGCAGTTGGAGGCCACGGAAGGAGAGTTGTACGGCATTGAAGCTTGTCTGTGGGTTAGTTAACACAGTGTCCAAAGACGGGCCAGAAGTATACAGAATGGTGTCGTCTGCGTAGAGGTGGATCAGAGAATCACCAGCAGCTAGAGCGACATCATTGATGTATAAAGAGAAGAGAGTCGGCCCGAGAATTGAACACTGTGGCACCCCCATAGAGACTGCCAGAGGTCCGGACAACAGGCCCTCCGATTTGACACACTGAACTCTGTCTGAGAAGTAGTTGGTGAACCAGGCGAGGCAGTTATTTGAGAAACCAAGGCTGTTGAGTCTGCCGATAAGAATCTGGTGATTGACAGAGTCGAAAGACTTGGCCAGGTTGATGAATACAGCTGCACAGTATTGTCAAGGTACCACGTTCATCTGTACAAACAATAGTACGCAAGTATAAACATCAAGGGACCACGCAGCCGTCATACCGCTCAGGAAGGAGATGTCTGTCTCCTAGAGATGAACGTACTTTGGTATGAAAAGTGCAAATTAATCCCAGAACAACAAGGACCTTGTGAAGATGCTGGAGGAAACAGGTACAAATGATCTATATCCACAGTAAAACGAGTCCTATATCGACATAACCTGAAAGGCCTCTCAGCAAGGAAGAAGCCACTGCTCCAAACCACCGTAAAAAAGCCTGACTACGGTTTGCAACTGCACATGGGGACAATGGTCGCACTTTTTGGAGAAATGTCCACTGGTCTGTTGAAACAAAAATGAACTGTTTGGCCATAATGACCATCGTTATGTTTGGAGGAAAAAGGGGGAGGCTTTCAAGCTGACGAACACCATCTTAACTGTGAAGCACGGGGGTGGCAGCATCATGATGTGGGGGTGCTGTGCTGCAGGAGCGACTGGTGCACTTCACAAAATAGATGGCACCATGAGGCAGGAAAATTATGAGGATATATTGAAGCAACATTTCAGGACATCAGTCAGGAAGTTTAAGCTTGGTCACAAATGGGTCTTCCAAATGGACAATGACCCCAAGCATACTTCCAAAGTTGTGCCAAAAATGGTTTAAGGACAACAAAGTCAAGGTATTGGAGTGGCCATCACAAAGCCTTTACCTCAATCCTATAGAAAATTTGTGGGCAGAACTTAAAACTCTGACCCACTGGGAATGTGATGAATGAAATAAAAGCTGAAATAAATAATTCTCTCCACTATTATTTTGATATTTCACATTCTTAAAATAAAGTGTTGATTCTAACTGACCTAAGACAGGGAATTGTTATGAGGATTAAATGTCAGGTATTTAAATGTATTTGGCTAAAGTGTATGTAAACTTCCGACTTCAACTGTGTACTTGCTGTAAAGATGCTGGCTGTGTAAATGATTATTCGGCTTGTCTTGTGAGTCATCATAACAAATGGGCTAGGAATTTCCAGGGACATCACGATATGATATTATCACGATACTTCTAGAGCCTTCAGAAAGTATTCATACCCCTTGACTTATTCCACATGTTGTGTTATAGCCTGAATTCTAAGTCTGAATTGTTTTCTTCACCTATCTACCCAAAATACCTCATAATGACAAAGTGAAAACATGTTTTTAGACATTTACTGAATATGAAATACAGACATTTCTCATTTACATAGGTATTCACACCCCTGTTTAGAATCATATTTGGCAATGATTGCAGCTGTGAGTCTTTCTGGGTAATTCTCTAAGAGCTTTGCACCCTTGGATTGTACAATATTTGCACAATATTCTTTCAAAAATTCTGTCAAGTTTGTTGTTGATCATTGCTAGACAGCCATTTTCAAGTCTTGCCATAGATTTTCAAGCCGATTTAAGTCAAAACTGTAACTAGGCCAGTCATGAAAATTCATGTTCATCGGTAAGCAACTCCAGAGTTTATTTGGCCTTGTGTTTTAGATTATTGTCCTGCTGAAAGGTGAATTTGTCTCTGTCTGTTGGAAAGCAGACTGAACCAGGTTTTCTTCTTGGATTTAGCCAATGCTAATTTATTTATTTTAACCTTTATTTATCTAGGCAAGCTTAGCTATATTCCATTAATTTCTATCCTGACAAAAACTCCCTAGTCCTTGCTTATGACAAGGTTACCCATAACCTAATGCAGCCACCAAATATGAAGTGTTACTCAGTGATGTGTTGTGTTGGATTTTCCCCAAACATAACCCTTTGTAGGACATAAAGATTATTTATTTATTTTTAATATTATTATTTATTTATTTATTCTATTTTTTCAGTTTACTTTAGTGCCTTATTACAAACCAGATCCATGTTTTTAAATATGTTTTATTCTGCACAAGCTTCCTTCTTTTCGCTCTGTCATTTAGGTTAGTATTGTGGAGTAACTACAATATTGTTGATCCATCCTCAGTTTTCTCCTATCACAGCCATTTAACTCTGTAACTGTTTTAAAGTCACCATTGGCCTCATGGTGAAATCCCTGAGTGGTTTCCTTCCTCTCCCTGAACTGAGTTCGGAAGGATGCCTGTAACCTTGTAATGACTGGGTGTATTGTTACACCATCCAAAGTGTAATTAATAACTTCACCATGTTCAAATGAATATTCAAATATTCAATATTCATCTTCTTTTTTTCTTCTTTTTTTACCCATCTACCAATAGAAGCCCTCCCTGGTCTTTGTGGTTGAATCTGTGATTGAAATTCATTGCTTCGACTGAGGGACCTTACCCTTAATTGAATGTGTGAGGTACAGAGATTAGTCATTCAAAAATCATGTTAAACACTTATTGCACACAGAGTGAGTTCATGCAACGTATTATGTGACTTGGTAAGATTTGTTTAACTCCTGAATGTATTTAGGCTTGCCTTAACAAAGGTGTTGAATACTTATTGACTCAAGACATTTCAGCTTTTCATTTCTTATTAGTTTGTCAAATTGTCTGAAAACATAATTCCACTTTGACATTATGGGGTGTTGTGTGTAGGCCAGTGACACAAAACCTAAATGTAATCCATTTTAAAGTCAGGCTGCAACACAACAACATGTGGAGGGGTGTGAATACTTTCTGAAGGATCTTTAGTTGCTGATATGAAATGTATTGCGATTCTCACAATTCTATATGTATTGCGATTCGATACTGTTTATCCATTTTTTTCCCTATGCGATTTGATTTTCCAAACATATTGCTTGCTTTTCAGTGCCTTGCAAAAAAATGTTGTGTTACAAAGTGGGATTAAAATTGTTGACAAAATAGTTACAATTAAATCAATCAATCTTTGTTTCGGCAAGCCTAAATGAGTTAGGGAGTAACATTTGGCCTACTAAATCACATAAGTTACATGAGCTCACTCATGTGATATAATAGGGGTCGACATCATTTTTGAATGACTAACCCTTCCTCTGTCCCCCATCCATACAACATCTGTCAGGTCCCTCAGTTAAGTATTGAATTTCAAGCACAGATTCAACTATAAAGACCAGGGAGATTTTATGAAAGCACCATGAAGAAAGGCAGTGATTGGTAGATGAATAACAATAACAAATCAGACATTGAGCATGGTCAAGTTAATAATTATGCTGTGGATGATGTATTAAATCACCCAGACACATCAAAGATTTACAGTCCTCCTTCTGACCTGAGCTGCAGGACAGGAAGGAAACTGAATGGCCAAGTTACAGTTTCGACTTATATCTGCTTGACAATCTATGGCAAGACTTGAAAATGTCTTGCCAAGATATCCAACATCTTGACAGAGCTTGAAGAATTCTGAAAATAATAATGGGATAATATTGCACAATCCAGGTGTGTAAAGCTCTTAGAGACTTACCCAAGAAGAGGCACAGCTGGAATCACTGCTGAAGGTATTCATAACATGTATTGACTCAGGGAGCTGAATACTTAGGCAACAACTATATTTCAGTTATTTCATTTCTATCAATCTCTAAAAATATATATATAATAATTCTTCGACTTTGACATTACAGAGTATTTGGTGTAGATTGTTGACCTCAAATCCCACATTGTAACACAATAAAATGGGAAGAAATCCAAGGGGTATGAATATTTTTTACAAGGCACTCTATGTCTGCTGCAGAGGGACAAGAGAGCAGGACAAAATGAGATTTGATCAGTCATGGAAATAAAAGTGGTGAAAACATGTTGGCTCACTATTTAAAAAGAAGATGGAGAACAAGGTATAGAACAAGGTATAGAACAAGCTATAGAACAAGCTATAGAACAAGTTATAGGATGAACAATACCAGAGTTTTGGCACAGGTACAGCCGACTAGTGCTAGCTAACGCTGCCTAGAAAAATATTGATATGATGTCATCCCAAATAATATTGCGATATTTAACTGTATGGATTTTTCCCCGCGTCACTACAAATCAATTGCTTATGTTTTAGTAGTGTAACTAGGCTTTCACAGTGAAGCTTAACACAAGCACACATACAAGCACATAACACTATATAAAGGCATTCACCCAGCACTTCGCACTTGCATAGTCATCCTCGCACACGCTCACTCACACCTATACACACACTAACTTATATTCTGTCTCACACACACAAACACACACACATACACACACACACACACACACACACACACACACACACACACACACACACACACACACACACACACACACACACATTAACAGTGTCATAGCTCCCTCCAAGCAGTGTAGGCTGGAGGGGGCTGGCACTCTGATATTGACACCACGGCTGCAGTGTGGTTGGTCCTTGGCCAGTTCTCAGCCGGCTTCGTGACTGCTGCTGTGGATCCCTATAAATCAGACCCAATTACTGGCTACAGCACTGGGCCTTTCATCCACTCACAGACAGGCAGAGAGGGCAAACACAGGCCCCATACCGAGTACTGTAACACAGGCCCAATATCAACTACTGTAGCCTACTCTCCGCCTTTCTATGGACCTCATATCTATTAAGTGTTCATACCACAAACATACTGGTGTGGAAATGATATAGCTTATGCAGGCTCTGTATAGTGCTGGGTGACTGTCCATTTTCACCTGTTTGGGTGAGTTTGCTTTGTTTGGATTACAGAAAAAGGAGGAGGACAGTCCAGTATGAGTTGTGTGTTTTCTGTCTATTCATTTTTTAGATATATTTTGTTTACTTTTGCCCAATGGTTGTTTTTTGGATCAAGCCTTGGTTGGAATGGCGTTTGCTTGGATTGGCATTCTCCAGTGGATTGGATCCCACAATCACACATGAACGAGCGCACACACACACACACACGCACGCACGCTTACACAAACACTCCCCTGACTGCTCTTCCCTTGCTCCAGTCAGAAGAAATGTGTGCACTGTCTCCGTGTGCATATCCAGCCCTATATACGATACAATAGCTTTATCATCCTCGGTTCATACACTCATAAACATTCTCCAGCGTGTGTCACGGTTGCGGCAGAGCCCCCCTGCTAGCTCAGTAAATTGGCCCTGTGTAAACCATTCTGCCCATCTGAAATACCGGGTACATTTAAATCCCTGACATGCCTCTGTAGCGACGTGCCACGACGGGGGGGTTGTCTCATTTACCACCTGGAGGTTTTGAAGTGTCGTAACCATCTCCTCTTACTGAAGGCAGCCAGCAAGGCGGCAGAGATCCTCTTTGTCAAGTGCTGTATTCAACACGCATCAGCCAGACATGTGAGGGAGATATTTCTATATTTCCGGGGAGGCTGGGGGGTTTTGTGCATCTCACAGACTGACAGGGTGAGCGGGCTGGGGGTAAATACCAGTCACGGACCATCCGGAAGAGGAACAAATCTGTTTATTAACCTCGAGAGGAGAAGAGAGAGGAAAAAGAGAGAGGAAAAGGATACACAGACCACAGACTGTCAATCACACATGATGGTCGGTGTTCACTCGTACTCAGACTTGCACGCACGCACACACACACACACACACTCGACCCTTCTCTTGATCGTATCACACACACACACACATACACACACACACACACATACACACACACACATATACACACACACACACGCGCACACACGCACACACACACTCGACCCTTCACTTGATCGTAACACACACACACACACTCTCACACAGCTCCTCAGGGACCTCTAGCACCCTCTCATTTGTCATCCCAGGGCTTCTGAGAGCCTTTTCTTTTCCCTTGGATAACCTCCCTCTTTCCCAGCACTGTAAGTAATGAGCCAGGGTTGACCCTCCATGCCTCATTGTGTTAGATTTCAGCTTCTGACCTTAAAAATGAAAGCAAATCGATAGGGCGGGACACGTGAATTCCAAAGCCCAGGACGCAAGCCAAGTGTGGAGTGGAGGGAGGAATGCGGAGCTGCACAATATACTGGGTAGTAGAGAGGCTCTTTCACCTCACCTTCAATAGGGACCAACACTGTATCACCAGTGTGCTGCAGTGAATTTGCATGTAAATTGTGTGTCACCCAGTGCATTTAGTGTGGGTAATCTAAAGTACCGCAGAGGGGATGGGGGGAGAGAGCTCAGAGCTTAGTCAAGGCTTGGTTTTTAATATTAATTTTCTGTGCGTCAAAATGTACTGGGACACTTTATTTTAAGTGTTATAACACACAGCATTTATCGGAGAATTTTACCTGGCTTTGAGTAGTCGTGATAGTTTACGTGCAGTTTAGAAGGACTTACCGTAGCTATAATATGGTGCAATTCAAGACAATGAAATGACATGTCAAAGTATCAAAGCACCCCAGCAAAGAGAGTGATACATGGTGTAGGTCAAAAGTGTCTTGACCACCTGATGTTTGTATGCACACTGGCCATAAATAACCCCTATTAAAACCCCCAGTCCGGTCAATGTCCAGTCTCCTTCCTAAATGGGCTGACCGTCTCTCTCTCCCTCCATACAATATGCTGTAGCTCGGCAGCGGTGAAGCACATTGTGTGTACTCACTACTCTACTGAGAGTAGTGGCTGGCCGTCAGTTCCAGTTAGCCCAGCATGATAATTGGCCTCCCATTGATAGACGCAGACTCCCTTCACACTCCAGGGGTCTCGGCTCATTGTCGGAAGAGGCGACACACTGCCCGAGAACACTCGAAAATTGCACATCAAATCAGCCATGCTTCACGGGCCGGCGCTAACGCGTGGGGTGGGTACCACGAAGGGGGCGTGTGAGTGTGTGTGTGTTCTTCCATAGCTCCGTGTGCAGTGTCTCTCCGGGGAGTCTAGGGTTTAACGTGGCTAACTGGAGCTGCTGGTGGCTGTGCTCTCTCTCACTCGCTCTTTTTTTCTTCTTCTTCTTCTTCTCTCCTCTTTCTCCGTTACTGCCCAACCCTTTTTCTCTCTCTCCGTCACTTTCAGCCACCCCTCTCTCTTTCTCCCTCCTTCTCCATCCCTCTTTCTTCCTACTACGCCCACAGGGCCTTCGTTACCTCTCTGTCACCGAGCGCAGCGTCCATGGTATAGAGATATAAATAGGCTGTGAGTGGGGAGCCCTGACACCATAAATCCACAGTGGGAGGGACACGAGGGGGAGAGAGGGGTGCAGAGACAGAGGAAAGGGATGTAGTGTACACAAAATGGGGAGAAATAAGGAATATATCATGGAAAGGGAGCGATGCGCTGTAGTGATGAGGCGGTTTGTTGACGTACACAGGGAGAGGGAATTGTTGAACGGTTCAGATGCTGAGTCTCATTAAAAACATCTCACCTGTAGAGGTGCAAACTGTTCTGAGAATGCCTCCAGACTCGGGAGTATGAAGTCAGGGAGGAAAATGGCACTCCAACATCTCTCAACACATCATTTTGAGGATGTCCCTTCTATAACAGTTAACCACTAGAAAGCCTGGATTCGAACCAGGGACTGTAGTGAAGCCTCTTGAACTGAGATGCAGTGCCTTAGACCGCTGCGCCTTTCGGGAGCACTCTTCTCTCTTCCTGTATCTATGCCCTCCCCACTCCATGTGAAAGATACCTACATATCACAACCCACACATACATAATGTATGTGTTTTATGTACTCAAATATATTTAGCCCTAACCTCTTCTCTCTTCCTGCAGCAGCCCTATGCTCCACCCCTCCACCCCATGGCTCCGCCCAGCCCCAGCCACAACAGCTGCAGTCACGGCGGATCCGAGCTGCTGAGTAAAACTAACCTGTACATTCGAGGCCTGCCCCCGGGGACCACGGACCAGGATCTCATCAAGCTCTGCCAACCGTGAGTGTGGTACATACACTCAGACATATAGAAACACACACACCTGCTCCTGCACACAAACACACACACCCACACACACACACCGTATATAAACACACATGCACACCTGCTGACACACACACACAAACACACGCACACCTGCTGGTACACACTCACCCTTACTAAAGTTCCACCAACTGTGAATGTATAGAAACAGACACGGGTAATCATAAAAGCTCTGCCAAGTGTGTGTATGACGCAAAAACACACACATGCGCATGAATGTGCACACACACACACACACCTACACAGAGCTCAATAAAGCCCTAATAAAATGTAGATTGGACTGCCTCCCCCAGGAACCACGGACCAGGACCTCATCAAGCTGCAACCCACAACCCACACAGACACACACACACTTACACACTAACAGCTTTGTTCGGCTCCAATAAATTCCTCATTAATAAAGACTGCAAATTGTGAAATACAGGCTAAAAGCGAAGTCTGCCGGTTGCGTAACATTTTCTTGGCCATCTTTCCAGAAATATCCCAGTCAAATGCAGCCAATTATTTTATGATCTTTTGGAATCGGAACGCTCTGTCCAGTTTTTGGTAATGCTCCTACTATGTCACAAGTTGATCTTGACCCATCAAAATTCCATTAGCTAGACAGCAAACACGATAAGACAATGGAGGCACTCAGCGTTTTGACATTGCATATCTCTTAGCCACATAGTCAGTCCCATTTTGTATAATGTCCCTGTAGACAGTGTCCAATAAAACATTCCTTTTGCCGTTTAACATTGGACATACACCATTACTGCCTCACTGTCCTCTGGTGGATGCTTCACTTCACTTTCTCCAACACACTCTTCCTTTAGCACCCCCCCCCCCCCCCCTGTATTTTTGCCATTCGCCTTGGTCAAAGGCATTGTCTAAGTGCCCCCAAGGTTGCCCGAGGTCTGCTGTGCCAATGAAAATCCAATGAAACTTTAATTAGCCAGGAAACTGTTTCGAGCACAGGCGGGTAGAAACATTTTCACAAAGGTCATCTGGCGCTGAAGTCTGTGACACCCGGGTCCCCCCTCTGGTGTTGTTTTCCTTCTCCGGTCTGCTGAAGCCACACCTCCTCCACCCATGTCCCACTCCCACCCCAACCCGCTCCACCCCACCACAATGGCATCCTCCCTTGGTCCGTCGCACCTTGTCCCCCAGGTTCATGTCAACCTGAAACCTCCGAAATGAGCCTCTGCGGTCTTCAGAAATGTTTTTCGAGCACCTCTGTCACCCACGTTATTTTCTCTAATCAGTATCATGGAGTTGGCTGACTCTGCATATTTATGAGTGTTTTCCTCTCAGTGGTTTTGAAAACCCGACCCTAGGCAACAGCGACTAGAGTCTGGTGACAATGACGGACTCTTTTGACAACTTCAAGAAGGAAAAAAAAAGAGGAGTCCTCTTCAGACAGACAACTCTCTCAACAAATCATGATGCCAGTTTGTAGTTGATGCTTACGAGCCACTTG
The DNA here is from genome assembly GCF_002021735.2 of Oncorhynchus kisutch. Classification (NCBI taxonomy): domain Eukaryota; kingdom Metazoa; phylum Chordata; class Actinopteri; order Salmoniformes; family Salmonidae; genus Oncorhynchus; species Oncorhynchus kisutch. Next base: position 40,818,225 of record NC_034190.2, on the reverse strand, counting down.
CGAAATGCAGTAACAAAATGTTGTTTGATTTTAGTCCTTGTGTTGTGCTGAGCCGTACTGGTTCCCGAGACGGGGTCTGCGGGGTCACACGCACTGTGAAACAGCCCCAGCAGCCTAGAATCCCAGTATCTCCAAAGCAAGCAGAGTGCCGCCAACGGATGCATTCTTGAGAGTGTGCCATATCGTAGCCGCTGATTGGAGGTCGTTACACACTGCCTGAGATATGTTTGGAAATGACGCAGCAAGCTACACTCTCCCACAAGTCCTCACACAACTGCTACAACTTCCTCAATTACTTCAAACATGGCCAAAATAAAAGAGAATCAATAACAACAATGGCCATAGAGTTTCTAATTATATGCACCGAGAGCAGTTGGATTTGGGAGTGTGCTTAATCTGTGTTTTATTCAGTTGGCTGGATGTGTAGCTCTCCAGAACCATCAGCCTGATATATGGGCATGGAGAAGCAGCCAGAGAAGTGGGTTTTGGCTGAACACCCAGAACGAAAAGCATGGATGGAACAGCCATTACCATGAGAAAACTGCATGGACAAGTGGGCAGTTGGGGTACGGGGCCATTAGTGGTTGAGCAGTGCTGGGGATTTCTTGTTTGCAGTCCACCACCTAGGAGAGGTAGAGGGGCTGAGGCCGCAGGTTCTTTTGAGGAAAGAGCACATTTTAGAAGGTAGACTTGGGGCCCACACTTGGAATAACAGGGGCATTCATTCTCCCTAAAAAATCCATAAATCAAAAAGCCAAGATTGAATGGACCACAGAGCTCTCCTCCCTCCTCCTCCCTTCTGCCTCTTCTGTTCTTCCCTGCCTACCGTTGTCCCTCCATCCCTCACTTCTGGTTCTCTGCACCCAATTTCAGCTGTGGACCGGCTACAGCTGTGCCCTCTGTCATGCTGCTTTCCCTAGCGTGGCGCCTGATCAAATGGAGAGAAACCCAAATCAAGAGCTAATCACCGCCAATTGTCCAAATAACCTTTCCCATGTGTGGCGAGGGAAGGAGGGAGGGGTGAGAGGGTGGGAAGGGAGGGGTTGGAGCTCCACACAGCAGAGGACCACCTGTTCCACAGAGCCACTGCGATCCGAAGCGCCACATTATCCCAAACGATTCTGAGGCCCTCTGTTGACACAAGCCGGCCGACTATCAGTGCCTCCCCGATCCCACGGGCTCCTTTTCAACAAACTGCCAAAGGGAGGGAGTGTGAGAGAAGACACTCCAGTCGGCCCAGCCTCGGCCCTTTCGGCTCAGTCATCGATGCCCTGTCTGCCAAACGCTTTTTGGTCAAGCTCTGTCAGAACGGACCAAGATAGCGGTGCTTAACCTCTGAGGTGGCGAGACAACTGCAGGAATGCCCAGACCAAACTCCTCCCCCACCCCACCAACAAAACGTTGTCAACCAGATCCTCTGGATGTTTCGGGAACAGAAAGAATCACTCTCTCACTTGATCTTACTCTTCTTCTGTCTCTCATTGCCACTATCGCTACAATACCCGGCAACAACACAAATTGTCATGTGCTTTGTGTGGTGAATTTACATGCTCATTTACTTGCCTGGTTCAAACTAACAACATACAAAATGCCTGTATCCTCCACAACATTGATCTGGAGAGCAGTTGCTGTGCAGTGGCTGATATACCTCCAGGCAATCTCCTACATTATTCATCCCCCCATTACTGCTTAGTTCATTAGGATCCCCATTACAGTGTCTTCCAACAATGTTCACACCCCTTGACTTTTCCACATGTTGTTGTGTTACAGCCTGAATTTAGAAGGGATTAAATTGAGATGTTTTAGTCACTGGCCTACACACAATACGCCGTCATGTCAAAGTGGAAGTATGTTTTTAGTAAATGAATAAAACATCAATAAGTAATCATCCCCTTTGTTATGGCCTAAATAAGTTGAGTAAAAAGTTGCTTAACAAGTCACATAATAAGTTGCATGGACTGGGTGCAATAACAGTGTTTGACATGATTTTGTGAACAACTGCGTATCTGTAAAGTCCCTCAGTTGAGCAGTACATTTGTTAACACTTTACTTGACATCCAGCGTCATAACACATTATAACAAGATCATAACCATGTCTTAATGTCATCAAATCAAATAAAATCAAATGGTATTTGTCACATGCACCGAATACAACAGGTGTAGACTTTACAGTGAAATGTTTACTTACAAGCCCTTAACCAACAATGCTTTAAGAGGTAAATTCTTTTACAAATAAGTAGATAATAAATAGATAAATAAAAAATAAAAGTAACATTAAACAGCAGGAGTAAAATAATAAGCGAGGCTATATACAGGGTATTACGGTACAGAGTCAATGTGGAGGCTATATACAGGGTATTACGGTACAGAGTCAATGTGGAGGCTATATACAGGGCATTACGGTACAGAGTCAATGTGGAGGCTATATACAGGGTATTACGGTACAGAGTCAATGTGGAGGCTATATACAGGGTATTACGGTACAGAGTCAATGTGGAGGCTATATACAGGTTATTACGGTACAGAGTCAATGTGGAGGCTATATACAGGGTATTACGGTATAGAGTCAATGTGGAGGCTATATACAGGGTATTACGGTACAGAGTCATTGTGGAGGCTATATACAGGTTATTACGGTACAGAGTCAATGTGGAGGCAAATGACAGCGGGTACCTGTACAGAGTCAATGTGGAGGCTATATACAGGGCATTACGGTACAGAGTCAATGTGGAGGCTATATACAGGGTATTACGGTACAGAGTCAATGTGGAGGCTATATACAGGGTATTACGGTACAGAGTCAATGTGGAGGCTATATACAGGTTATTACCGGTACAGAGTCAATGTGGAGGCTATATACAGGGTATTACGGTACAGAGTCAATGTGGAGGCTATATACAGGGTATTACGGTACAGAGTCAATGTGGAGGCTATATACAGGGTATTACGGTACAGAGTCATTGTGGAGGCTATATACAGGTTATTACGGTACAGAGTCAATGTGGAGGCAAATGACAGCGGGTACCTGTACAGAGTCAATGTGGAGGCTATATACAGGGCATTACGGTACAGAGTCAATGTGGAGGCTATATACAGGGTATTACGGTACAGAGTCAATGTGGAGGCTATATACAGGTTATTACCGGTACAGAGTCAATGTGGAGGCTATATACAGGGTATTACGGTACAGAGTCAATGTGGAGGCTATATACAGGGTATTACGGTACAGAGTCAATGTGGAGGATATATACAGGGGGTGCCAGTACAAAGTCAATGTGGAGGCTATATACACGGGGTACCAGTACAGAGTCAATGTGGAGGCTACATACAGGGGTTACCAGTACAGAGGCTACGTACCAGTACAGAGTCAATGTGGAGGCTATATACAGGGGGTACCAGTACAGAGTCAATGTGGAGGCTACATACAGGGGGTACCAGTACAGAGTCAATGTGGAGGCTACATACAGGGGGTACCAGTACAGAGTCAATGTGGAGGCTATATACAGGGGGTACCAGTACAGAGTCAATGTGGAGGCTACATACAGGGGGTACCAGTACAGAGTCAATGTGTGGGGGCACCGGTTAGTTAAGGTAATTGAGGTTATATGTAGGTAGAGTTAAAGTGAATATGTATAGATTATAAACAGAGAGTAGCAGCAGTGTAAAAGAGGGGTCTGGTAGCCATTTGATTAAATGTTCAGGAATCTTTTGGCTTGAGGGTAGAAGCTGTTACGGAGCCATTGGACCTCGACTTGGCACTCCGGTACCGCTTGCCGTGCGGTAGCAGAGAGAACAGTCTATGACTAGGGTGACTGGAGTTTTTGACCATTTTTAAGGTCTTCCTCTGACACCACCTGATATAGAGGTCCTTGATGGCAGGACGCTTGGCCCAATGATGTACTGGGCCGTACGCACTACCCTCTGTAGTGCCTTGTGGTTGGAGGCCGAGTAGATGCCATACCAGGCGGTATTGCAACCAGTCAGGTATAGAACCTTTTGAGGATCTGAGGACCCCATGCCTAATCTTTTCAGTATCCTGAGGGGGAATAGGCTTTGTCGTGCCCTCTTCACGATCGTCTTAGTGTGTTTGGACCATGATGGTTACCCTTTAGCTCAGTGTGGTTGTTGCCTGTAATCCATGGCTTCTGGTTGGGGTATGTACGTACTGTCACTGTGGGGACGACATCATCGATGCACTTATTGATGAAGCCAGTGACTGATGTGGTGTACTCCTCAATGTCGTCGTGAGAATCCCGGAACAAATCTGTCTGTGCTAGCAAAACAGTCCTGTAGCTTAGCATTATCTTAATCTGACCACTTTCTTATTGACCGAGTCACTGGTGCTTCCTGCTTTAGTTTTTGCTTGTAAGCAGGAACCAGGAGAATATAATTATGGTCAGATTTGCCAAATGTAGGGCAAGGGAGAGCCTTGTATGCATCTCTGTGTGTGGAGTATAGGTGGTATAGAGTTTTTTTCCTTCTGGTTGCACATTTAACATGCTGATAGATATGAGGTAAAACTGATTTGAGTTTCCCTGCATTAAAGTCCCCGGCCACAAGGAGCGCCACCTCTGGATGAGCGTTTTCCTGTTTGCTTATGGCTGTATACAGCTCATTGAGTGCTGTCTTAGTGCCAGCATCGGTCTGCTGTGGTATATTGACAGGTACAAAAAATGTAGATGTAATCTCTCTTGGTAAATAGTGTGGTCTACAGCTTATCATGAGATACTCTACTTCAGGCGAGCAAAACCTCGAGACCTCCTTAGATTTCTTGCACCAGCTGTTGTTTACAAATATGCGTAGGCCGCCGCCCCTTGTCTTACCAGAGACCGCTGTTCTATCCTGCCAAAAAAGCTTAAAACCCGCCAGTTGTATGTTAGTCATGTCGTCGTTCAGCCAAGACTCGGTGAAACTATAAGATATTGCAGTTTTTAATGTCCCGTTGGTAGGATATACGTGCTCGTATTTCATCTATTTTATTATCGATTGATTGTAAGTTGGGTAATAGGACCGATGGTAAAGGCAGATTACCCTCTCGGTGACGGATCCTTACAAGGCACCCGGACGTCATCCACTATACCTCCGTCTTGAGGAACCTTGTCGGGTGTCTGGAGTAAATCTGTCCCATCCGACTCGTTGATGAAGAAGAAGAATTCCTCCAGTACGGGGTGAGTAATCTCTGCCCTGGACATGGTGACAGAAACATTATGTACAAAATAAGTTACAAATAACATGAAAAAAACATACACAGTAGCACAATTGGTTACGGGATCGTAAAACGGTGGCCATCTCCTTTGGCCCCGTTGTTACAGCATAACAGCTGACATAACTTGTCATAACCTGTCATAATATGGTCACAACACTGTCATGACCCATATATGGCTGCCTTGCCTGGTTCACCAATTACTTTGCAGACAGAGTTCAGTGTGTCAAATCGGAGGGCATGCTGTCCGGCCCTCTGGCAGTCTCTATGGGGGTGCCACAGGGTTCAATCCTCGGGCCGACTCTTTTCTCTGTATATATCAATGATGTTGCTCTTGCTGCGGGCGATTCCCTGATCCACCTCTACGCAGACGACACCATTCTATATACTTCCGTCCCGTCCATGGACACTGTGCTATCTAATCTCCAAACGAGCTTCAATGCCATACAACACTCCTTCCGTGGCCTCCAACTGCTCTTAAACGCTAGTAAAACCAAATGCATGCTTTTCAACCGTTCGCTGCCTGCACCCGCACGCCTGACCAGCATCACCACCCTGGATGGTTCCGACCTTGAATATGTGGACATCTATAAGTACCTAGGTGTCTGGCTAGACTGTAAACTCTCCTTCCAGACTCATATCAAACATCTCCAATCGAAAATCAAATCAAGAATCGGCTTTCTATTCCGCAACAAAGCCTCCTTCACTCACGCCGCCAAACTTACCCTAGTAAAACTGACTATCCTACCGATCCTCGACTTCGGCGATGTCATCTACAAAATTGCTTCCAACACTCTACTCAGCAAACTGGATGCAGTTTATCACAGTGCCATCCGTTTTGTCACTAAAGCACCTTATACCACCCACCACTGCGACTTGTATGCTCTAGTCGGCTGGCCCTCGCTACATATTCGTCGCCAGACCCACTGGCTCCAGGTCATCTACAAGTCCATGCTAGGTAAAGCTCCGCCTTATCTCAGTTCACTGGTCACGATGGCAACACCCATCCGTAGCACGCGCCCCAGCAGGTGTATCTCACTGATCATCCCTAAAGCCAACACCTCATTTGGCCGCCTTTCGTTCCAGTTCTCTGCTGCCTGTGACTGGAACGAATTGCAAAAATCGCTGACGTTGGAGACTTTTATATCCCTCACCAACTTCAAACATCTGCTATCTGAGCAGTTAACCGATCGCTGCAGCTGTACATAGTCTATCGGTAAACAGCCCACCCATTTTTACCTACCTCATCCCCATACTGTTTTTATTTATTTACTTTTCTGCTCTTTTGCACACCAATATCTCTACCTGTACATGACCATCTGATCATTTATCACTCCAGTGTTATTAATCTGCAAAATTGTAATTATTCGCCTACCTCCTCATGCCTTTTGCACACAATGTATATAGACTCCCCTTTTTTTCTACTGTGTTATTGACTTGTTAATTGTTTACTCCATGTGTAACTCTGTGTTATCTGTTCACACTGCTATGCTTTATCTTGGCCAGGTCGCAGTTGCAAATGAGAACTTGTTCTCAACTAGCCTACCTGGTTAAATAAAGGTGAAATAAAAATAAATAAAAAATATTTACACCTGTTTTGACAGATATTGTGCTATTTTATGGCTAGTTGTGACACCTACATAAGAGTGTCAAAACCCACTTTTATTCAAATCTGTTTTTTCCCTACCAAGAAGTTTCCTTTCGTTTGAAAGTTATTTTCTTAAGTCCTTTGTTGTTATTGTAATGAATTCTTTACATATTTGTTTTTACAGCATATCCTGACCATCCTGTGTCACGTTACTTGGACAAAGAAAATATACTTTATGACACTGTCAAGAAGCATTATGGCCATCATAATCATATAAGCCAGATAGGCCTATTAGGTACATCCCCTAATACCAAAGAAAATATCAGCATGTAAAGTAGCTTGTTAGCTGTAAAATTGCCTCAACAAACTGGACTATCAATTTAGGAGTCTACAATCTCACCATGTTCAAGCTGCAGATCGATGTGCCTCCCAGAGTGGAGACTGACATTCACAACGACAGATATACTTTTAAGGAGATGGGAAACGTTGCCCATGTTATGTCAATGGGCCTCACGGTGCATTCTGGGACAAGAAGCGCTCCTTCTATTGTGCTCTAGCTCGAAAACCCAACATTAGCACAAATTCGTCAACAAGAAGTACAACATTACACATCTTTTTTCCCGAGATGTGAGATAATTAACTTGCCATCTGTAATATTGTATAACTTTGGAATCGTGACATTTCGTAATTTCGAGGAAAATGGCATGTTTCAAAACATACTGGCTTTGAGAATGGATTGCATGACGATTAGTTTAGCAAAGGTTAAAAAATAATAATAATAATTATCTTCAGCAGCATCTGTTTCCTACCTTAGCATTAGGCATTTGTTTTAGAGTATTTAGAGTATTAGAGATGGGAACTAATGGAGAAAGTCAAAGCTTGTAGCGCTGCTTTAGCTGTGACACGTGTAGATTAGCGAGTGATTGGGTGAGAAAAAAATATATATTTTGAATTCAGGCTGTAACTCAACAATTTGTGGAATATATCAAGGGGTATGAATATTTTCTGAAGGAACTGAATGTCTGTTTGAAGTGTATGCAAATAGATTATACAAGTGGTTAGGCATTTTCAACACACAGACCAGACGAGTAGACCATTTCTCCTCGACCATGAAACACTATCGTGTATGCTGTTGATGTTGGTTCTGTGTGTGCAGTTAAGGGCAAGGCGGGCTGCCTTGTTTTGAGCCAGCTGCATCTTTGCTAGGTCTTACTTTGCTGACCCTGACCATATTACTGGACGGTGCATTCGGGAAAGTATTCAGACCCCTTGACTTTTTCCACGTTTTGTTATGTTACAGCCTTCTTTTAAAATGGACTTTAAAAAACTATCTACACATAATGACAAAGCAAAAATGACAAAGCAAAAATCGAAATTGTTCCAAATGTATTAAAATACAAAACTGAAATATTACATTTACATAAGTATTCAGACCCTTTAGTCAGTATTTTGTTGAAGCACCTTTGGCAGCCATTACAGCCTCGAGTCTTCTTGGGTATGATAATACAAGCTTGGCACACTTGTATTTGGGGAGTTTCTCCCATTCTTCTCTGCAGATCCTCTCAAACTCTGTCAGGTTGGAAGGGGAGTGTTACTGCACAGCTATTTTCAGGTCTCTCCAGGTTCATGTCCAGGCTCTGGCTGGGCCATTCAGAGACTAATCCTGATGCCACTCCTGCGTTGTCATGGCTGTGTGCTTAGGGTTGTTGTCCTGTTGGAAGGTGAACCTTCACCCTAGTCTTAGGTCCTGAGCGCTCTGGAGCAGGTTTTCATCAAGGATCTCTCTGTACTTTGCTTCATTCATCTTTCCCTCGATCCTGACTAGTGTCCCAGTCCCTGCCACTGAAAAACATCCCCACAGCATGATGCTGCCACCACCATGCTACACCGTAGGGATGGTGCCAGGTTTACTCCAGATGTGATGCTTGGCATTCAGGTCAAAGAGTTCAATCTTGGTTTCATCAGACCAGAGAATCTTGCTTCTCATGGTCTGAGAGTCCTTAAGGTGCCTTTTGACAAACTCCAAGTGGGCTGTCATGTGCCTTTTACTGGGGAGTGGCTTTCATCCGGCCACTCTACCATAAAGGCCTGATTGCTGGAGTGCTGCAGGGATGGTTGTCCTTCTGGAAGGTTCTCCCATCTCCACAGAAGAACTCTGGAGCTCTGCCAGAGTGACCATCGGGTTCTTGGTCACCTCCCTGACCAAGGCCCTTCTCCTCCGATTGCTCAGTTTGGCAGGTCGGCCAGCTCTAGGAAGAGTCTTGGTTGTTCCAAACTTCTTCCATTTAAGAATAATGGAGACCACTGTGTTCTTGGGGATCTTCAATGCTGCAGAAATGTTTTGGTACCCTTCCCCAGATGTGTGCCTCGACACAATCCTGTCTCAGAGCTCTACGGACAATTCCTTCGACCTCATGGCTTGGTTTTTGCTCTGACATGCACTGTCAGCTGTGGGACCTTATATAGACAGGTGTGTGCCTTTCCAAATCATGCCCAATCAATTGAATTTACCACAGATGGACTCCAATCAAGTTGTAAAAACATCTTAAGGATGATCAATGGAAACAGGATGCACCTGAGCTCAATTTCGAGTCTCATAGCAAAGGGTCTGAATACTTATGTAAATGAGGTATTTCTATTTTGATTTTTTTAATACAAGTGTAGGTTGATGAAAAAATATATATATATTTTAGAATAAGGCTGTAACGTAACAAAATATGGAAAAAGTCAAGGGGTCTGAAGACTTTCCGAAGGCACTGTATAACATGGTATCAGGACAGCTTGGCTTTTCATAGGCACTACCTCTGTTTGTAATTCCCAAATGCCTGAAGGTACCACGTTCATCTGTACAAACAATAGTATGCAAGTATAAACACCATGGGACCACACAGCCATCATACCGCTCAGGAAGGAGACATGTTCTGTCTCCTAGAGATGAATGTACTTTGGTACAAAAAGTGCAAATCAATCCCAGAACAACAGCAAAGGACCTTGTGAAGATGCTGGAAGAAACAGGTACAAAAGTATCTATCCACAGTAAAACAAGTCCTATATCGACATAACCTGAAAGGCCGCTCAGCAAGGAAGAAGCCACTGCTCCAAAACCGCCATAAAAAGCCAGACTACGGTTTGCAACTGCACATGGGGACAAAGACCGTACTTTTTGGAGAAATGTCCTCTGGTCTGATGAAACAAAAATAGAACTGTTTGGCCATAATGACCATCAAAAAAGGGGGAGGCTTGCATCCCAACCGTGAAGCACGGGGGTGGCAGCATCATGTTGTGGGAGTGCTTTGCTGCAGGAGGGACTGGTGCACTTCACAAAATAGATGGCGTCATGAGGAAGGAAAATTATGTGGATATATTGAAGCAACATCTCAAGACATCAGTCAGGAAGTTAAAGCTTGGTCGCAAATGGATCTTCCAAATGGACAATGACCCCAAGCATACTTCCAAAGTTGTGGCAAAATGGCTGTGGCTTAAGGACAACAAAGTCTAGGTATTCGAGTGACCATCACAAAGTCCTGACCTCAATCCTATAGAACATTGTAAAGAACTGAGAAAGTGTGTGCAAGCAAGGATGCCTACAAACCTGAGTCAGTTACACCAGCTCTGTCAGGAGGAATGGGCCAGTTCACCCAACTTACCGTGGGAAGATTGTGGAAGGCTACACGAAACGTTTGACCCAAGTTAAACTATTTGAAGGCAATGCTACCAAATACTAATTGAGTGTATGTAAACTTCTGATCACTGGGAATGTGATGAAAGAAATAAGAGCTGAAATAAATCATTCTCCCTACTATTATTCTGACATTTCACATTCTTAAAATAAAGTGGTGATCCTAACTGACCTAAGACAAGGAATTTGTACTCTGATTAAATGTCAGGAATTGTGAAAAACTGTTTAAATGTATTTGGCTAAGGTGTATGTAAACTTCCGACTTCAACTGTATGTCTATTTTTATATGGCCTATTGATTAACGTCACCATTTACCTTGAAACATGTCATCATTCCAAACATTGTACAATGTTGTGTCTCATTGGGCAACTAGGCTATAAATAGGAGCTAAGTGCAATGGTCAGGTCATTCTGAGGAAGACCTCAGCCTGACGTCGACACGTCAGTCACCTGTTCGTGTCCTGTACAATGGGTGAAAGTGAGCAATAAGTCAATCTCTACCTTTTTTTGTTGAGTGCTCCAATCCTTCCTACCTTGAATTAGTCCGTTTGGAAGTTTTTCTTGGGAAACCATTTCCATGATTTGAGTCCTTGTTTGGAGCACCCCTCCTTTCCTTTGTTTGCTGAAGCGCGAAGGCCCACCTGAACTATTGGTAAAAAAAAATGGGTCAATGTGCCCTTGAGTAAGGCACTTAACACTAAATCGCTCTGGATAACAGCATCTGCTTAATGACTAAAATGTAAATGTAAAATGAAAGTGCCCCTCCATCCATTACAGTTGCAGCAGCCTAAAGACGGATTGACTTTAGGACAGGAAGCAGAGACTCTACAATTTCCTTCCCTCCCAGGTGCTTTGACGTATCCTCCCTCTCGGTCTCCATCCCTTCCCCCGCTTTCTCTCTCACTCTTTCCCTTTCATCTGGAGTAGTGTGGAGAAAGCAACACAGATGAGATGTGTTCATTTGTGCGTGTCAGACAGAAATGCGTGGCATGTCGGCTTGACAGGTTGTAGACGGGTGTGGACAAACATTCTGGAATGCTGAAGCTTGAAAGAGAACTGTGGTAATAGCTATACTAGTGGAAAATAGCCATACTGTACCCTGTACCCATTACCCCTTCTATTAAACATACAAGTACACACACATACAAGTACACACACAAACACACAGCCATTTTTCTCTCCCACTCACTCCATTAAAAGCACTCCGTATCTATAGTGGAGCCACTGTTGTCTTTCACTCTTGTTCTCTCTTTCTCTCATTCTCTTGTTCTCTCACTCTCTCGCTCTCATTCTCTCTCCCGTCCTCTCTCTCGCTCTCTCTCTTGCTCCTACTCTGGCTCTCTCCCTCCCTCTGGTACATGTGGGTGGAGATCTCTGTAGTGAGCTACAAGCTGATGACCGGCCAGCATCTTTCACCAGCACTACCTGTCAGAGATGCATTATCCTGTGTGTGTGTGTGTGTGTGTGTGTGTGTGTGTGTGTGTGTGTGTGCATGTGCGCGCGCGTGCGTGCGTGTGCGTGCGTGCTCAGAGTGAATTTGTGTGTGTGTTAGTGTGTTCATGCGTTAAGCGTGTGCATGTGTGTGTGTTATTTTGGGCCTGATAGAGATCCTGGGGTGACAATGACATCACCACTAAATAATTCTCAGGTCATCTGCAGGCACTAACTCAACATGGCCAACACTGCAATTGGAGGCTAGTCAGGCTAGCCTCAGTTAAAGCCTCTTAAACTTGACAACAAAGAGCCAGATCCCAGATGAGGTTAAACTTGACAGGGTTTCTTGAAGCCAGAAAATGATTGGCCTAATCCACCGGGTCACAATTTGTCAAAGAGCCGTTGTTGCCAGAAGCGCAATTTTCATAATTCATATTGGACGCAGTAATGTCAGGATGACATTTAGAAATAGTTCTGTTGTCTTCCACAGTGGGAATATGTCCCACGGTGAGTAGAACCGGAGGGTGAGGAGGGCCAAAGAGCTTAGACCTGCAGATCATAGAAAACCATTGTATCACCTGATAGTAGCAGGGAGAGTAGAGCTTAACTGACAACAGTAACATCTTGTACAGTGGTAGTGCAGTGGCCATACTGTGGGATATCTTCAAAGGGCAGGTCCCTCTACAGTATACAAGTACAGCTCAGGAGAGTGGAGCGTGATTGATTTTGATTCAGTGCTACTCGAGTGAGCAGCGGCTCTCCCCCCTGCCAGGTGTCCATCAGGATAGAGCAGACTAGTTCAGCAGTGCACAGCACCTGCCTGTCTGTCTCCGCAGTACACTGGGAGACTGGGGCTGCATCCCGAGTGGCACCCTATTCCCTATATAGAGCCCTGGGCTCTGGTCAAAAGTAGTGCACTATATAGGGAAATGTAGTGCCATTTGGAACACACTTTGGGCCTCCTTGCCTGCCCTAACTCTCTGTCCAGTAGTCACAGAGGAAGCTCCTATGCTTCCAGGTGTACTGGTCCTAGTCCTTATTGCCCCACTTCACAAATAGCTGTGATTTGACCCCTGTCTGCCAGGCTCACCTTTAGTGCTCTGAGAGGGGTCGGCTGAGCTTGAGTGTCAACCGGAATGTGGGACTAACTCAGGGGCCCGGGATTCCAAGGTGCCATACCTTGATGTAACACACCTCTCTCTCTCTCTTTCCCGTTTCACTTTCCCACTTTCACTTTATCACTCAACTATTTCTCAGAACCCCTTGTCAGACACCCCGGGGTGCCCACACACACACACACACACACACACACACACACACACACACACACACACACACACACACACACACACACACACACACACACACACACACACACACACACACACACACACACACACAGGACAGAATGTGACTGTATCCCCCTAGTGGATGTGGTTATACCATGTAGTCAGTGGAAACACAGACATGAAGCAGAAACTGCCTGGAGCTCTTTCCCACCTACCTGTCATGCCACTTCACATGTCTACCACAGCAAACAAACACCCAGACAGCGAGGGCCTTTGGAGAGCCAGCGGGGGGACAACACCACGCTTGGGTGGTCTGCCAGTCTCCCTCACCCCTCCTCCTGCAAAGCTGCACCAGTGATGTGTGCTGGCTCCGGCCTGCTCTCCATCCCCACATAAGAACCACTTCACCCACAGCGCTATGGCAGAAACGCCTGGATAATGCCTGGATAATTTCACCCAGGGAGGAAAAGGGTGGATATTCAAACGATTCAAAGGATCTAATGTCATCATCAGACCTCAACCTCCACCCAAAAAGTAGAAGATGTGGTTGAGGCTACGCATCATATTTCAATGCCCAGAAAACTGTCAGATGAATACATTTGTACAGATTTCAACACTATAAAACCACCTGTATTCCTTCGTATTATTGTCAGAGAGAGAGAGGAAAGCTTTGACTATGTACAGACTCAGTTAGCATAGCCTTGCTATTGTAGGCAGACCTGGCTCTTTTTTTTACCTTTATTTAACTAGGCAAGTCAGTTAAGAACACATTGTTATTTACAATGATGGCCTAGGAACAGATGGTTAACTGCCTGTTCAGGGGCAGAACGACAGATTTGTACCTTGTCAGCTCGGGGATTTGAACTTGCAACCTTCCGGTTACTCGTCCAACGCTCTAACCACTAGGCTACCCTGCCGCTCTCAAGAGAAGACAGGCTATGTGCAGACTGCCCACAAAAGGAGGTGGAAACTGAGCTGAACTTCCTAACCTCCTGCCAAATATATTGCCATATTAGAGACACATATTTTCGGATTTGAAAGCAAACCCAATTTTGATAAACTCGCATATCTATTGGGTGAAATGCCACAGTGTGCCATCACAGCAGAAATATTTGTGGCCTGTTGCCACAAGAAAAGGGCAACCAGTGAAGAACAAACACGATCTCAAATACAACCCATATTTATGTTTATTTATTTTCCCTTTTGTACTTTGTGTTGTCTTAAGGGTAAAAAATGACCTGTCCCTATGTTTAACAGCAGAGAAAACCTCCTAAACGATATGTTTTCAACTTGGAATTTGATGACTTTTCCTAGAGTGACCAGCCTTACAAAAAGTGATACATTGTCGTTGTTCATATTTCCATGAAAGCTGTAGACCCAGCAATTATAAAATCATTTACACACCACAAAAACCACAAAGACGCACACACACACACACACTGATTGAACTCAGACAAAACTAAAACTTTATTGTGAATGTGCAGCATCTCCCCTCCACGACCCCACACATGACCCAAGTTCACAGACAAAATAAACACAATTTCAGACAAAATAAACAACATCTCAGACAAAATAAACATTTCTTGAAAGCATTGTTTACTAATGGGGAATGCAGTCAGAGGCTATAAAAGGTGCTGCAGATGACAGTCCCCCCAGTTCTCTCTTTGCTGATGAGTGCATGTTTCAGTGCCCAACAGGTCGTAGATCTGATTTTTTCAGATGTCCAGGAGGAACAAGAGAACAAAGATTTAGAAGAAGAGCAGGTATCTGAAGAAGAAGATGGGGAAGAATACAACCCAGAGCACGATGCATCATCTTCAGATGAAGAAGAAATCCCTACATTTTTGTCAAAGAACAGCAAAATAACATGGTCCTTGTCACCATATGACAACCAGGGCCAAATGGCAGCACAAATGTCATAAGGACCCCAGGGCCCACAAGACATGCAGTTGCCCAGTACATCGCCTCAACATTCTACATGTTCATCACACCAGCCATCGAAAAAAAATCATCCTGGATATGACAAATTTGGAGGGTTTCCATAAATATGGAGACAACTGGAAAAGGATGGATGAGATTTACCTGCGTGCCTACATAGGGCTGCTAATCTTAGCTGGTGTGTATAGGTCCCGAGGCGAGGCTACATGTAATCTCTGGGATGTAGAGAGTGGAAGGGTGGTTTTCTGGGTTTTCTGTCTTTCGCACTTTCTGAAGAATGCTACGATTTGATAACCGTGAGTCAAGACCTGCAAGACGTGTGAGAGACAAACTGGCGGCCGTAAGAGAGGTCCGGGAGAAGTGGGTGGAGCGTCTGCCATACCTCTACAACCCTGGGCATGAAGTAACAGCGGATGAGCAACTGGTTCCATTCAGAGGTACATTTTTAGTTTCATATCTGTAATGTAAGTGATTTTCTCTGTTCATTTCATTATGTATTGCTATATTATCTTTGATTTCTGTGTTTTTTTTCTGTGACATTAACACTAATTACTGATAGTAATCTCTTGGGTCAAATGGTCGCTGTCCTTTCCGGCAGTATATGACCAGTAAGCCAACAATGCATGGCATCAAGATATGGGTGGCCCGGGATGCACAATCCAGCTACGCTTGGAAGATGCAAGTCTACACAGGGAAGCCGACCAGTGGAGGCCCGGAGAAGAACCAGGGGATGCAGGTTGGGCTTGATGTGACAGATGGACCGCCACTCTAGTTTCTGACCTCCCAAAGAGGAACAAGAATGTGGTCCTCCTGAGCACACTGCACTAAATGGCTGAGATCAATGATCGTGAGGACAGGAAGCATACTGGACGACAACCACAACAAACGAGGCGTGGACAACCTGGACAAGGAATTTACAGCTGCAGGAGGATGACTGCCCGCTGGTCCCTGGTCATCTTCCATAACATCATGGATGTGTCCATACAATGCATTCGTGAAATGGAACAGATCAACCCTACCTGGATGCCTGATAAGCGGAACAAGAGGAGGGTGTTCCTGGAGCAGCTGGGAAAGGCACTTGTAACCCCACACATTCAATGAAGGGAGCACCTCCCGCGCACAGCAGCCTCTGCAGCGCTTGTGAAAGCTGTTCAGGGGGCTGAATCTTGTCCTGATCCACATGAGGCTGCAGCTGGGGCAGGCAAGAGGAGGAAATGCCGATTCTGAAATAGAAATACTATGTGCTGTGCATGTCAGAATAATTCTGCAAAGTCCATGCACACACACTTGCATATTGTCCTACATGTGCTAAATAGAGTTGATTGATTTATGTTCTTCACATTTTTGTTTTGTATCTATTATCTTATTTTATTCTTATTTATTGTTGTTGTTTTTACACCTTATGGGTGGGGACAATGGTTAAAAAAATGGGAGAACACTAGTATTTTGTAATTGAATTCCTCATTGTACAGTATATACGAATATGTCACTATGTTGCCAAAATGTTAAAGAATGTTATTGTTTCGCTTCAATAAAATGCATTCAAAACTACTTTCTGCACATTTCTGCTACTTTCTTAGGCTGTACAAGTGCTATCTCTTGCTAAAAAGTTCATGTTTACACCTATGCAGTACCTTTAGCAATAATAATAATAATAATAATACTTTAGGTAAGAAAACAATTATAACAGTTGTGTTGTAATAAACTAGTGGTGTCCACTGATTAAATGCAGTCTTTCTGCATTGTGAAAAGGGAAAACCCAGATATTCACAAAGTTTGTGATGAATGACAGGTTGTTTCTTCATGCAAAATAGATTTGGGGTTTAAAATTCAATTAAGCTGCTGTATCTTAGGGGTTTAGTGAAGGCGGGTCCTTTTTTACCTGAAGGCAAAACTGCGGTACACTACTAGAGAGAGAGAGAGAGAGAGAGAAAGAGAAGAGGGAGCCAAAGAGAGAGGGAGCAAGTGAAACAGAAAGACACAGGAACTGGGGGAGGACTGACTAGGGTCAGTAAAGACATTTATAACGGAGACTAAGAGTGATTGAAATAGGATTAGAGGAGACCGGCTCAAGAAGAGCTAAAGCATCACCATTGTTAAACCTGGGCTTCACAGGGACTGTCTCTATCACATCAAAGCCTCACCAACCAGTCCTGGAAGAGGTGATGCCAGCATGGTGTCCACACACACATACACATCTCGTGTGCCACTTGTATTCGCTGTTTATTTCCAAAATGTTCCATTATGGGCTAGATGCATGATACTACCTTTTATTTTCTTCCCACCCCTGGTGTCTTTGTGGGGTATTTTTGGATCACAGACAGGATGCATTGATGAACCATGTTTAACATTTAATGAGACGAGCCATGATTAGTTGGCAACCAGAAGCGAGTGTCTCCTGGTCCCAGTGGACCTAAACAAAGTTATAATGATAACTTTCCCCAACTGCATGCCAATAGGAGGCCTTTTTAACTGGTTCCCAGAACGAGCCGACTGTACACACAGACATACAAATAAACACACTCTTGCCTACACAACCAGACATGCAAAAAGCCCATGCACACTTTGATCAGTGCCACCTTAACACTATACTTTTTATAATTGATGTGTCACAGAAAGAGCTCCACTGTCACGACTCCCGCCGAAGTCGGTCCCTCTCCTTGTTCGGGCGGTGTTCGGTGGTCGACGTCACCGGTCTTCTTGCCATCGCCGCTCCACCTTTCATTTTCCATTTGTTTTGTCTTGTTTTCCCGCACACCTGGTTTACATCCCCTCATCACTCTACGTGTATATTATCCTCTGTTCCTCCCCATGTCTGTGTGTGGTATTGTTCGCTTGTTACGTGTGTAACGCTACAGGCGCCGGGTATTGTTGTAACCCGTGGTTTTGTTATTTTGTACCTATTTGTGTGATTTGTGCGCTATTGCTTTTTCCATGGGCCGGAGTGTTGTGACGCAGTTGCGTCCGGCTGTTTTCCTCTGCCTGACTTAAGTGTGCCTGTTCACTCATCTCTGCTCTCCTGCACCTGACTTCCTTTGACCAGTTGCGCACACTCTGACATCCACACTCATTATTACCATTGTGTCTTGGGTAATTATGCAACAAAAAAAATGTCATCAAAGCATATCTGTCACATGCACAGGATACAGCAGGCGTAAACAAATGAGTCTAAGGCTTTACTTTGTAAGCTTTTTCCTCAATAGTGCAACATCAAAAAAATAAAACAATTGTGCTTTGAGTATATCAATGCCAAACTTTTTGAATCCAATCTTTTCTATTGCTCTTGGGAGACGCCCTCGAATTCTCTCAGTGATTACAAATCCCTGTTGATATTTCTTACCACAAGTTTCCATCTGTAGCCCTGCGTCCCTAATGGCACCCTATTCTCTTAATAGGACACTACTTTTGACCCAGTCTAATTGGGAATAGGGGACATTTGGGACGTAACCACAGTCAAATTACCCTGCGCCTCTATCCCATCAAGACAACAGTCTGATTGGTATCCAGGAGGCTGAGTGTCAGGCTGTAGTTTTCCTCTTTGTGCTCATCAGTTCGTAACTGCCACCCACCCCACCGTAGCATGCAGTAAATAGAGTTTCCACTGTGCGTTGAGAAATGGCACAATTATCCCCCGCTGGTGAAATATGGTCCAGGAAGCTGCACACTTCCCTATTTACTGAGAGAGAAGCTCAATTTCCTACGCACACACACAAGGGCATGTACAGGCACGCACGCATACACACAGTAACAAACACACAGGCAGGCAGGCAGGCACACACACACACACACACACACACACACACACACACACACACACACACACACACACACACTGACTGACGCAGTCATGCTCTAGTCCACACACAGTCCATAATGCTGAGTTTTTGCCGCAGCGAGTCATAGTGCAGTTGTTTGATTAATGGGAGAGATGAAGTGGTAGTAGACATTCCCGATGTGTTAACTTCCGCTATTTATTTCCCAACAGCGGTAATGGTTATCAAGAGAGCATTCGTGGCTCGCTACATTTATTTATTGAATAGGCCAAGTGGGGGTTAGAGAATTGAGAGAGGACAAATAGCCTACTGTAATGGTAATAGCATTACTGAATTCTAAGAATATTCCAGATGTTGTTTTGTTCTAGAAACATTCCGCCTAGTCATTCTAAAAATGTTACTCTGCTTCGCCAAATGTTGTTATGAACCGTTGATAAATTTTTTGACAGTACATTTTGGTCCAACTTTACGACTGGTAGTTATAGAGGAATGGACAAAATGGAGGATGCACTTTAAATGCTTGATGTCTATTTGAGTGATATCATGCCTAGACTAAGGTCATAAAGCCAGTCTAGTGTAATACTAAAATGCTCTGTCATCTCTTTTCTCTTCACAGATATGGAAAAATTGTGTCAACCAAGGCGATCCTGGACAAGAACACCAACCAATGCAAAGGTACGTCACCAAGGTCACTGTATCCCAAATGGCACCCTAGTCCCTACGCAGTGCACATGCTGAGCCTTGTGTTAGCCACGGGAGCCTTCTGTCTGCCACCGTCCGTGGCGTGACGATCACTCTTCAAGGCAGATGTTGTCATAGGGAGGGTTTGGAGCCAAGCCCTGGCATAAACATAGACCTCAGTCAAGGAAGCGCCTGCATGTTGTAAATCAATGATTTAGCAGGTAGTGCTAGCTGGAGGAAGGATGGAGGTAAACAACTAGTCCTTGTGATGAAGCTCGCTCGCTGGAAGGACGTCAGAGGATAGGCAGTTGTTGTGCAACCCCTCCCTAGCTACAGTATGTCTTCGTCCACTCTTTTTATGTCCTCCTCTTTCCTGGAAAACAGTATTAGCCTGTGCTGTCTGTATGCTCGCTATGAATGTAATGTTGACACAGCACACCGAACAATGGGGCTGTGATAGTAGCAGGTTATATTCAGAATGCTACTCAAGTATACATATCCAATGAGAGGCTAACAGGCAAGTACGGTTCAGTTAAACATTGATTACTATCCCATTCGTCTTACCTCTCAAGTATACATATCCAATGAGAAGGCTAACAGGCAAGTACGGTTCAGTTAAACATGGATTACTATCCCTCTCGTCTTACGTCTCAAGTATACATATCCAATGAGAAGGCTAACAGGCAAGTACGGTTCAGTTAAACATGGATTACTATCCCTCTCGTCTTACGTCTCAATCTATTTGTAGAGCTAGTCCCTGCTCCAGCCGAGCTGCTACAGTACTGTAAGTATAATACAGTACTTTTCCTTTTGTTCATTCTCCTCTTAAGCCTGTTGCACACTCTACGCTAACGGCAGCTCCATCCCTCTGTTTGTGTAGAGTGTGTAGAGCCCTTTAATGGCTAAAGCCAGCCTTAGTCTTGGAGGAGGAGAAAAAAACCTGATTAGTCTGGTACTTGCCCCGAGGTGTCTGGCAGCACTGTTTAAGCGCTATTGAACTTCCATCAATACTTTTAATTGCTTTTTGCAGCTTCCTCACTCAGTAACGCGGCCCCCTTCAAGGTGAAGCTGCCTTCCTAGCCATCCTTACCTGGATAGATCCCACCTGTTGTGGTCCGGGTCAAATGTGGAGGCTGGAAAACCCTCGGATTGGCTTAACCACCTTTGTGTGGGGCGGCAGGTAGCGCCTAATGGTTAACAGCTTTGGGCCAGTAACCGAAAGGTCCCTGGTTCGAATCCCCGAGACGACTTTGTGAAAAATCTGTCGATGTGCCCTTGAGCAGGGCACTTAACCCTAATTGCACCTGTAAGTCGCTCTGGATAAGACTGTCTGCTAAATTACTAAAATGTTAATGTGTTGCTGGTGACTCATGTAGGCCATCACAAGTCAGCCTGTTCCCCTTGTTAGGAGGATGGACGGACCCAGATGATTGAGCGATTATAAGGGTGCACCAGAGGTGAGAAGTACATTGCAGATGAAGTAGAGTCTCTCTGTGTCCAGGCACTGGCCTGGTGAGTTATGATCTGAAGGGCCAGGCTCTGTGCTCGCGGGTGTGGGAGACTAGTTTCCCATACCTCACCCGCCTGGAATGCAGCGATGCCAAGAGCCAAGTATAAGCGTCTGTATTTTACGAGTGGAAATGATGGTCCAGCCCTGAGAGAGAGAGACAGAAAGAGACACAGAAGTAGAGAGAGAGAGAGAGAGAGTAATGGTCTCATCAGAAGCCATGTGTTTCTGTATAAAGGCAAATCTCTGGCATACTCCTTTCATGTAACCTATGTCTCTGATCACTATTGACAGCCAGGGCCTCATTCCTTTCATACTGATGTTGAAATACATGTGCAATATATTTCAGATTTTCGAGAGCTTGACACAGAGGGCCTGTTTTTTTTTTCTTCTTGACCCCTGACCAGCATTTTTTTATTTTATTATTGTCTTCTAGTGAGAGACCAATGTTGTAGCATACCCCTAGATCTTTTTATGATAACATCAATGTTCAGTGGTTACTCTAGTCTACACAATCTGCTTCTAAATAGATTTTTTACTTTCAAATGATGCTCTCTCATCCTCTCCATCCTTGTAAAGGTGAACGCATTTCCCCTCAAAGAGAAGCAGGAAGGCACGGGTCAGAGCAGGCTTCGTGTCTGTCATAAAAAAAAGAGCACCGCGTCGCCCTGATCCGGTATCACTTTGTTTTCAGTCTCTGCCCTTTTGACCTGGCGCTTGTTTAAATGTCAGAAGCAGTGCTTTTTTTTTAGCACCGTGGCACCATCAGACAGACAGCGAACCGGCAACAAGCCGGGCCAATTCCCCCTTCCTCCTATCCTGTGTTATTTGTATTTAGTTCAGCTCAGTGAGCGTGCAGTAAAGCGCGAGAAAAGGGGAAGGTGCAAGAGGTCAGCAACCAGTCATCTCTGGGAAGGGTGAAGAAAATGTGAGATGCACTGAGAGAAAAGAGTGGGAGATCAACCTGTTTGTTGTAGGGAGACAGAGATGTGTGGGTCACTGTACAAGTGTCACACACAAATACACACACAAATGCACGCATGGTCCATCATTGCCATAGTGCCGGAATAGCAGCCTAGGTACTCCTGTAAAAATTGTAAATATTAATAATTTTTCGGGGTACTTTTGATAGCATTTTTTTTCCTAAATGTTTGTTTTTGTTAGCTAATTTGTTAGCCATCGGCATGGTATGACTGGAAAATCAGTTGATTTCACCGAACTAATGTGTCACTGTCATCAAGAAGCTAGCTACCTTGCTAACAAACTAGCTCGATACAGTATGTTTTGATTTGAAGTAAGGGGATAGTGTTTGGAGATGGAAGACTCGTTGAAGATGCAGAGGTTGAAGTTTTGAGCAGTTTGCTCCAGTGGTTTCTCCAGTTCTTTTGTGGAGGCTGTCGTGTTTTCACCCAGTTGGGTACAACACACCGGGAGTGGGGAAGTTCTACCCATGGAGTTTAACTTCAAAGACTTTTACTGAGAAGCACTGCTTCAGAGATGGCACTGGCCAGGCTGCCCTGATGAACGGCTCTGGACCAGTCTAAAACCCCCTTGATGTGACCACCCTCCTGTTCTTCTCCGAACTGCCTCTATTGTAGAGCCTTCCTCCTGACGCTGACTGATCAAGCCATGAATGAACTACCCTGCTTGCCATTATCCAGATTAGGGGAGGGTTTGGCCGGGGGGGGCTTTACTTGGCTCATTGTGCTCTTGTGGCCTGGTGCCTGTGGGCTGACAGCCGTCAGGTGAACAGTGTTTCCTCTGACACATTGGTGCGGCAAGCTTCCGGGTGAAGTGGGCAGGTGGTAAGAAGCGTGGTTTGGTGGGTCATGTTTCGGAGGATGCATGACTCGACCTTCACCTCCCTGAGGGGGTAAAATGCACAAAAAAAGATGATTGAAAATGAAAATAGAGGTCTTTGCCGTTGAAATGAGAATGCAGAAAATAGCCTCATACCTACTGTAAAATATGCTGGTGGATCATTGATGCTATGGGGCTGTTTTGCCTCCAATGTTCCTGGGGCCCTTGTTAAGGTCAACGACAGGACATTTTAGCCAAAAACCTGGTGGGCTCTGCCAGGGGGCTGAAACTTGGACGCAAGTGGATCTTCCAGCAAGACAATAACCATAAGCACACATCAAAATACACAAAGAAATTGTTAATTGGCCACAAAATCAACATTTTGAACACTACCTTTTTGAGAAAAACAAATATTACAGAATCAGACAGAATCTCTTTCTCTGCCAATTGTATTAGTAGAAAATAATATAATTTCACTTTTTTGCATTCAATAAAGCTCAGTATTTGAATCATTTATTTTATATAATTATTTTTGCTGATATTTATCAAGGGTGTCAATAATTTCAGACCCCATGAAAAACCCTTGCAAAGAGTGCACAATCACATTGAGGCTAGGATAGTACAGCCTCTCCTCTCCCCCACACACAGCCTACACCCCCAGCCACACACTCATCCATCTGCCTTAGGACTCTATGGCTCCTGCAGCAACCAGGACCAGATCTATCAATCCTCCGCCTGCCTAGATTCACAGCGTGACTGCCTTTCACCTCTGCATCTTCCCATCGCTGACTCACACCCTGGACTAACCGCAGAGCAATGTGAACAGGAAGTTGTCAAAGGCTTAAGGGTCGTCAAGCTCTGTGGGTAAGAGGGGAGGTATTCTCTCTCTTTCTCTCCCTCTATTGTTCCCTCTGGTTCCCTTTGGATGTTTCTCATTTAGTAGGATTGAGATATGGGTTAACTTCATCTGAGGATCTGGGGGAACCGAAGCCACTAATTTGCCATCCGGAGGCCACAAGGGCCTCTTAAAAGCTTGAAAAAGGCAGCTCAGGCATTTGAAAGAAAGCAGGGGCTGGCCGAATGGAGACATTTTATATTTTCCTGTATGAGCCCCGAGGCAGAGGAAATGACCTCAGACCTTTAAAGGACCTCCGTTTCCTCCGCCAGGAGATAAAGCCGCTGAGGCTGAGATTCACCAAGCCCGCCTGCCGGCGCGACACTGCACTGGATTGTGGGAAATTAGATGAGACGATTGGCTCCCACGACTTTGTTCTCTTCTCAGCTGCCTGTTGTAGTTCCTCAATAGCTAGGTTTCCATCCAATTTGCGACAGATTTTCATGCGAATATTCAAAAATCTGCAACAGCTCAACAGGGTACAGATATGGTGCAGGTAGACAACCTACACTATGAGATTATTATGGATAAGAGCAATATTATTTTTATTTGTCAAATGGCAGCAAACATCGATCATCACGTCACAAGAATAAGACCCTCAATATCTATTGGAAAGGAGCATCAAGCTCATCACGTGCACTTTCACCACCCTGTGAAGTTAATCATAACTTATTTCATTTGTTGCCTAATAAAATGCGTGGTTTCCTGAGTTGTAGTGGGGGGACCACACAAACATATCATCGCGTGACTCCAACATAACTTCAATGTGATGGTTATTATATCATATTTAATCATTAAGGCGTTTCCACCGCAATTTCTCCCATAATTAATTTTACTTTACCGGCATATCCTGTTTCCATCAGCCCGGTTGTGACTTCTTTTCATGCATCAGGTAATTCAGTCGCATGAAATGGTTGGATGGAAACCTGGTAACCACGTAACCTGTCATGAAGTGTATTTATATTGGTCCTCTGTAGCTCAGTTGGTAGGGTATGGTACTTGCAATGCCAGGATAGTGGGTTTGATTCGCGGGAACACACGCACACAAAATCTACGTGTGTATGGCTTTGGATTAAAGCGTCT
Source organism: Oncorhynchus kisutch (assembly GCF_002021735.2). NCBI lineage: Eukaryota > Metazoa > Chordata > Actinopteri > Salmoniformes > Salmonidae > Oncorhynchus > Oncorhynchus kisutch. Next base: position 40,793,356 of record NC_034190.2, on the reverse strand, counting down.
GCTAAAAAGGCATGTGTTATTACATTAGATGATAATTAAATCCACATGGTAATTACATAGAAGGTACACTACACAATATCACACGGCACTTCAATAATGTACTTTCAAGGATTTGAAAACAAACTCCCGATAACCCTGCTGGCGTCTTGCTGTGAAATAATTAGAGGTTTTAATGAAGGTTTAAATAGAATTCATTTCCAACACACGGTCATTATTCCTTGTGTGCGTAATAACAATTGTAGTGATATAGCAAACTGGTACTTTTTGCCTAATGATCCTGTCGAAAATATACAGTATATAAAGTAGGGCATCACTGTCTAGGCTTGACCATTACAATGGCCTGCATCCATACACTAACCCCCTAGCACAGAATGACCCTTTAATGGAGAAACATCTGCCATGTTAGGCCCTATAAAGAGAGATTTATGGCTACATTGAAGGCTGAGTGTAATATTGCATGATGCCGAGCATAAAGGAGAATTGATGAATGAGGTTGCGCTCTCCAAAAAGCCCTGTTTCGGGATTGTCCCGTATGGCTTTTCGGGGAAGTGGAGAGAGAGCAAGGCAAGTGATTGCTGTTTGCATCCATTATTGGTTTCTCATTAGAGTGGCCGACATATAAACATTTGTCTATGTTGTACACGATGCCGGCGTAATTAAGGATTCTCTTCATAGCCCCTCTGCCCTTTGAAAGTGAATTATGTGCAGATGAGAATCTCAACTGAAGTGTGGCCAGCAGCAGACCTCTTCCAAAATGCCTCTCTCGCCCCAAAAGCGATCCCAGAACGGGGCGAGCTATGTAGAAATGAGAGAGGCAGGGAGAGAGACCGTTAGCCTTTCCCCTGTTCGCATGTGTATTAATGACCTTAATTAGTAATCGCAATGGGAGTATTCCATTAATTGGGTGGCGTCCAGCACGCAAACCTCAATGTGTTGCACTCATAATCCATTCATTTTGTTTTTCTGCAGAGCCTCACACAGCTCAAGCCCCCCTTCTCCCTTCCCCTTCCATCTCCCATTCCTGTAAGCCAAGGCGCTCTCTCGCCTTCCAAGTTGGCTGCTCACCAAGCTGGCGTCTGATTGGGCGAGCACGTCGTAAATGGAACCCGGCCACCACATTCCTCAAACAGTGACCTTTTGTCCCCCCTCCACTTCCTGTGCTGCTCCCGTTGGCAGTGTGGTCTCCGCTTCACTTCCAGTCCAGGCCAGCCCGGAGACCAATGCCCCGGGGGACAGCAGCACAGTCTCCGTGCCATGAGCCCTGAGCTATGACACCATCCTTGCTTGTGTTCTATGTCGGTTCCATCCTTATACAACTCTGTTGGGCTCTCTCCCCTCCCAGTCCACTGACAAATGGCCTTGAGGGCTATCATTCGAGGGCGTATCTATCACCATTTTTTATCAGAGAGCAACCGTCGCTGGTGTGGTAACCACAATGAGGGCATCGGCCTTCCCCTGACCTGCCAGGAGTTCGGGGGTTCACCCCTGCATCTTCCTGAGTAATGATCATATCCTTGATTAGTTAAGGAAGGAATAAATCAAAAATGCATGAATAAGGGTAGATGGGGGCGGCTTGGCTGTTCCTCATGAATTAATCAGAGCTGGGGGACAAAGAGGGCCGCACTTAAAAAATACAGGAACACTTTGTCCTTGTCATGATTTTAATGTTTGTCTCTGCTTGGGAGATTTATTTTTTGGGGGCCCTTCTTGATTTTTCATTGATCTATGCTTTGTTCAAATATTTGCTCTGTCTGCCCATCTTTGTACAATCTGCTGAGGTGATTATGTTGCTGTTGCTGCATCAACAATCAGGCAGACCTGGATGTACATGTAGCAGAAAATGGCACTGCCTGTATATGAATTGTACCTCTACAACTCACAGCTTTGTAGGCTTAAGTGCCCCCTCTGGTTCTCACCTTTCCATGTATTATGCCACTGTTTAAAGCCAGGTCTCTTGACATTCTAGCCTATGACCTAAATTACTTACATCGTCAAATGAAATGTCATGCATGAAGTAGCATGAATTAGAAGTCATGCATGAAGTAGCCCTCAAGCTCCTGAGTGGTGCAGCGGTCTAAGGCACTGCATCTTAGTGCAAGAGACGTCACTACAGTCCCTGGTTCGAATCCAGGCTGTATCAAATCCGGCCGTGATTGGAAGTTCCATAGGGCAGCGCACAATTGGGCCAGCATCAGGGGTTGGCCCGTGTAGACCACACTAGATCACACTAGACCTACCACATGACTGCATACAGTACGTACACATACATTACATTACCAAAAGTATGTGGACACCTGAACGTCGAACATCACATTCTGAAATCATGGGCATTAATATGGTGTTGGTCTCCGCTTTGCTGCTATAACAGCCTCCACTCTTATGGGAAGTCTTTACACTAGATGTTGGAACGTTGCTGAGGGGACTTCCATTCAGCCACAAGAGCATTAGTGGCGTCGGGCACTGATGTTAGGCGATTAGGCCTGTCTCGCAATCGGCATTACAATTCATTCCAAAGGTATTCGATGGGGTTGAGGTCAGGGCTCTGTGCAGGCAGTCAAGTTCTTCCAACCAATCTCGACAAACCATTTCTGTATGGACCTCACTTTGAGCACGGGGCCATTGTCATACTGAAACAGGAAAGGGCCTTCCCCAAACTGTTGCCACCAAGTTGGAAGCACAGAATTGTCTAGTATGTCATTGTATGCTGTAGCGTTAAGATTTTCCTTCACTTTCCAAGATTTCCATTCACATTATCATTCATCCCTAATCACTCCAGAGAACGCGTTTCCAATGCTCCAGAGTCTAATGGTGGCGAGCTTTACACCACTCCAGCCAATGCTTGGCATTGTGCATGGTGGCTTGTGTGCAGCTGCTCTGCCATGGAAACCCATTTCATGAAGTTCCCGAACAACAGTTATTGTGCTGACGTTGCTTCCAGAAGCAGTTCGTATTTTGCCAGAGGATCCATCTTAAAGGTAGACTCAGCAAAATGAAATAGATGCTCAAAGTAAACCACATAGTGGGCCAATTTCCGTAACAACTAAGGGCATTGAAGAGCTGGTTTGGTGCTACCAGGCTCTAGCAGCGTGAAGCGAGCTTGTGCACTTGCACATGTACTGTGTGTGACTGTGAGAGCAAAGTGTTGCATCTCACTCATCTCTATCTGCGGTGTTGCTTGTGACAACGTAATTTAGCTGAGTCTACCTTCAACAACCTTTTGACAAGTAATGAACACCTTGCAGGTCTCTGACCCCCTCCCTCTCAAGAGCTCTTCAGATGATGCACCCAACACATCTGGGTTACGCTATTAAGCTAACAAGATAATGTAATTACTGTGTATTACCGTGTAACTGAGTGGCGAAAACAATTACACATCTGAATGGAGACCAGGTTTGCTGGGCGTCAGTTTTGTAGTACTCCAGACTGGTCTTGGTCTCGAGACCACATATTGAGTGTCTCGGTCTTGTCTCGGTGTCCTCCTCATTCTTTCCCGAGACCAGCGGAGTAAAAAAAATCATAATTATCAGCTTCCATAAAACCGCTTCGCCAGGCCAAATATATACATTCCTTTATTACAACAGTTATATTTTAACAGCCTTTATATGTATTATCGACATGTTACACAGTGGCGAACCTATAGGTCTCCAGTGTGTGACAGGTTTTGTGATTCTGAAAGGACAGGAAACGTAATACCAGCTCACCCATGTAGTCCAGTTTGGTAAAACACAAAGGGCCAGTGGAGAACATACACCATTTTTTTCAGTGGGCATGGCGTACTTCTTCATCCCTGAAAATGGTTTATTTGACCTGGATTTAATTAGGCAAGCCAGTTATTTGACCTGGATTTAATTAGGCAAGCCAGTTATTTGACCTGGATTTAATTAGGCAAGCCAGTTATTTGACCTGGATTTAATTAGGCAAGCCAGTTATTTGACCTGGATTTAATTAGGCAAGCCAGTTATTTGACCTGGATTTAATTAGGCAAGCCAGTTATTTGACCTGGATTTAATTAGGCGAGCCAGTTATTTGACCTGGATTTAATTAGGCAAGCCAGTTATTTGACCTGGATTTAATTAGGCAAGCCAGTTATTTGACCTGGATTTAATTAGGCAAGCCAGTTATTTGAGCTGGATTTAATTAGGCAAGCCAGTTAAGAACAAACTCTTATTTCTTTATTTACAATGATGGTCTACACAGGCCAAACCCAGATGACGCTGGGCCAATTGTGCGCCGCCCTATGGGACTACCAATCACGGCCGATTGTGATACAGCCTGGTTTCAAACCAGGGTGTCTGTAGTGACACCTCTAGCACTGAGATGCAGTGCCTTAGACCGCTGCCCCACTCGGGAGCCCATACTGATGCTTATCAAAGTAGTGTAGTGGAGGTATACTGCAGCAAGAGTGTTTTGGAGCAGCTCACAGAAGAATTACATCAGTAGCCGGTAGGGTAGGAAAGACCTTTCAACTTGTGATATCTACCAGTAAGGCAAGCACTTATATACAGTTGAAGTCAGAAGTTTACATACACCTTAGCCAAATACATTTAACTCAGTTTTTCACAATTCCTGACATTAAATCCTAGTAAAAAATGCCCTGTTTTAGGTCAGGTAGGATCACCACTTTATTTTAAGAATGTGAAATGTCAGAATAATAGTAGAGATAATGATTTATTTCAGCTTTTATTTCTTCATCACATTCCCAGTGGGTCAGTAGTTTACATACACTCAATTAGTATTTGGTACCATTGCCTTTAAATTGTTTAACTTGGGTCAAACGTTTTGGGTAGCCTTCCACAAGCTTCCCACAATAATTTGGGTGAATTTTGGCCCATTCCTCCTGACAGAGCTGGTGTAACTGAATCAGGTTTTTAGGACTCCTTGCTCGCACACTCTTATTTTTCTTTTATTTTACCCTCTTTTCTCCACAATTTCGTGGTATCCAATTGTTAGTAATTACTATCTTGTCTCATCGCTACAACTCCCGTACGGGCTCGGGAGAGATGAAAAACAACAGCCACTGCAAACTAGCCGACAACAAAAGCTAGCTAGCTAGACCCTGGAAAAACTACTGCTCACTATTTCTCAGTGACCAAGTTTCCATTAGTTTTTGTAAAAACGGTCCCACCCATTAAGTCAAAATGTATTTGGTTGATTCCACTGTCACTCCAAAATCATTTATCTAGCTTCTGATGGCCTAGCCAATGGCTGATTTAGCTAGATCGATTTTTTCCCCCCCAGAGACCAGCAAAGAAAAATCCTGATTGGATCTTTTTTTCTAATCAGCGTTAACCCTTTCCTTTCCAACAAAAACTGAAGAGATTCAATCAGAACATCATTGAAAATAATAATATCATTATTATAATCATTATTTTGTAAATCCTTAGCCTTTCTCTGAAGGTATAGTAGGCCCATTGTTTTCCTCTGTGTTTGGGTTAGTAATCATTTCTATTGTCCCTCAACATGCCTTTTTTCACTATTCTGAATGTCTAAAGAATCCACATGTTGTTCTGAAATATGAACACAGAAATACTGGACATTTTGAACTCTTATTATGGTGCTGATTTGACTAAATTACAACATGGTCTTGAACTGGACTCACATTTTTCTGGTCTCGGTTTTGACCACTCCTCCGGTCTTGGTCTTGAATCGGGCTCAATTTGCTCCAGTCTTGGTCTTGAATCAGTCTTGTTTTAGGTGGTCCCAAACACAACACTGCTGTGCGTTTAGGATATTTTCTCACTAGCAATATTCTGCCCACTCAGATCAATTAACACCAGTTGGCTCTGAGAGGTGTTCTTAAAATGAGCAAATTAGAATTTTGAAAGCTGGTTTGGGGTCTCTTAAATTAGGCTAGCCATTTAGTCATGACTGGCGCATTTGTAATTCTCTCTCATCTAAATGGAGCTTAATTTAAACACTGTGAACTGAGCGATTTTCAAACCCGAGCTGTCTCTCTTAGTAACTGGGTATTTAAGTAACATCTTAGCCAATATACAGTAGATATCTTTATGAGTCCACAAATCATAATGGAACATTTATGATTGCAGGCTTTCCGTGAATAAGCCCTCATAATTCTTAATTATTGATACAAAATAATGTCAACTGCTTATCAATTAAATCAACTGTGCACGGGAATGTTGGTTTTGGAATGACTGTACCTTAGACACCCAGTTACTTGTTTTGATTTATGAGAATTTGAGTGAAATACTACGGCAGCTGGACTGTATGGTGTTGTACTATACGTTACCCCTGGGCATTGATAGGAAGGCGAGGGATAGAGAGAAGGAAGGAAGGAAGGATTAAACTAAAGCCCAGATATGAAAATACTTCAGTATTTGAATAGTCAAGATGATAATCTCATATCTACACCACCTGGTTGATTTCCTGCTCTGCTGCACTGAAATGTAACAGTTCTACAATAAGCAGTGCTTTACAGTAACATTTAGTTCTGCTACAGTAAAAGTGGTGCAGACAGACAGAAGATCAATGGACAGCGCCTGCAGCTAAGGGAGGCAGAAGGTTATTGATCAGATGATGAGTGACATGTCATTATGCAGCTCTACCACCCCAGGTAGAGGCCCATACCCAGTTAATCCACTATGGGTTGAAACCCATAGGGCCTGTTTCCTAGCCTTGAACTAAAAAGCACGCCCTATAGAATCTCCGTTGAAAAGTATTTTTAGTCCAGGACTGGCTTAGTCTGTCTGTATCCGGGAAACCAGTCCGTAGTGTCTGTAACCAAGGCTATTACTGTACAGTACAGTAGATACTGTAGGTGTTCTGGAACAGTATACGGTCGTTCCTGACAAGAGTCCACAGTCTGTAATGTATGGTGCCAGTGAGCTGTGCTGTCCGTGTCCCCTTGGCCCTGTGCCCTGGCACTTTGTCCTCAGCAGGGCACTGTAGGTCACAGACAAGAGCTAAGTCTCAAATGGCACTATATTCCCTGTATAGTGCACTGCTTTTGACCAGGGCCCATATGGCTCACCAGGGCCCATAGGGCTTTGTTTAAAAAAGGTGCACTAGGAATAGTGGGGGCCATTTGGGGCGCAGACAAGGACACTTTTATACCTGGGAGAAAATGACAAGAAATACAATGAAGCCAATACGGTGCATCAGTGAGAGATGAATCCCCCATAAATCCACGTTGCAGGGTTGATAAGTGAATTGCCTGTACCACTATCTCGCCTGTAGTGTCTCACATAAAAGAACGCTCCATAAGAATTATTTGAGGGAAAAATGGGATATTGTCCTCAAGCGTTAGGCTGACAAGTTGACATTGAATCTGTGAACGGTAAATGAATGTGTAATAGCTGCGTGTTCTGGTCTGTATGGTACACACACGTACTGTACGTGTACACATGCATGTGTGTGTTGCTATGAGCAGCGTGCGTGCGTGCGGGTTGGGTTTGTGTGTGTTTGCAGAAAAACGCAGATGAAAACACGTCTGTCCTACCAGTGTGTTTGCGAGGGGGAAGTGGTGTCGTGTGAATTGTCAACTCACTGTGCTGTTACGCCCTGATGGGACTGATGTGGTCAGAGGTCTCCAACCCAAAGATAACATTTTTATACATGACATGAAATTTTTTTTCCCTCCGAATGATCCCTCAACCAAGATATATTTATTCTGCCTCAGTTTAGACACACAAGCGCGCACACACACTCACACACACATAAACACACACACACACACACACACACACACATAAACACACACAGCTGGTTTGGTAGTGCATGGACAGGTTCTTGGAGCCTTTATTTTATTTATCTCCAGTCACTCAGTCCAGGAGGATAAATGAGGAGGAATGCAGAGCCTAGCTAGGATCCTCTCATCTGGGTTTGGAGCGGGACCAACCAACCCGGCCTTGGCTGCAACTAGCCACACACATACATAGGCACAAACACACACACAGCTAGCCCAGAATGCCATCCAGCTCAACATTAGGAAGGTGCTCTTAATGTTTTGTACGCTCAGTGTATGTTTGCTTTGCCAATGCGTTCACATCATCTGAAATGCTTTCTTTTTTTTACAGATTACAAAAATTCAGAGCTCCAAAATGGTATATGTGATTGGAGGAAGCATGGTAAGGTTACCCTGCTTTAAAATATGATAAACGTGTTATCCCACATTCCGACAAGCAGGAGAAATGCCCTTGAAAGATTTTGAGTGCTAGAGAGCTCTTCTTTGTTTCAGAGCTCCAAAATGGTATATCATACACTGTGATTGGAGGAAGCATGGTAAGGTTATCCTGCTTGTGACTAGGGGGCAGTATTTTCCTTTTTGGAAAATGTACGTTCCCATAAGTAAACGGAATATTTTGTCAGGAGAAGATGCTAGAATATGCATATAATTGACAGCTTAGGATAGAAAACACTCTAAAGTTTCCAAAACTGTACAAATATTGTCTGTGAGTATAACAGAACTGATGTTGCAGGCAAAAGCCTGAGAAAAATCCAATCCGGAAGTGCCTCATGTTTTGAAAGCGCTGAGTTCCAATGCGTCCCTATTGAGCAGTAAATGGGCTATCAACCAGATTACTCTTTCTCCGTATTCCTGAAGGTGTCTACAGCATTGTGACATAGTTTTACGCATTTATGTTGAAGAATTCCCGTAAGCGGCTACATTGCGCAAGTGGTCACCTGATGGCTCCCAGAGTGACTCTGGCGTAAAATACAGAGGTAGCCATTATTCCATCGGTCCTACTGAAAAACTAATTGTCCCGGCGGTTATATTATCGAATAGATATTTGAAAAACACCTTGAGGATTGATTATAAACAACGTTTGCCATGTTTCTGTCGATATTATGGAGCTAATTTGGAATATTTTTTTGAATTTTCGTGACTGCAATTTCCAGGCGATTTCTCAGCCAAATGTGAAGAACAATTTGTGAAGAGCTATTTCGCCTACAAAAATAATATTTTTGGAAAAAAGGAACATTTGCTATCTAAACTGGGAGTTTTGTGAGTGAAAAAATCCGAAGCTCATCAAAGGTAAACAATTTAATTTGATTGCTTTTCTGATTTCCGTGACCAAGTTACCTGCTGCTAGCTGGACAAAATGCTATGCTAGGCTATCGGTAAACTTACACAAATGCTTGTCTAGCTTTGGCTGTAAAGCATATTTAGAAAATCTGAGATGACAGGGTGATTAACAAAAGGCTAAGCCGTGTCTCAATATATGATATACAATATATATCATTGTGATTTTCATAAATAGGAATATTTTCTAGGAATATTTATGTCCGTTGCGTTATGCTAATTAGTGTCAGTCGATGATTACGCACCCGCATGCGGCATGGGTAGTCACTAGAGGTTTTAAATATTTTGAGTGCTAGAGAGCTCTTCTTTGTTTACGCCCATTCAGCATCGTTCACACACTCTTTAAGAATTAACATGTGAAAGCATGGCCAACCATCAGCATGGTCAACCCCTCCTCTCAGCCAATCATGGCCAGCCAATCATGGCCAGCCAGAAAGGATCCTGTCTTTCTCCCTATATCAAATCAAATTTGATTTGTCACGCACGCCGAATACAACAAGTGTAGACCTTACAGTGAAATGCTTACTTATCAATAATGCAGTTTTAAGAAAAATAAGTGTTAAGTAAAAAATAGATAAGTAAAAAATAAAAGTAACTAATAATTAAAGAGCAGCAGTAAAATAACAATAGTATGGAATTATACAGGGGGGGTACCGGTACAGAGTCAATGTGTGGGGGCACCGGTTAGTCGAGGCAATTGAGGTAATATGTACATATAGGTAGAGTTAAAGTGGCTGTGCATAGATAATAAGCAGAGAGTAGCCGCAACATAGAATAGGGGGGGGGACATTTAATTAGCTGTTCAGGAGCCTTATTAAGGGACTTAAAACAATGAAATGGTTATTTGGCCCTACTGTGAAGTAAGAACAAACGTCATCTGCCCCCGTTGGACTGTCGTGTCACATTTTTGGAATACTGTAATTCTATGACACTATGTAAAGCAGCATGAATATTGTTTAGAGTGGCTGTATGTATATGCTCTATTACAGCATGCAAGTGCTCTCGATAATCATTAACGTGTGTAACCGCGGTAATTAACAATGTGTGCATCAGCTGCTCTGCCTCCTTGATGACTCACATGGATGTAAGCGATTACATGTAACTATTGTAATTCTGCCAACATGTGACTGAACCATTATTCATGCTGATGGTATTATTGTAAAGTAGTATGCAATGCAAAACAGGATCATTAGAGCTAGCAGAATATGAAAATGGAAATACTGTATCAAAATGGGAATATCAATTTAGGAGGGTGGGGGGGGCCCAAACGATCCAGACTATTATGCAGATAAAATATGCAAATTTCCCCCGATGTAATTAAGATTAACATAATTTGATAGCGAAATGCATGAATGATGCATGCATGATTGATACATTGATATGTGCATTGTAATAAGTCCTTTATCTGGTTTCAGGATATTGTAGCTATGTAGGTTAGCATTAGCGGTCTAGCCTAAAGTGTATTGCGTTTCATAGGGGCCTTGGGCTCTAGCAGCGCTCTGCAGAGCGTCTAGGCTTCACCATCCTAACCGGCTATTCTGTCTTTATTTCGACAGCAGCAGTTAGACCAGGCCCAGGAAATGCGATAAGACAGTTCATGTTTCTCTTTATTCTGCTTACATTTGTTTCTGCTGTGGATGTGCTGCGTATCAGACGTGGCACGTCTACTCCATCAAGTCGAGCCGGCTCTTAGTGACAGGTATAGATTTTTTGTTTGCGTACCACCAGAATGTGTTTGCGACTTCAAAGCGATGCCTTCCTCCATTCCCTCACCATGGGTGTAATTCCAGACAACCATCATTAGAAATATTGTACTGCACCTCCTCCTACTTGCCTTATAACAACATGTGGAGTGCAGTTTGTGTGTGATATATCTTTTTTTAAACGCTTGAATTGAGTGAAAGGTTGTCTGCTGACCCTGATGTATTCTCAGCATTTTAGAAGAGAGTGTTTTGTACTTTCCGAATGACTCTCATGGCAGGCACACAGACACGCTTGCACGTTGGCTCCCCAGTACAATACTGCTTGTGCTGTACCATGTTTGACACGCATACTGTAACTCCAGTCATTGACAACTTCCCTGTCTGTCATATTGAACTATCCTCTCCTTGTGCTGACCTACATTGTCCTCTCCTGACTCCTGCAACTGGGTTCAGTTGAACTCTCTCTGTCAGGAATTGTGTTTGGGTATTCACGGGTCTTTTGAGGTCGCGACGTAATGCTGTGGCCTTTTGCCCTTGGTCTCTGCATGGAGCCGACCACAGTGACTTCCCAGTGCCGTACAGGTAATCCCTGCTCTGAGGAACCAGTACTCTCCTACCTCTGCTGAATATAGGTCAACAGTCTTGTTTCTCAAACCCCTTTCGTGTTCCTCTTCCACTGAACATTCCTTTTTATACTTCGCCATTCACCTCTTCAATATTATATTTATGAGCTGGTTAACTGCGTCTCAGCTAGGTAGAACCATCCAATCTGTTTTGGCAATAGGATTTAATTCAACCTTATTTCACCTCCAGCTCTTACAGTAGTGTTCCCTAATTAACATTTGTCAGTTTTCCTTCATTTTACCTTCCTGTTGTTAATCAGAAGGGAGCTCAATTCCGTTCTACCACAGGTTATGATTTTGCCTTTATTTCACGCTCCTTTACCTCTATCGAATGCAGGAAACTCCACACACACGTCGGTGTGTTTGAGTGTGTGTGTTTCTGTGTGCTCGCCCATGTGTGTGTGTGTGAAACAGTGTGTAAAGCGGAGCCACACCAGCTCGGCCCGGCTCCCCCCCATTATCCCCTTCTAATTACACTTTCCTTGTGAAACAGTGGACCAGAGGCCACCATTGACTGCTTTTAATCTGGAACCACATTTTAATTAACACCGATGCGACCCCGCCGCTGATACATCCCTGGGAATGTCGGGATCACAATAACTCATAAATCACCGCTGCAGATTCATTCTCGTCTTTTCACCACTGATGAATTTCCAGAGGGCGTGGGAGAGAAGAGGGAACGAATGAAGGCTCTGGTACGATGCCGTCAACCTTTGAGAGGTTTGTTGCCGGACAGAGAATTAAGAGCACTGCGAAGTGAAATGGCTGTTGTTGGCTGTGTGAGGAGCGTGATGGCCAACGTCAGCCTCTTCAAATATCAAGGGGCTGAAGGGTTTTCCGTTTTGAAGGGGATTCCTTGTGTTAGAAGGAAAAATAACAATTGGAATGTTGGTGAATACTTTATCTGTGCATTGTTGTGATTATTTTTGTTTTGTTGGAAAATGAGCTTAAAACATTTACTATAGAATACAGCATTGTAAAATGTAGCCTAGGACTATAAAACACATTATATATTCAGCATTGTATAATGTAGCCTAGGACTATAAAATACAGGTGTATATTCAGCATTGTATCCTCTTAAGGATCCAAACCATTTTTTTCCCAATGACATACCCAAATCTAACTGGCTGTAGCTCAGGACCTGAAGCAAGGATATGCATATTCTTGATACCATTTGTAAGGAAACACTTTGAAGTATGTGGAAATGTGAAATGAATGTAAGAGAAAACAACACATTCGATCTGGTAAAAGATCATACAAATAAAAAAACATCATGTACCATCATCTTTGAAATGCAAGAGAAAGGCCATAATGTATTATTCCAGCCCAGGCGCAATATAGATTTTGGCCACTAGATGGCATGTGCAAAGTTGTAGACTGATCCAATGAACCATTGCATAGCTCTTCAAAATGTTGTATCAAGACTGCCCAAATGTGCCTAATTGGTTTATTAATACATTTTCAAGTTCATAATTGTACACTCTCCTCAAACAATAGCATGGTATTATTTCACTGTAATAGCTACTGTAAATTGGACAGTGCAGTTAGATTAACAAAAATGTAAACTTTCTGCCCATGTCAGATATGTCTATGCCCTGGGATTTTTGTTTGTTATATAGAACCTCATGCTAATCGCATTAGCCTACGTTAGCTCAACCGTCCTGCGGGGGGGGGGGGGGGATTATAGATTATAGGATTATAAAGTACGGGTGTATATTCAGCATTGTAGAATGTTGCCCACACTGAGTATACCAAATATTAGGAACCCCCACCCCCCTTTTGCCCTCAGAACAGCCTAAATTTATCGGGACATGGACTCTACAAGGTGTCAAAAGCGCTCCACAGGGATGCTGGCCCATGTTGACTCCAATGCTTCCCACAGTTGTGTCAAATTGGCTGGATGTGCTTTGGGTTGTGGACCATTCTTGATATACACAGGTTCTGTTGAGCGTGAAAAAACCCATCAGCGTTGCAGTTCTTGACACAAACGGTGTGCCTGGCACCTACTACCGTACCCCGTTCGAAGGCACTTACGTTTTTTGTCTTGCCCGTTCAACCTCTAAATGGCACACATACATAATCCATGTCTCAATTTACTCACGGCTTAAAAATGTGTATTTAAACCGTCTCCCCTTTATCTACACTGATTGAAGTGGATTTCACCAATAACATCAATAAGGGATCACATCTTTCACCTGGATTCACCTGGTCAGTCTATGTCATGGAAAGAGCAGGTGTTCTTAATGTTTGGTGTACTCAGTGTATATTCAGCATTGTATAATGTAGCATAGGACTATAAAATACATTGGCTTGAGTTCGTTATGGCTAATTAGCATTCCTAAGCATCCCCATATGAACGTCAGAGCCGCTAACTATCAAGCCATGTAGTGCTCACAAGATATGAAAACTGGCAGCCTCTGTTGTCATATTGCCCACCTATTACTGCTACAATTACCAAGCCCTGTCATTCTCTCTCTTCGTCTCACTCCACCTGAATTTTTCATCATTCTCTCCTTCTCCCTTTCTCTTCAGGATATGGCTTCGTGGACTTTGATAGCCCAGCTGCAGCACAAAAGGCAGTGTCGTCTCTCAAAGCCACCGGGGTGCAGGCTCAAATGGCTAAGGTAAGAACTGTTAGCACGTTAGCATCGTTGCTCAGTAGGCTAATATGAGACAGGCTCAAATGGCTAAGGTAAGAACTGTTAGCACGTTAGCATCGTTGCTCAGTAGGCTAATATGAGACAGGCTCAAATGGCTAAGGTAAGAACTGTTAGCACGTTAGCATCGTTGCTCAGTAGGCTAATATAAGACAGGCTCAAATGGCTAAGGTAAGAACTGTTAGCACGTTAGCATCGTTGCTCTATAGGCTAATATAAGACAGGCTCAAATGGCTAAGGTAAGAACTGTTAGCACGTTAGCATCGTTGCTCTATAGGCTAATATAAGACAGGCTCAAATGGCTAAGGTAAGAACTGTTAGCACGTTAGCATCGTTGCTCTATAGGCTAATATAAGATAGGCTCAACTAGCCAAGGTAAGGAGCTGTTAGAATGCTAGGGTCCTTCGATGACTTACACCCATTGCATACACTACAATATAAAAATATTTAAAGTTGCATGGTCTTGGAGAGAAATCCCCAGACCCCTATCCAGATACAGACCCAGAAACAGACCGTGGTGTGGTAATGTGTGTGAGATGGTGGGAGGCCACTCTAGCCTGCAGAAGGGGAGTTTAAATATGTTTTATGTTTCCAATGGCTCTGTCTCCCATCTCTTCCCTAACTACTACACAGTGTATGACGGGCAGGGCTGTGGCCATATACAGTTCAGCACCATTATGTGTGTGTGTGTGTGCGTGCGTACATGCTTTCTCCTGCTGCTGGTGCCCTGTGGTGGACACTGTCAATTAGACTGTGCTCTGGTTGTAGTGCGCATAGCCGCCTGTCAGGTGCTCTTTGATATGATTGTGTGAAAGTGGAAGCAGATGAGAGGAGCTGGAACATGAGAGACCCCAGTGAGCTCCACAGCTTGAGACAGTAAATACCATACCATAAGGCCATCTAGCTAGAAGCTTAATTGAACATTTAAATCAGACTTCACTTGTACTGATGCTGCTGGCATTGGTGCTGATTAGAACTGTGGTGAGGATGAGGAGCAAGATGAGAGAGATGTTTCCATTTTTATTCACAATTCCAATAATGATCATGGTCAGGATGACGATGCCAGAAATTATGATGAAGATTATACCCCCATTATTGTGTTGGAAAATAATGGGAGCAGCTAGGAGAGATGATTTCCTGCTAGGTGCTCGAGTATGCCATCTCTCAAATGCACAATTTACCCATTTCATCTCTTCACAAAATGTCTGTTCTTCCTCAAATATCTATAAGAGGCCACACACAGAGAATAGAGATTAGGGTCTATGCTCTTTCCCAATTTAATTGAAAGCCTTTTCTTTGTATTGCTTTCTTTTGTCAATCAACATTCCCAGCTGACCTTTTAAACAGTGTTTTGTGGGTAGTGGGAGGGGGTTTCCCCCCACATGACTTTACTCCTGTCTTTTTATCCTACGTCTGAGAGACATTAAGGGGTCCTTTGCTTTTTATTGACTCTCTCTGTATCTCTGTCTACTCACTCGCTCTTCTACTTGCTCTCTATCTCTCGCTAGTTGTCTCTTTCCCACACAAACACAGAGCCACATACACGCCTAAACACGTTCCTGGCTACCATGTGTTCGCCTGCCATACATTCAACGAGCGCAATTTAGTCCCATCCATAATTAACGTTGCCTATCTGTAGCTGTGACTTTGAAACATCTACTGGTTCCACCCAGAGGCATCGAACGGGAACCCAGGTGAGCATCACCATCACATCCTGCAGGTGTAAATCACTGTGGCGACGGCTGCCACCCCGATGACTGAACACGGTCATGCTGGGGCTCGTTCTTATCATTCTCCCCTTCCCAAGGCTCCGTTTTGTCACGTGGATCTCCCGCGACAAAGTCACAAACGGAATTGCGAATCAGAGCCGGAGGCTTTGAAATCATGAAATAAAACCGTCCGAGTAATCAAGCCCCTCCTTCTTTTCGCCGCAGTGCCATTAAAAGGCTTTTATTAAAAGGGGCCTTATTTTAAACACAGCTGCGAGGGAGGGAAGAGGAGAGAAGAGAAGGGAAGAGAAATGGTTCTTTATTTCCTCTTCCTTTGTCTGGATGTCCCCCTCGGAATTGGTAATACCAAGGAAACATTGGTCTCGTTTTATTTCCTCCTCCCCCGGTGGCGACTGTGACAGCATGAGGGAGGATGAGAACCATAATGAAGGTACCTGATGGACACTTCCTTGTGGCTCCCTCGCTGTCAGTCACCAACAAAGAAGCAGCTTGGGCGAGAGTATGTGTGTGTGTGTGTGTGTGTGTGTGTGTGCGCCTGTGTGTTCATCAGTGGAGTGGGGTGGGGGAGGGAGGGGCCCTCACACCTTGCTGAAGACTTCATCCGCCGTGTCACTGTGTGCGGAACGCTTTTTCTCCCTGCGTGAAGACAGATGCTAAAAAGAGACACAGGGATAACAAGTAAACGGTCCGTGTCTCCCATCGCCGATGCAAACCTGTCAAAGAGCTCTCCTCCTCAACTCCCCGCAGGCTGCCATTTTCCCCTTGAGCCAATCACACTGAATTATGGGGTGAGAGCCCTCGATTGTGGTGTCAGTGTCGGAGAAGCAATTCCACCTGACAGCTGCTAGCTCTCAGACAACAACCCAGTCTTTATGCAAATGATCTCCCTACCTTTGTCGTTGTTTGTCTTATGGTTGCCGCAATGAAAACAAAGCTCTCCCTTTCTCTCTGTCTCTCTCTCTCTTTCTTTCCCTCGCCAAAGCTGCCTGAACCAGCCCAGATTAGCCACAGGATCCCCAACATCACACGGACACACTACACACTCCCAAGAATTCATATATATTTAGATTCACCCTGTATTCAACCTAAATTCACTGCCTGCAGAGCTAACATTGCCATGTTTATTCTCCAGTAATAGCAGAGGCCCAAAATGAGAGCCTATGGTTCATTTGGATGTGGAGGGTTATTAAGGTTGTTATTGACATGTAACATTCAGGAACAGGTTTACCCTCTCTACCTCTGGGCTGTTTACCCTTTCTGCCTCCACTTGCCCTTCACTTCCTGTCCACATTAGAGTGAGGGGGGAAATACGCCAAAAACGCCATTAGAGCGCCTCCGTGAAATGAATCCCAAACGTTTAGGCAACGCTCAGCTCCGGCCCATCAGGCAGCCGTCTCTGTTCGCCATTCGGGCATTTAATGGCCCATGGAGTTGTTACGGTAATGTTTGGGCCTCGGTCAGGGCAAAAGCCCACTGCACGTAGAATAACGGAGATTGACGTTCCTATCTCTCAGGGGAAATTTCCTGTCAATATTGCATTTATATTCATACAAACAGCAAGGAAGCTCCCTGTGGGTGGTCTGGGCAGTCAGCGGTGGTATGATTTTCATTATTACCCTATTATCCTTTAAGGGTGACTTCTTTGACACAGTTCCTGCACTGACGCCCCTTTACAGTTCAACGAGACGAAGGGTGACCTCTGGACTCCAATCAAACGGATGGCTGACGCCATTGTTGCTGTGGCTGAGAATTGCTGGGCTAGCTTAATATAGCTGCGCTGCACCTTAGGCTGAGGTCAACTTTGGCTTCTTTTCAGGCTGTGGGAATCTATTCAGAAAGAAAAGATAATTGGGGGGCTAGAGGATACCGGTGCAGACTCAGCAGCCGGGTTGTGTTATCCCAGTTCAGCAAGACATTGCGAGCTGTGTGAGAGCTGTGTTTATCATAAAGCATATGGTGTCAGCCAGAAGGTAGTAATGATCAACACATTTCCAGGCTTAGTGTGGTTGCCATCGAGACCGGGGTTGTCGTAGAGATTATGGTGTTGCCTAGTACTGCCGTTTTCCAGGGCCTCCTCTCCAATATTTGTCTGGCTGTCTTTGAATACACCGTTTAGATGTACAAACAACAGCATGTTTTGTGCATACTTCATGCCTCTGTCATGGTGTGTTGTCTTGTCTCCTTATCAACCCGTTCGTCCCCTAGTTGACAGTATGACAGTATCACTGAGCGTACAGGAGGTAAAGTCCCCCTAGGTTCCCCTACACATGTATATTCCTCTCTCTTTCTCTCTCCAAATGCATTATGTGCATAGACGCCGCATGCAGCAGCGCGTCGGCATCAACGCAGCTGAGCTGCAACGCGCCTCTCGCCCTCCCTCCCCGTACTGATACTTTTGAAGGGCAAAGCCAGCGCGAGTGAGACGGACCATCTGACTAGCTCTCAGTCCCGCGCCCCGCCATTGGCTCGCACCGTCTCGGCACTCTAATTACGCTTCAATCATCTGGAGGAGCGCGGCATGTGGTAAATTATTTCACCGAGCAGCGTGAAGACATGCAGAGAGAGAGAGAGAGAGAGAGAGAGAGAGAGGGGGGGGGGGGGGGGGAAGAGAGAAGGGGAGAAAGAGAAAAAGAGTGAGAGAGGGAGGGGGAGAGGGAGATCTGGCAGAGACAGTGTCACAACAGACAGCCGGCTGCATCCGGAGACAGGCCAGCATTAATGAACAAAGTTACAAACTTATCAGAGGGAGAGAGTGTCTGGTCTGCCACCCTCCCTCTAGGGGAGAGAGAGTCACAGCAACTTTTAATGGACATTGACACACATCGCCATCCCAATACTGTTAGCACAAAGCGACTTTGAACTGGTACGGGATTTCTGTTAGAGTGTCTGTCATTATACAATCCTGTCTGTAGTTTGAATGGTGCTCAATAGGCAATACGAACGCAGACAGTAACATTCCAATTAAGGTAGAAATTGGGGCTTTATTTGTGAATAGCTCTCTGTTTGGTTACCAAATTGCCTAGCAGTGGCCCTGAGCTCAAATGAGTCCATTTCAAATGAAGCGAAGGCCTTCAGTCTCAATACGCTCGATGCTGCCGTTGCTTCGCTTTGAAGCGAATATAAATAAATATAAATACGGCTTTTCAGACTCAATAATGGCCACAGTGTGCCGTTATTAGAGTCCCTTTGATGTGGCAACTGTGCCAAGTCGCTCCCTGTCTCCCTCAATTGATCTGCGTCCATTAACAGGCCGAGGGAGAGCCTTTTCAAAGGACCCTGATTCCACCATCACAGATAGATAGATAGCCAGGTGAAGGAGCGCGTTGCACTAGTTTACCCATTTGGTCAGCGAAAGAACAGTTATGCCCAGAACATGTCTTACATTGAAGCCATGCAGGGCAAAGCTGGATAGTGTTGAAAATCGGTGTATTTTCGGCTATGACTTCATGTGGTTAGCAGTTCTACCTACAGTGTAGAGGCCTAATCTGTAGATTCCACGTCTATATCGTGGAACAGCAATGTACTTAGCAACATAAGTTGCTTATGTCTGACAAAATGGCTTACGACATGGGCTCTCTCTTTCCCTGATTACCTGTCATGCTATGTGAATGTGTTTCAGTGTGTGTACACACACACACACACACACACACACACACACACACACACACACACACACACACACACACACACGCGCGTGTGTTTGTTTCTTTGGTGGAATATGTTGTGGGCTTGCAGTAGAGCTCTCCCAGCCCTTCCTTCCTTCCGTGCGAACCACTGATTCAGCCACCCCATTTCAATTTGTCTTAATCAGTCATACCAATTAACTCTGGGATTAGATTCATCAATGCCAGCAATCTCCGGCCCTCCTCCCTACCCCTCCCTTGTCTCCCCTCTCTGCCATCATGCACGGCCCTGACGACACACATTATAGATTATGTTTAAATCTACGCTCCACTAACAGCTTGCTCATAGACAGTCTTATCACCGGAGGTTTCATGATCCCCAACCGACACTCTTCTTAGTATTCTGTGTGGTTGGTGGACTTTGGCGTATCAACACAATTTTAAAGGAGAGGAGAGACTTCTTGACCATGTAGGGCAGACCAGCTCTTTCTCTGTGTTGGTCTTGCCAATCCCCGTTGTCACACCTCTGAGAAACAACTCCGGTTTTGGATCCAAACCTCTCAGATGGTTGCTCTCTCTCTCTTATTTGTTCCTGGCCTGCTGTGATGAGATTCTTTCTCTCTCTCTTCTCCCATCAGCTATCGGCCATGGCACAATCTCTCTCTCTCTCTTATCTGTTCCTGGCCTGCTGTGGTGAGATTCTTTCTCTCTCTCTTCTCCCATCAGCTACCGGCCATGGCACAATCTCTCTTTCTCTCTCTCTTATTTGTTCCTGGCCTGCTGTGGTGAGATTCTTTCTCTCTCTCTTCTCCCATCAGCTATCGGCCATGGCACAATCTCTCTCTCTCTCTCTCTCTCTCACTCTGACCATGCTTAGAATAATTCCTTGTAAATGCTTGTTAATGCTTTGTAACTTAAGTTGATGCCTTGTATGTGAATCAGTTCATTTGTCCAAGTAATTAAATACACTTCTACTTAGAATTCCATTCTCAGACATTTCTTCCTTGCCTATTACTGTAACTCAACCATAGTCTTCTGCATATTGCTATTTATATTATGGAATAGCAGATAAAGATAATTCATTCAATGGGCTAATTACTTAGTCTGACTACGATTCGCATGTGAGGTATTTATAATATCATGTATGCTGTATATACACACGTCAAATATTACAGTCTACGACAGTATTTTCTTATCATTTCACTGTGGTGGACGCCTTCTATTTCGTCGTTTCCGCAACATTTAAAGGAGATGACCCCTTGACCATGTATTTTCAGGGGTGATTTCTCTGCCATCATTTTCCTCTACCTATCATCCTTCACGATGCATGAGAGGGCAATTTCCCCTGACAGCCTGCAAACTGAACTGTGAGTTTCCCCTCCGGCCGAACCAGCAGGAAAAGACCACGAGTGCCAACCTTAACCATGCAGTGAAGTAGGAGCTATATTAAATCTAAGGGACTTCAAATCACATTGAATGACGAGCCTGTCCCTGCCATTCTCCTGCCAATGAAACAGTTTATTTTCACATTCACACACACAGGGCATATCCAATAAACGAAATAAGCCACATCATGTGATTTTGTTCATAGCACTATACTATCATAATGTATGCATTTAGCCTGCGTACAATTAGATGGGGAGAATAAGATAGAATTTATGCGTGAAGGAACATTGCTAGGGGTAATTCATGCACATCTGTATGTAGGTTTGGCTTTCTAAACACGCATGAATCCTCCGCCTCACAACGGCCTTACTGTGTAACGCACACACAGTAGCGAACGAAAGCACCACCAGCCAGGCTATCTTTAATTCACTAGAAACTGTAACACGATTAAGGTACCCTCCCACCGTAGCAGAGTTACATATTCGGGGCTTAGAGCTCCAGTCTGTGTGAGTTTACATTTCTACCACACTAAGAAGGTCTTGCAACGTAATTAAGAGTTAGCGCTGCTGGTACCGTCTGTTAGGATCTCGACTGGCCGGCGATGGTAACAAACAAATAGGGTCGATCGTGTTGTGTGCTTGGTAATTAACAACAGACTAATCACGCAGGAGCTTGGAGTGAGGCTCGCGGTCGCGGGTTTGACTTTTCTCATCCCGTTTCTGGCTGTCGCTGGCTTGTCACTATGTCTGTCTGTCTGTCTGTCTGTCTGTCTGTCTGTCTGTTTCTTTTTGGCCATCTGTCCCCCACAACCATCACCATCTCTCTCTCTCTCTCTCTCTCGTTCTCTCTCGTTCTCTCTCGTTCTCTCTCTATCTCTCTCGTTCTCTCTCGTTCTCTCTCGTTCTCTCTCGTTCTCTCTCTATCTCTCTCGTTCTCTCTCTGCAGGCCCCTAATGAATTGTGCAGGCATGCCATGTTAAATTACACTGACAGTTTCCATTTCCAGTAACTTCAATCATATTGGTGAGGGGCTGTACTGTAGGAAGACTCTGAGACAGAGCAGCACAGAGCTTTGGCCATGTCAAAAGGCCCACGCATCAGCCAGGGCCTGCCTAGTGACTGTTGATGGATGGGGAACTGTGACACCCATGTCTCTTATTCAGACTAATGAGGGAGAGAGAACTGGGAAAGTAGTGGGCTCTGGCTCTCTGGCTTTGGCACTGCAGTTGTTTTCCCTCCATCTGAATGTCACTGTGTGTGGCGGTCTGTCTGTCCAATCTCTGATCTCTGAGTGGGGAGGTAAAAGGTCAACAACAACAAAAAAAGAATAGAGAAATGAATGTCAAATTTGCATCTTCAGGATGGAATTAGCCTTCAAATTTTTGTCTCACTGGAGGGGGCGGAGGGGATAAGGAAAACGTGAGGGAGTCACTCTACTCTCTCAGGTCCCCCAAGTCAAGGTCGACCAGGAAACCAGACTCACCCAGGAGCTGCCCTTAATGACCTTCTGTCCCATTAGACGCACCTCGGCTGACTCCTTGTTATTGAACAGGGAAGGTTATGTGTCTGTGTGTGTGTGTGTGCCAGTGGAGGCTGCTGAGGGGAGGACGGCTCGTAATAATGGCTGGAACGGAGTAAATGGATTGGCATCAAACACATGGAAACCATTGGTTTTATATATTTGATACTGTCCCCTTAATTCCGTTCCGGCCACTACCACAAGCTCGTCCTCCCAATTAAGGTCCCACCAACCTCCTGTGGTGCTTATTAGCATGAGTGTGTACATACGTGTATGTGTGTGTGTGATGAGGGGGGGGATTAGCACCCTCAGTGGGGTGATTCTTCCTCGCCACATTTCACCGTCCGGGGTGGTTTACATAACATACTGTACGTCAGCACATCCCCCGAGACTGTTAACCTTGAGCCCTGTGTGGATCTGGATGGATGATGCATGTTTTGCTGTATGCGCTTGTGAAATCCTTGTGTATTTTCTAAAATCTGCGATATGTGTGCTGTGTCTGCTGTTCTCATGTGTTCTCTCCGTCTCTGCATTGTGTCAATATTTGGTCGTCTGCAGAGCTTTTGTGCGTCGCCTGTTGTATGTCTCATTAGCTTCTAGCTTCCTGTACTAAGTGTTCCCCTCCTATATCGTGTTTATTGTGTCTGTTTGGTCTGTGTGCTATTTTTGTTTTGCGTCTGTGCTGTGCCACTGTTAACATGGCATTGTCTTTGTACTTTCTTAATGTTCTCTTAGTGTTATCTCTTTGTTGTCCGTGTGTTATCGCCTTGCAAACGAGGCAATGGCTTTTGTGTTGCAACATCTACTAAAATCTTAATGCTATGTTCATTTTATCTTTGAGCTAGAATTGTCTTTACAGTAGCTGTAGTGTTATCCTCTCCTCAGGGTTGTCTTCATATTTTGTCTTTGTAATTTTGATGTTGTCATTATATCGTTTCGTAGTTGTGTGTGATTCCTCCAGTGTTTCTGTGTTGCGTGTTTGTCACGATCCTCCGTGTTTTTGTGTTTACACAGGCTGCATGTCTGTGTTGTCCCTGTGTTGTTATGTTTGGTGCAGAGCAGACCCGATTGAAACCAGATGGCTAGTCTTTGGGCGTCTGGCAACTGAAGAAGTGATGAAGAAAACGGTAGACAAGACAAGAGAGAAAACCAGACAGGCCATCAACTACAGGGAATGAGAGAGTGGGAGAGGGAGAGAGACAAAGATAGAGAGACAGATGTATGCACAAGGAGCGTCCTCTCTGGCTTTCTCTGTCTGCTGGGATGTGGCGTTCATATAGATGCCTCCTGCGATAACTGATGGAAGAACATGCTAACTTTCAAATGTATTACGAAGTTATCTGTCAAAAAGTATCACGTCTTTAGATTCCATGTTGTGTAATCTGACGCTAAACCGTTAAATATTTCAGGCTGTTTGTGCCTCGTACAACGGTTAATCCTCTTTTTCTTCCTAGCCAGTCTGACAGCAATGTTTACATCTGCTTTTCAAATAATATACATTTACTTAACATGATATTCAAACAGGAAATCCTAAGGCCTTGACATTGCTTCTGCTAGTTCGTTGTGCGAGCAAATCAGTTTGCGAGATTGAGTATGAATTGTACAGTGCATTCGCCAAACAGCCTTGTCAAGACCCATCAGAGGAAGTTCAAGGTACTTTTGTGTTTCGCGAGTACTGGATAGTCTGGGCCTGTTGAATGTGTGCTTCTCCAGGACTGTTAGAAGAGAAGAAAGATTCAAGGAGCAGTCTTCCAAGCCAATCCAAGGATGTTTCCTGACCGATGTTCCCTAGAAGAAAGATTCAAGGAGCGGTCTTCCAAGCCAATCCAGGGATGTTTCCTGACCGACGTTCCCTAGAAGAAAGATTCAAGGAGCAGTCTTCCAAGCAATCCAGGGATGTTTCCTGACCGACGTTCCCTAGAAGAAAGATTCAAGGAGCGGTCTTCCAAGCCAATCCAGGGATGTTTCCTGACCGACGTTCCCTAGAAGAAAGATTCAAGGAGCGGTCTTCCAAGCCAATCCAGGGATGTTTCCTGACCGACGTTCCCTAGAAGAAAGATTCAAGGAGCGTTCTTCCAAGCCAATCCAGGGCTGTTTCCTGACCGATGTTCCCTAGAAGAAAGATTCAAGGAGCGTTCTTTCAAGCCAATCCAGGGATGTTTCCTGACCGACATTCCCCAGAAGAAAGATTCAAGGAGCGTTCTTCCAAGCCAATCCAGGGATGTTTCCTGACCGACGTTCCCTAGAAGAAAGATTCAAGAAGCGGTCTTCCAAGCCAATCCAGGGATGTTTCCTGACCGACGTTCCCTAGAAGAAAGATTCAAGGAGCGTTCTTTCAAGCCAATCCAGGGATGTTTCCTGACCGACATTCCCCAGAAGAAAGATTCAAGGAGCGTTCTTCCAAGCCAATCCAGGGATGTTTCCTGACCGACGTTCCCTAGAAGAAAGATTCAAGGAGCGGTCTTCCAAGCCAATCCAAGGATGTTTCCTGACCGACGTTCCCCAGAGGAAAGATTCAAGGAGCGTTCTTCCAAGCCAATCCAGGGATGTTTCCTGACCGACGTTCCCCAGAAGAAAGATTCAAGGAGCGGTCTTCCAAGCCAATCCAGGGATGTTTCCTGACCGACGTTCCCTAGAAGAAAGATTCAAGGAGCGGTCTTCCAAGCCAATCCAGGGATGTTTCCTGACCGACGTTCCCTAGAAGAAAGATTCAAGGAGCGGTCTTCCAAGCAATCCAGGGATGTTTCCTGACCGACGTTCCCTAGAAGAAAGATTCAAGGAGCGGTCTTCCAAGCCAATCCAGGGATGTTTCCTGACCGACGTTCCCTAGAAGAAAGATTCAAGGAGCGGTCTTCCAAGCCAATCCAGGGATGTTTCCTGACCGACGTTCCCTAGAAGAAAGATTCAAGGAGCGTTCTTCCAAGCCAATCCAGGGCTGTTTCCTGACCGATGTTCCCTAGAAGAAAGATTCAAGGAGCGTTCTTTCAAGCCAATCCAGGGATGTTTCCTGACCGACATTCCCCAGAAGAAAGATTCAAGGAGCGTTCTTCCAAGCCAATCCAGGGATGTTTCCTGACCGACGTTCCCTAGAAGAAAGATTCAAGGAGCGGTCTTCCAAGCCAATCCAAGGATGTTTCCTGACCGACGTTCCCCAGAGGAAAGATTCAAGGAGCAGTCTTCCAAGCAATCCAGGGATGTTTCCTGACCGACGTTCCCTAGAAGAAAGATTCAAGGAGCGGTCTTCCAAGCCAATCCAGGGATGTTTCCTGACCGACGTTCCCTAGAAGAAAGATTCAAGGAGCGTTCTTTCAAGCCAATCCAGGGATGTTTCCTGACCGACATTCCCCAGAAGAAAGATTCAAGGAGCGTTCTTCCAAGCCAATCCAGGGATGTTTCCTGACCGACGTTCCCCAGAAGAAAGATTCAAGGAGCGTTCTTCCAAGCCAATCCAGGGATGTTTCCTGACCGACGTTCCCCGGAGGAAAGATTCAAGGAGCGGTCTTCCAAGCCAATCCAGGGATGTTTCCTGACCAACGTTCCCCAGAAGAAAGATTCAAGGAGCGGTCATCTTCTTCATGATGAACACCCCGTCACTACATCACATTATTCCCCATCTGGCCTGGCTCTGCTTGGCTCTACAGGTGCAGCGGGACGGTTCTCCAAGCTGTAATCTTGTTTGATATTCTCCATGACGATAGGCATAAAGTATTCCCTAACAAGCTTTCGCTAAGAGCAAGAACATGGATGATTACAAAAGCAGCGGCAATTGAATGAAAAGGGAACAACTGGAGTTGCCGTAAGCAAAACAGGGCTTTGTGAGAAATTGCATCTGGATCTGAGCCCTTTTCCTGATAAAGTGGTTCATCGATCTCCATGGAAACAGTCACACCCTCTCCGATAGCTAGCTGACGGCAAAGTGTTGCCTTGAGGGGGGGGGGGGGGAGCGAAAGAGAGAGGGTGGAGTCTGAGAGAACCAGGGGAAGTATAAATGTGCCACAAATCGAATTATTGGCCAATCAAGTCATAACGTGAGTAATTCAAGGCCTACATCAATGGGGATAATCTCATTGGCTGTGCATTAGGGGCTGAGAGGATGGGGTGGGCGAGGAGGGGGTGGCGTTCTTAGTGGATGCGCTCAGTGGGGGTCTCAAAGGAAGAGCTTCCTTTGATAGGAGTGGAGAGATATTTTTAACTTTGGATGAGGAAGGGTGGATGGGGGATGGGGGTATAAATAATGCCTCGATCTCTGCCTTTGGCGTATCGCTGTAAGACACAGGGTGCAGTAGAATGGTTGATTACGCCCTTGTTGCCATCTGCTCAATTGGTCAATGACAACATTTCTCATGTGTCCAATTACGAAAGAGGATTAGGATCTGTTTGTGTGCTGTCTGGTGGCCTCTGGTCAATTCTGACTCATCCGAGGTACACAGGACATTTTGTCTGTACATAATGGTGTTTTAGTTATGTAGTACTTCAATATACTTCATATTTGCCTTGGTATTACTGCATTTTGCTTTTCTTTTACGGTTGGCTCTCAAATGTTGTCTTTTAATCACAATAGTTCAACATTGTGACCCGGCTGAGCAGATCTTTAGCTCTGTCCACATTGTCAATAACCTATGGGGATCGCTGTGATATACAATGTCACGCATTGTATACATTCCGTGTAGCTTCTCCCAGCTGTGAGGTAGTTAACCAGGAGGGTTTACACCTGGGAAATCACAATGGACACACTACTACAACATGCCTGGCGTTTGAGCGTTAGTGGTTCAAACAAAGATTCCCTCTCCAAAGTGAATGTTGGTTTCCGGAGGTTTTTGACACTGGCGTGGAGCTCTAATCAGGCTCCGTTTCACTGCTTTGGAGAGGGTGGCCCTCCCAGAGAAAAGCCTTGACA
The DNA here is from genome assembly GCF_002021735.2 of Oncorhynchus kisutch. Classification (NCBI taxonomy): domain Eukaryota; kingdom Metazoa; phylum Chordata; class Actinopteri; order Salmoniformes; family Salmonidae; genus Oncorhynchus; species Oncorhynchus kisutch. The sequence goes on along the minus strand of NC_034190.2, from coordinate 40,766,179 downwards.
TTTTTCCAATGCGATTTTGCACGTGCAGGGCTCCTGAACCAGCTCCCCTTGCTCTGCCTCGTGCCCGGGGATCCGCATAGTAGAAACAGCTGCCAGGGGAGCAGCTTGTCCATGGGAGGGAGGGGAAAAAGGGAGAGAGGGTAATCACTTTTGGGAAAATACTGCCTCGCCGCACCCTGCCAAGACTGTGTTTGTGTTGTGGCTTTTCTACTGGAAGCCCATTGCTTTGGCTCTCTGGCTTCTCTGGCTCTGTTGGTGCTAGCACCCCCTCTCTCCAGGGTTAATACAACAATGAGGCTTTTTAGTTGAAAAAGCGGCTCAAGGGTCGTAAATGGATAAAAACAGTGGGCGAGAAGAATGATATTGGTGGGCTGTCGTTTATGGCCATCGTGAGGGCATATGTTAGGGATGTGAGAGGCTGAAAAGAGTTCTGTTAAAGTGTAATATTATGAAATCACGATTGGCTAGGGGAGTAACTCAATTTTTTTTTATTTCCCTGTGGTATGACCAATACATTTGATCTTTCCCCCATTCCCTGAACCAGATCCACCCCAACTGACTAACTACAGCCTGTGTCACGATCACACAGCTCTGCCTTTGGAACGTGCCCATTATGTTGAGCTATTTTAAAATGCACATACATGTACAGTAGCCAAGACATAATTATGCATAAACTTGCTTGAGTGGAACTGACAGGTTCAGCAGTGTACTGGTTAACATCTTATAAATACCTGCTTCTCTACAACATATAGCTCCGGGTAATAGCGAAAATAACCCTTTCCCGACACAAGATTAAAGCCTCATCAGTGAGTCTTTATTTTGGTTTCACTCTGTAGACATAGTTTTTCCCCCCACACATGCAGACAAAACGGAAACCTTTGAAACCGTACACCATTTCTATTGAATAGCGCCTCATTGTTTGCCAGCCTCTTATCATCTCCCGTCTATTTAGCTTCAAATCTCAATGAACCAGTGTCAGTCATGTGAGACTGGAGTAGTTATGGCTAGCCGGGGGGGGGGGGGAGAAGTAAATGAGCGTGAAAGAGGAAGAGAGGGAGCAGTGAGAGGTGCAGGAGCTAGCAGAGGAGGAGAAAGGAAGGAGCTGTACATGTTTGGCGGAGGTATACAGTGCCTTCAGAAAGTATTCATACCCTTGACTCATTCCATTCAAAATGGATTAAATCAACAACAACAAAAATCACCCATCTACCCAAAATACCACCTATTATGACAAAGTGATAACATGTTTTTTGAAATATTTGAAAAAAGTATTGAAAATTAAATACAGAAATATCTCATTTACATGAGTATTCACACCCCGGAGTCAATACGTTAGAACCTTTTTAGAGTTTTAGAGTCTTTCTGGGTACTTCTTTAAAAGCTTTGCACACCTGGATTGTACAACATTCTTCAAGCTCTGTCAAGTAGTATTTCGCTACACCCACAATAAAACGTATATGTGGCAAATAAAATTTGATTTGAGTTGGTTGTTGATTATTTTTAGACAAGGATTTTCATGTCTTGCAATAGATTTTCAAGACGATTTAAGTCAAAACTGTAACTTGGCCACTCCGGAACATTCAATGTTGGCTTGGTAAGCAACTCCAGTGTATATTTGGCTTTGTGGAGTAACTACAATGTTTTGATCCATCCTCAATTTTCTCCTATCAATCAAATTTTCAATTAATCTAATTTATTTATAAAGCCCTTTTTTACATCATCCAATGTCAGAAAGTGCTATACAGAAACCCAGCCTATCACAGCCATTAAACTCTGTAAAGTCACCATTGGCCTCATGGTGAATTCCGTGAGCAGTTTCCTTCCTCTCCGGCAACTGAGTTAGGAAGAACGCCTGTATCTTTGTAGTGACTGGGTGTATTGATACACCATCCAAAGTGTAATGAATGTCCAAAGAGATATTCATTGTCTGCTTCTTTTTTATTATTAACCATCTACCAATCGGTGCCCTTCTTTGCAGGGCTTTGAAAAACCTCCCTGGTCTTTGTGGTTGAATCTGTGTTTGAAATTCACTGCTCTACTGAGGGACCTTACAGGTAATTGTATGTGTGGGGTACAGAGATGAGGTAGCCATTCAAGAAAATCATGTTAAACACTATTATTGCACACAGAGTGAGTCCATGCAACTTATTATGTGACTTGTTATACAAATTTTTAGTCCTGAATTTGTTTAGGTTTGCCATAAAGGTGTTAAGACATTTCTTTTAATATGTTATTAATTTGTAAACATTTCTAAAAACATAATTCCACTTTGACATTATGGGGTATTGTGTGTAGGCCAGTGACACAACATTTCAATGGGATCCATTTCAAATTCAGGCTGCAACACAACAAAATGTGGGAAAAGTCAAAGGTTGTGAACACTTTCTGAAGGCACTGTACAAGTGCCCATCAGCCTGTAATGATTGTGTGTTGGAGACCGTTCAGACACTCTAGAACTGCAGGGGAACAGCTTTCACTTCTCCTGACACACACAATATAGACAGAGGGATGAGTCAGAAGCTCCGCCGGCTACTGTCCCCCCCTCCTCCTCTCATCCTCTGTCCCTCTCAATTTCCCTCTTCTTCTCTCCTTTCCTCTTTCCTCAGCCTGCTCTACAAAAGGTATTTTTAATACGTAAGGGCCCTAATCGCTATCGCAGCTGTATCTGGTCCCTCCTGCCGTCTGGCTCTGTGCTTTGTGTTCGCTCTCTCCTCTCTCTTCCTGTCTTCTGTACCACAAGATCCTACAGAGAAGCCATTCTTTTAGACCTGTTCTCAGGTGTTACTCTCTCTCTCTCTCTCTCTCTGTCTCTGTCTCTGTCTCTGTCTCTGTCTCTGTCTCTCGCTCTCTCACTCTCTCTCTCCATTCATGATTTATGCCTTGCTGGACACTAAACACCTCATATGATTGTGGTGTGTAGGAATGAGATTGAGTAGGCCTCTGTTACATGGTAAACACATTCAATGGGTCAGTTGTATTTGAATAAGCACAGTTGGCTACTTCTTTAAACATTTTAAAAGCACATTGACATGTTAAAGCATGTCAATGTGCTCTGGAATCGCTGCACATATATGCATTAGAGAAATGTGTGATGGGCACTTACAGTTGACGTTTACATACATCTTAGCCAAATACCTTTAAACTCAGTTTTTCAATATTCCTGACATTTAATCCTAGTAAAAATTCCCTGTCTTAGGTCAGTTAGGATCACCACTTTATTTTAAGAATGTGAAATGTCAGAATAATAGTAGAGAGAATGATTCATTTCAGCTTTTATTTATTTTATCACATTCCCAGTAGGTCAGAAGTTTACATACATAATTAGTATTTGGTAGCATTGCCTTTAAATTGTTTGACTTGGGTCAAACGTTTTGGATAGCCTTCCGTAGATGAACATGGTACCTTCATGCATTTCCATTTGCATTGCTCTCAAGGATGAATCAGACTTGTGGAGGTCTACAATTATTTTTCTGAGGTCTTGGCTGATTTCTTTTGATTTTCCCATGATGTCAAGCAAAGAGGCACTGAGTTTGAAGGTAGGCCTTGAAATACATCCACAGGTACACCTCCAATCGACTCAAATGATATCAATTAGCCTATCAGAAGCTTCTAAAGTCATGACATATTTTTCTGGAATTTTCCAAGCTGTTTAAAGGCCCAGTCAACTTAGTGTATGTAAACTTCTGACCCACTGGAATTGTAATACAGTGAATTATAAGTGAAATAATCTGTCTGTAAACAATTGTAGAAAAATGACTTGTGTCATGCACAAAGTAAATGTCCTAACCGACTTGCCAAAACTATAGTCTGTTAACAAGACATTTGTGGAGTGGTTGTTAGCGAGTTTGAATGACTCCAACCTAAGTGTATGTTAACCTCCGAACAACTGTACCTCTGTAGACATTGTCGTGTTGTATGTCCTGGGTCCGTATCCACAAAGCCTCTCAGATTGGGGTGCTGATCTGGGATCAGTTTAGTTTTAGATCAAAATGGATAAGATTATATGGACAGATCCTAGATCAGCACTCAGAACAGAGAGCTTCACACCTTCTACCAAAGTGTCTGCACAGACGTCAGTAGACTAGTAAGCGGCAATCAATCGCACAGCAATCTCTCCCACGGTCCCCTAATAGTTTCCCTCTCACCCTCCATCAGAAACATATGAGGCGGAGTCTCCTCTCCACCGCACTAATGGATGCAAATGGAGACGTGCTTTGGGGAAACTGGCTGACATTTATGCGTCTGATTAGAGCACGAAGCCCAACACTTTGTAACTGATTGAGGCTACGGGTGGCTCACCTCTCTATCTCCCTCTCTCTCTCTCCCTCCTCATATAGCCTCTCAGAATCACTGCACCTCTCTCTCTCTCCCTCCCCATATAGCCTCTCAGAATCACTGCACCTCTCTACACTCCATTTGCATGACTCATACACTCATACACACACACACACACACAATCACACACACACACACACACACACACACATTTGAATAAGAACATTGTAATGTGGCTGTGGTTGAGTTGAGCGCCCAGACTCCTCCATCCCGGAAGCGAGGCATGTAGGCTCCCATGACAATATGTTTATCCCACCGCCCGATCCATATAAATGTCCTTGCTCCTATAGACATGGCTCTTAACCTCAACGAACGCGGTTACATGCACACAGTAATGCGATTATTGTGGACAGTCAGGTTAAACTAGTAGTTTGCTTAAAATGTTTACATGCTTTGCAAGAATACCAATTTCCCTAATGATCCTGTTTACATGGACACATCTGAAGTCAGGCTACCTGATGGGACTTTTGATAAATGCAGAAAATAGCCAATCAAAATAAACGTTCTACCACAGTAACCATGTTATTTTTGAGAAGACTATTATATTCTGAGTTCGGACACATAAAGTTTGTATGTGAAAGCTATTTATAAGATGCATACTTTCAGTTTTTAAACAGCTCACTTCACTCGCGTTTAAGATGGAGGCTTGCACTACCGGTGCTGGCACATGCTCAGATCAAATACACAGCTAGAACACCGATTAAGCTGTTAAATTGTCCTAATCATTCGAACGATGGCTCGGAAAACCAGGTGTTTTGATCGGCTTACGCTCACTTTGATCACGCCGATTAAGATGAGCAGAGCAAGGTGTTTACATGACTAAAGCCATACTCGACCTTCTGCCCGTAATCCGATCAACATCGACTGATTAGTGTGCATGTGAACGTACTCATTGTTTGGTGTCTGAATGACTTCTATAGGTCTAGAGACGGTGTTGTGTCAAGAGTTTCAGAGAGGCAGGGAGTAGGAGAGGAGAGAGGAGAGAAACAAAGCAAACAGTGGAACGAGGGAGGAAAGGACGGAGAGAAACTAAGGAGGGAGGGATGGAGAGATAGTAGTGCTGAGTGGTATGTCCTTGTTTTGGTGGGGGAGGGAGTGGAGTAGGGGAAGGTGCTGTATGGTAATTAGCAGTTGAGCTTACCGGGGAGGCGCCACCGTGTAGAGGAGCCATTAGACCTATACTGGGAACTATGCACAGAACAGGGAGGCCATTCCGCGGACTCTGCTTGCGCCAAGCCATTCTTTCCCCTGCAGTAAACAACTTCCAAATCACCCTGTGCCACCAACCCAAGGCAAGGTGCAACATAGCCAGGAAAGGTGAGGAGGCAGTAGGAGAGACAAGGGGATCATATCTATATTTGTCTAAAGCACACAAAAAAAAATTATGATGAAGTGTACACTCACCTACAGTAGTAAGTAGCTCCTTGATAAGTAATGTGAGCTGTCATTTAATTGCTAAACTAATAATTCCATGTTTGCCAGAGAGTGCACGTTGGAGCACCTATTATGGCACCTATCCCACTCTGCTAGTGCTCTGTAGTGTAGATCGCAGGCGTCTGTAGTGTACGTGCCGTCTCTCACTCGCTGATACACCAGTTTGCTGTGACCTTTAAACAGGCACAGTCTGTGTCTTTTACCATTGAACACACACACACACACACACACACACACACACACACCAAACACAAAGGGGAACAGTAATTAGCGAGGGCTCCCGGGCCCCTCTGACAGGCTTTTCAGAAGAGAGAGAAAGGGCAGGGTGACATTTGGGCAGCAAAGTGGCACAGTCATCACTGCCGCGCTTCACAGAATTATCAGCCGAGGTTGAGGGTTCAAATCCCTGAGCCCATAGATAGATAAAGCCTTTACCCCTTAGACAACACGCTCCCATCAGATAACAGCCCTGTGCAAAGTGCTCAGGATAGTACACAGCCTTTGGGATTGTGCGTCTTTAGTCTTTAGTGGCCTTGCGAGTGCCTGACATCTCTTAAGTACCAGCTATAAATGATACATTTCTACTTAGCCGGTGAGAAGGCCGATAAGCACTATTGCTTTCATAGTAAAGTGTTACTGCTTTACACCTTGAGTGGACCGGTTTCAAGCCTATTGGCGTTATTTGTGTTAGTTAAATGAATAAGCCTTGTTAGATCTTAGAGTCCTGTTGTGAGAGTAGCTGCCCTCCGGCCGGACCTTGCTTAGCTCAGGGTGGCCAACCAGGAAAGGGAGATGGAGAATAAAAGGCCTGGAGTTGAAGAGGGGGGGTGGAGTGAGAGAGAGAGAGAGAGAGAGAGAGAGAGAGAGAGAGACAGACAGTCTCCAATACCGAGAGGAAGAGAGAGAAAGAGAGAAACAGTCTCCTGCACTGACAGAGAGAGAGAGAGAAAGGGAAAAAAAACAGTTTCTCCTGATGGCATTGGGTAAACAAACATAGCTGTAACGGCCGCTATGTGTATTAGTATAGCCCACATTACCACCTTACCCTGCCTGGACAGATCCTACCTTCCTACCCCCCTCCCTCCCTCTCTCTCTCCTCCACCATAGTGGTAGCGAGTGGTTACGCAAGCCAGGCTCAATGCACCTTGACCTCTCTTCAAACTCACGCCAGAGCATGATGGCTGGTGGCTGTCGTCTTGATTTACTCCACCAACCCGTTTTGATGGATGGGCCAGGATCACGCAGTCCCAGTCCCCGTGACCTCATTGCTGGGACTGAATGGGCCCAGACATGCCCAGCCAACAATGAACTAGACCTGCGCCCCATGCCAACCAGGCTCTGGTTTCTGGTCTGCAACGTACTGTATGGCCTTTCCTCTTCTTGGAGTGAGCCCCAAGATCTCCCACACACAGAGATATGATTGATTTGATGAATAATACTGTTTAGAGTTCACTAAGGCCAAGAAGATAGCACAGGTAAGTATAATGTATCACTTCCCACGCAGGTCTGACAGAGGGGGACAAAAGGCAAAGCCAACATGGATTTACCAGTACTAACAGAAACTGCAAGGGGGTCCCAATCACTGGCACAAGCAGAGGAGAGTGGCCTACTCTATAGTGCCTCTCATGCTGCGATAGCAGGGCTTCTTGGGGTCCCAAACTCTGTCCTGCCTCCCACATCAAGCTTCAATGTTTTGGAATCAGCTGTGTAGTGCTAGGGGGAGAGAAAAAAAATGTGCACCCAGGGGGGGCCCCAGGACCAAGTTTGGTAAAACCCTGCCTTAGAGAACAACAGAGACTGGGGATGCTGTATCCACTGCCCTACAGAGACTGGCGATGCTGTATCCACTGCCCTACAGAGACTGGGGATGCTGTATCCACTGCCCTACAGAGACTGGGGATACTGTATCCACTGCCCTACAGAGACTGGGGATGCTGTATCCCCTGCCCTACAGAGACTGGTGATGCTGTTTCCACTGCCCTACAGAGACTGGGGATGCTGTATCCACTGCCCTACAGAGACTGGGGATGCTGTATCCACTGCCCTACAGAGATGGTGATGCTGTATCCACTGCCCTACAGAGATGGTGTTGCTGTATCCACTGCCCCACAGAGACTGGGGATGCTGTATCCACTGCCCTACAGAGATGGTGATGCTGTATCCACTGCCCTACAGAGATGGTGATGCTGTATCCACTGCCCTACAGTGATGGTGATGCTGTATCCACTGCCCCACAGAGATGGTGATGCTGTATCCACTGCCCTACAGAGATGGTGATGCTGTATCCCCTGCCCTACAGAGATGGTGATGCTGTATCCACTGCCCTACAGAAACTGGGGATGCTGTATCCACTGCCCTACAGAGATGGTGATGCTGTATCCACTGCCCTACAGAGATGATGATGCTGTATCCACTGCCCTACAGAGACTGGGGAGGCTGTATCCACTGCCCTACAGAAACTGTGGATGCTGTATCCACTGCCCTACAGAGATGGTGATGCTGTATCCACTGCCCTACAGAGACGGGGATGCTGTATCCACTGCCCTACAGAGATGGTGATGCTGTATCCACTGCCCCACAGAGATGGTGTTGCTGTATCCACTGCCCTACAGAAACTGGGGATGCTGTATCCACTGCCCTACAGAGACTGGGGATGCTGTATCCACTGCCCTACAGAGATGGTGTTGCTGTATCCACTGCCCCACAGAAACTGGGGATGCTGTATCCACTGCCCTACAGAGATGGGGATGCTGTATCCACTGCCCTACAGAGATGGTGATGCTGTATCCACTGCCCTACAGAGATGGTGATGCTGTATCCACTGCCCTACAGAGATGGTGATGCTGTATCCACTGCCCTACAGAGATGGCGATGCTGTATCCACTGCCCCACAGAGATGGTGATGCTGTATCCACTGCCCTACAGAGATGGTGATGCTGTATCCACTGCCCTACAGAGATGGTGATGCTGTATCCACTGCCCTACAGAGATGGTGATGCTGTATCCACTGCCCTACAGAGATGGGGATGCTATATCCACTGCCCTACAGAGATGGTGATGCTGTATCCACTGCCCTACAGAGACTGGGGATGCTGTATCCACTGCCCTACAGAGATGGTGATGCTGTATCCACTGCCCTACAGAGATGGCGATGCAGCCTTACGCTTCATGAAAGCTCTGTGCGTGTCTGAATCTCTGACAGGTCCTAACCTTGTTCTGTGGTCTTCTGTAACTCATCTGGTAGAGCATTGAGATTGACTAAGTGGCTTTGGATAAAAGTGTCCACTAGATGGTATATTCTGTATTGTACAGTACTATTGTATACTGTATATGATATAATGTGGAACTGCATATTTTATGAACTGAGCATTCTTGTGGCTTGTGAACATCTGGTACATTGCACTGTATTTAATGCGTGATACTCTAGTCTATACTGTACATCATTTGAGTGTCTTACCCAGTTTCTGCACTGAACATGCGTTGGCTTGCGAGCATCTGGTGCGTTAATTAGAGAATGATGCATTTTAATTCAGTTATGTCACAGAGGATCTTTGCCTCAGTGAAACATACAATGTTTTTTCAACTGTGCTTTGGGCTGTCGTCCTTTTATCTCGCTCAGAAGGAAGGGAGTGTTCTTCCTCTCTCAGGGAACAGAACAGGCAGCGACAGTCCTCAGAGGATGTCTCGAAATCTAAATGGCAGTTTTTACTGGATATCCCTCTGATCTAATTCTGGATGACCAGGCCAGGCATGACAGAGCCCCTCCCCCCGCCCGCCGCACACACAGACCGGCTGGTACATGCAAGTCAGTGACCGAAAGTCATAGAGATTTAAAAGCAGGCTCTGTCGCTGGCGTCGTCCGTTAAAGCTCGCCGTCTGTCATATTTAAACGGGGTTCTGAGAGACATAAACACAGGGAAAGCAGATGGCTCCCAGTGGGTGAGCAGTATGAGCCGTAATGCCATCAGCAAGGAAATGGCCGCCGCTCCATTCTGCTTTTTATTACGAGGCAAGTTGGTAAACAGGGCTAAATAAAAACCAACGGTTTGGTTTCACTGGGTTTTTGGTTTCACTTTGGGACGGCAGAACCGTGGCTTGTTTTCTCCATTACTCCTGCTAGCTCTTGGAGTCCTGGCGTGCACCTCATTCTCGCCTTGGACTCCATTTTGGCTCTACTATACACTTGTGCATGTCATGCTGGTATTACCATTTCCTGTCCACCATTTTAGCTCTAAAAAGTATACATTTTTTGTCTCGAGTTTTGCACTCCTTTCCTTCTTTTTCTATTGGCACATAATTTGGTTTAGTTTCTTCTTTACCCATAATTCAAGCACTCTACAGTATCACCTCCATCAGCATCAGCATTTTCTGCTGTGATATGCAATGAAATACAGCAATGTGTGACTATGGCATCATGGAAAATGGCACTGGGTAATTAAGCATGACATGTCTTACTTTACAGTGTCACCAATGCCCAGTCCAGGGGTGGCATGACACAGTGGGTGGAGATAGATTGACTGTTTTGTTTGAGGAGGTATGCTCTATGCGTAGTGATTAAGAAGGGTGGAGTTGCACATGTGCGTGCCTGTGTGTTTTGAGGGAGTAAGTGATGTAGTGGTTGAGAACAAGCGAGCTTGGCCCGCGCCGACAGCATTGTGTCATTCCGGAGTGGGTTTACTTAGGGAGCCGCACGGCGCTGAACTCAGAGGTTTCCAGCAGCATTTCAGCTTGTTTACCGTGGCAGCGGCCAAGCTTCCCCTCCATTTGAAAGCCTTCAGCATGCCTTTAAGTTCCTCCTGGGGTAAAGCACCCGTCCACTTTGTTCCCTCTGAGTAGAGCTTTTTTGCAAAAATGCCTGCCTGTACGGTTTCCTTGGCTCCGAGAAGTTTCTGCAGAGAACATGCCTGTCTGTGTGGTTTCCTTGGCTCCGAGAAGGTTCTGCAGAGAACATGCCTGTCTATACGGTTTCCTTGGCTCTGAGAAGGTTCTGCAGAGAACATGCCTGCCTGTATGGTTTCCTTGGCTCCGAGAAGGTTCTGCAGAGAACATGCCTGTCTGTGTGGTTTCCTTGGCTCTGAGAAGGTTCTGCAGAGAACATGCCTGTCTGCACGGTTTCCTTGGCTCTGAGAAGGTTCTGCAGAGAACATGACTGCCTGTACGGTTTCCTTGGCTAAGAGAAGGTTCTGCAGAGAACATGCCTGCCTGTGCGGTTTCCTTGGCCCTGAGAAGGTTCTGCAGAGAACATGCCTGTCTGTAAGGTTTCCTTGGCTCTGAGAAGGTTCTGATAAAGTTCTACAGAGAACATGCCTGTCTGTAAGGTTTCCTTGGCTCTGAGAAGGTTCTGAGAAGGTTCTGCAGAGAACATGCCTGCCTGTTCATTTCCCTTGGCTGTGAGAAGGTTTTTATTTAATTATTTTTTTACCTTTATTTAACTGGGCAAGTCAGTTAAGAACAAATTCTTATTTTCAATGACGGCCTAGGAACAGTGGGTTAACTGCCTGTTCAGGGGCAGAACGACAGATTTGTACCTTGTCAGGTCGGGGTTTTGAACTTGCAACCTTCCGGTTACTAGTCCAACGCTCTAACCACTAGGCTACCCTGCCGCCCCAAGGTTGTCTGTACAGTTTCTTTGGCTCTGAGAAGGTTCTGCAGAGAACATGCCTGCATGTACAGTTTCCTTGGCTCTGAGAAGGTTCTGCAGAGAACATGCCTGTCTGTATGGTTTCCTTGGCTCTGAGAAGGTTCTGCAGAGAACATGCCTGCCTGTACAGTTTCCTTGGCTCTGAGAAGGTTCTGCAGAGAACATGCCTGCCTGTATGGTTTCCTTGGCTCAGAGAAGGTTCTGCAGAGAACATGCCTGCCTGTACGGTTTCCTTGGCTCCGAGAAGGTTCTGCAGAGAACATGCCTGTCTGTGCGGTTTCCTTGGCTATGAGAAGGTTCTGCAGAGAACATGCCTGTCTGTACGGTTTCCTTGGCTTTGAGAAGGTTCTGAGAAGGTTCTGCAGAGAACATGCCTGTCTGTATGGTTTCCTTGGCTCTGAGAAGGTTCTGAGAAGGTTCTGCAGAGAACATGCCTGTCTGTACGGTTTCCTTGGCTTTGAGAAGGTTCTGAGAAGGTTCTGCAGAGAACATGCCCGTCTGTGTTTGTGTTGGAGACAGACTTTGTTTGGTCTTGTTATCGTCTCTGCTTCAGAGGCAGATTGAAAAAGCTCAAAGATTCTGAGGCACTGATCCCAAAGTGAAGCGGCATTTACCTGCACTTTGCAGCAGAGAGAGAGAGAGAACAAGCCGTTTTGAGGACCTGGAAAGTGTAACCCCCTTGCCTCTAAATATCTGTAGATCAGTATCCGTTCAGTGAGCCTTTCATGGTGGGCTGAGGTACTCCAGTCTACCTCGTCTCTGACGTCAGAGACCCCCAGACCTGCCGCGGTGCCCAGCAGGTTCCTGGAAACGGACTGGCGCTCAGGGACTGTTCTGGGGTCAGGCCACCTCTTCTGGCAGTAGAACTGCAGACATGGAGGAGGGAAGGGAGGAGGGAATCAGGGCAAGTCATTATCCGTGTGTGGGTCCTGTCTGGAAGTCTCCTGGGGAGAGTAGACTGAAGAAAGCACTGGCGTGATGTGGAGAAGCCTGCTGATAATGAGTGAGAGGTCGGACTGAGGCGACAGAGTGTGTTCTCTCCATCTCCCATAGATACACATACACCTAAACCACACAAGAGGCCAGGACACAGGCATCATGGACTGACTCACATGTACATGTCACATGCACAAACAGGCACAAACAGACACGCACACACACACAAACCTGGCACTCACACTTCCCCAGTTAGCAGGGTGCTCCCCTCATAAGTGCCACTACTTGGAGGGTGTTGTTTATTGTGTGGGAGTGAGTGATGAGGAGAGAGGCAGGGCATGCTTTCTCTCTGTACACCCCCCATCCACAGGACACACCAGAGAGGTCACACACACACACACACAGGCTCACACGGAGTTGTTGATACTGTGGTAAATGAGGATTGGGAGGATGGAGATCACCTAGCTAATTCAGAAGTGTTCCCCACACAGAGGCAGTATTATAAGCTATGAATTTATTAGAAAAGGTTTCAGAAAAAAGTGGAATAGAATAAAACGCAATACAATAAAAAAAACAATACTTTGTTCTACTTTGCACACGTCTCTTACTGATGACAGGCTACACAGACATAGCACAAAAAGCAGTTCCATTCACGTATAAACAAGTAAAGTAATTGGATCATCATTGACCCCATTATAATGCACATACAGTAATTCAGTCTTTCCATGAGTTCATGGCACTTCATGGATCAATCAATCTCTTTCAGAAGGAGGTCTCTCTGTTCTAAATCAGCCACCTGTCAAAGATCATCATCTTTTTTTTCATCATTACTCAACTTCACCCATTGGCTGAAAAACACTACAGTGATATCATGTAGTCACACACACACACACACACACACACACACACACACACACACACACACACACACACACACACACACACACACACACACACACACACACACACACACACACACACACACACACACACACACACACACACACACACACACACACAAACAAACAAGAACACACACAAACACACAAACAAGAACACACACAAACACACATGGCATGAATGTAGCTAGCACAATCTCAAACAGCTTTTGAGTAATCCCTAACAGCTTGCAGGTGCATACTGTGTTCTGGCACAAACCACATTAAACACAGACACGTGTTTAGAGAAAAAGTGAGGAAAAGCACACACACACACACTGACACGCCATTCTAATCCCCCTTTCTGAGGGAAGGATCCTATTTTCAACCCAAACTATGGCTCTGTTTCACGGAGGCGCGTAACAATGTTTTATCACACTTAAACGTCACGTTCAGATTTCCCCGCATATGAAACTCGCTCTGGAAAGGATTGTGTCAGTTAAAGGAGGATTGACATGCCGTTTCCCCCCCGCCGTCTCTTTTCAAGATCTTAGGTTTCACACTTAAGTCCCTGTTTTCTATGTTATCATTTCACCCGAGGCTCTCCAAAGTAGCTTTGATATTGAAAGTAGGCCCATCATGAAAGCCATAGGGTTAGGGGAATGTAAATAGTGAAGGGAGCTTTTAAACGAAGAGATCTTCCCCGTAACGAATACGCCGCACCGCATCGTGGCTGCAGCCTCCACAGATCCTTCATCGTCTTTCCATGTGACAAAAGAGAGATGGAAATTGATATGTGAGAATGTTTTGATTCATTGGTATGGAATTGGGTCAATTGAAATATATACTATGTGAGGAAATATCACAATATAACCAGCATAAAACTATATAATATTAACAGTGCCCACATACTGCTGTATGCCTGCTGTAAATATACTGAACAAAAATGTAAACGCAACATGCAACAATTTCAAAGATTTATCTGAGTTACAGTTCATATAAGGAAATCAGACAATATAAATAAATTCATTAGGCCCTAATTTATGGATTTCACATGACTGGGATTGGCTCAGCCATGGGTGGTCCTGGGAGGGCACAGGCCGACCCACCGGGGAGCAAGGCTCAGCCAATCAGAATGAGTTTTTCCCCAGAAAATTGCCTTATTAGAGAAAGAAATACTCCCACCCTCCCCCGACGATCCCGCAGGTGAAGACGTCGGATGTGGTCTGCGGTTGTGAGGCCGGTTGGATGCACTGCCATATTCTCTAAAACAACGCTGGAGGTGGCTTATGGTAGAAATTAACATGAAATTCTCTGGCAACAGCTCTGGTGGACATTCCTGCAGTCAGCAAGCCAATTGCACACTCAAAACTTGAGACATCTGGGACAATTTGAGACAAACTGAGACAAACTGCACATTTTAGAGGGACTTTTTTTATTGTCCCCAGCACAAGTTGCAGCTATGTAATGATCATGCTGTTTAATCAGCTTCTTGATATGCCACACCTGTCAGGTGTATTATCTTGACAAAGGATAACATGCTCACTAACAGGGATGTAAACACATTTTTGCACAACATTTGAGACAAATTAGCTTTTTGTGCGTATGGAACATTTCTGGGATCTTTTATTTCAGCTCATGACACATGGGACCAGTACTTTACATGTTGTGTTTATGTTTGAGTTCAGTGTATATTCATCTATATCCATCGTACATAGAGAAGGTGTACAGAATATGTGAGATGTTATAGTTTTCCCCCTTGCCTATCTTTACCTTTATCTAAGGTCTTTGATCATATTCATGGCCACCGGATTGGCAGTATGTAACAGCACTGCTTCTTGCGGATCAAATCAGATCTGTGTCAATAGAAGTCCTTGCAGAGGAATACACTTGTCTGTGTGCACATCAGTTACTGACACACTACACCGAAGCATGCTGAGACTCGGTAAGCTTTCCACCAGCACTGTTTCTGCCAAGACACCACATGCCTACCACCCCAGAGCACTGATGGCACTTCAAATCCTGCCTCCCATGAATTTGGGCACAACCCTCCTCCTCCACCACCACCACCAACAGTCTGTCTCTCTGTATGAGAAAACAGCTTGAGATTCACATGAAGTTGGGCAAAAAGAACCATCTTCCACCAATCTGTCCCTATTTGCCCTCCTTCAAACAGCACACAGACACACAGGCAGACAGGCACACACACATCTTTCTCTCTTTCTCCTCTCCGTTAATGAGTCCCTAGTGGGTTCTATCCTAAAAAGCAGTCTTCAGACGCCATTACAGCCAAGATGGCTTCAAAGATCCTCAACATTACATTAGCATGACAGGGGCTACCTGCAGTTGATAGCACGAGACATTAGCCTACTGTGCTATTACTAATGGGATGTGCTTGACTTTCTATATAGCCGTGGAAGACTGATTCTGTCTAGACTCAGTTCATACGCAAGATAGGAAATAGTGAGTTATGTGAGGTAGGACCCTCCCGTAGTGTACTTTCTCTCAAAAATGCAAATGTGGTTTGTGCAGGTCACAGATGGTGATCGAGATTAGCGGACTGCTCACTTGCTTGACGTATTCATGGCTATAAATGCTAACAGGGAATGTGTCATTCATCTATTCACAAATAAGTTCACATCACTTTTTAAAATGCACGTTTAGATGACTGTAAGTGGCCCCGGATGAGTGTCTGCTAAGTGACTAAAACATGGATGTAAATGTATTTACAGTAAGTGCTTCGCCAGTTAGTGGTTAGTTAGTCAAATCATATGCTGTATTCAAGGGCCACTCGGTGGTAGCTGCCGCTCAGGTCTCTGTCATGCCCCGATGAGGCTGTGTGGGACGGGTAGGGATGGGGGCAGCTGTCTGTACGTCCTGGGGACCCTGGCAGCTGTCTGACCCACGAGGGCGCTGACCACCCCAGCCTGGCACGGGAACCCAGCAGGACCCGTCAGTCACAGGACCACAGAGTCCCACACCACCCAGGACATCACCACCACCCAGCCTCCTGAAAGTCACCAGAGGACTGACACACAGTGAGATGTGGAAGGTGATTGGTGAGATTCTTTCTCATATCAGGAAAACAGAGATGCCAATCTTCGTTTGCTAACCTTGTCTTCAACTTATTTATTTTTGTAGAATAGAGAGAGAGAGCACAAAAAAGGAAACAAGTTTAAAGTGTTTATGCTCACGTGCACAAGTACGGTGAAATGCCTTTTTGTCTTGTTCTTTCCCAACAATTCAGTAATCAGTACCAGTTAATATCAGACTCCCACACTACTGGTCAAAAATAAAAGCTTTTTCAAGGTCATCATCATGTCAGCTATCTCCAACCAAATGATACAGATGGAGGGTCCTAATTTGAGCCAGTTTTCTACAGCAGGACAATAATCCTGCAGCAACAGAACATCTGAATTATTATGTGGATTATAATTCATGGACATTCTTGTAGGGGTTGAAACATTTTTCGATAAGGGAAAATTTTTGAGTGGAAATTACAAACTTCAGAAGCCTTTTTAAACCTCAAATACAAAAGTTTTACATTTCCTGCACTGCAGGAAAATTCTGCTGGACCAGGGTGATCAAATGAAGATAGTACATTTGTGCAACAGTCAATTACCTTGTTTGTGTGGCCTGCTGGTGAGAGGAGAGCAGAAGGAGATGCTCTATGACTGTCATTGACTGGAGGCCCAGGGAGAGCACTGGGAGAGCACTGGGAGAGCACAGGGAGAGCACTGGGAGAGCACTGGGTCTCGTCTTTGACCTGCCACTCTCATCAAGAAAACAAGTCAACACCTCGCATCTAACTAGCTAGCTCCTCGTAAAGGCTCGACCTTGAATCCACACTGCAAAAATCTCTCTTAAAGAGCACACCACACACACACCATTATTACATCAGAGGACGGAAGCTTTTTTCCCTTTTTTTTTATAAACATTTATCAAAGAAGTAAAGTTTGGGGAGAGAGAAAGATTAATATGAGGCAAAAGCAAGCCAGTTAATGAGTTTTGCGGCATCCGGTGAGTCCGCGGCTCACACCGTCTTGCTAATTACACTCTGTAAACGAACAGAGAGCGAGGGAGAGTCAGTGGAAGACAAAGGCGATGAGCAGTCGTCCACCAAGCAAGAGGAAACAAAAGAGCTGCATGGACAAACAACACATTCTAATCCACATGGAGACACTTGGAGAGGAGAGGGGAGGAGGTGGACTACTCAGTGTTCACTTCCTGGGCGGTGTGTTCTCTTTAACACCCCCATGCTAATATATCAGCCATGCGATGTACACACAGGAACGATGAGATGTACATGCAGTTTGAATGAGACGTACACCCAGTGCCGATGAGACGTACAGTGTGATAGGGAGTGAACCTGACAAAGAGCTCTCTATTAGCTTTGGAACATGTGGTACAAACAAGTACCAGGAAATGTTGTTTTGTAAGAGGGTCGGTGAGTGGGAGTCAGGAGATAATTTAATCAAACTTTTCTTGACTTCACGTTGTTCAAGCTCTTTAGCTGGGTAAACAAACACACTGACTGACACGTAAACACCCCACCTCCCAGTGAGCTCAACAATGCTACACTGCCCCCTGCTGGTGAGGAGGACAGCCGTGGCAATGCGCCCTGTTGTTCAGTGGAACTGACAAAGGCCCTGTTTGTCTCTCCTTCTTTAAGTCCCCATCGCCTGCAGGGAATCCACACGCTGCGTCCCACGCCTCAGTGGCCACACAACAGCACATAAACAGAAGACAATCAGGCCGACTTTCAAATGTGACTTTCAACAGAATGAATCCTGCCTGCGTTGTTGCCGTCCCTCACCAATTTGGGAGGAAATATGCTTTCGGCAGGGTTTAAATGAAACTTGCCCTCGTACGGAGATATTCCGGCCTTGTCTCGGCACGTGTGTATATCCAGTTTTCATCATGCAAGGTACAGATATCAATCCCCTAGTCCCTCTAGTCTGCTGCCTGGAATCTGCATGCATACAGTGCTTTCATGTCAAATGAGTGGATTTCATCTCCATGAATTAGATTCAATTAAGTCAATTGAGCTCATGTATTTGTATTGTGTGTTTAGGTAGTTGAAATCATGCTCCCAGGACATATTGCCGACATGTGACAACAAACCTTTTGTTTGTTCGTGTGTGTCTGTCTCTGTGTTTAAAGGAATCCTGGCTATTTCATTAATGCCAGGACAACAGAATGTGTGACTGCATGACTACACCCGCCCCTCCTCTGCTCTCCCTCTCTGTCTCCTGTTCTCCTCTTCCAGCTGATTTTCCATGCGGAAAAGCCCCGTAGCCCCGTCTGCATTCCATTCCAACTAAGCCAGCATCATCTGATTCCAATTAGTGTAATTATAGCAGCGGGGGATGTGGGGGCGTTACGCTGCCTGCACACTGTAGGCAGGCAGCAGGAGCATAGCAGCTAGCATACAGCAGTCACACAAGGCCACACCATTGGCAACAACAACAACACAACAACTGCATGAAATGCCACAGCAGCAACTGCAAGTTCTCTTAACTCATTCAAGTCTCTAGGCCATAGCAGGATTGGTACAGGGACAACAGGAAAGGCACATGGCAGGGTGTGGTGAAAAAGTAGGCTATGGGCGTTGATCCTTATCCCTTTATCGTTGTGTTGGATCTGGTAAATGAGCAAAGCCTCGTCTGATGTCATAGCACTGTGACACAATCCCTCCTGCCTTCTGCCAGTTGAAATGCTACACGGTTATGGTACTGTATAAGGGTTAAGGTTACGCAAGGGTTATGGTTATGCTTAAGGTAAGGGTAATTTGCTAGCAACAACATTGCCCGACCAGTTATCAAAACAACTCTCCCTCTATATAAGAGAACAGAGTTGAGCGTTCCTCAGCTAGGGTAGGGGCTAAGGTTAGGGTTTAGGGTAGAGATGTCCCAAGGATCCTCAAAAGCACTAACGCTGCTGCCATGGTGCGAGCCACGGGGCTGTCCCAGCCCAGTGCCCACGAAGAGATGCTGGGGACCAGGATGCCAACCTTTACTGTACTACCGGGTACAGTAAAGCATGTTGATGTTTTTTAGAATGAATCATGTTCTGGAGGCAGCCTCCCAGGTCCTAAACACTGCTGGGTTTAATTTACCTCATTCTAACTCTCATTATCTCAGTCAAGAGATTTATACTGTCTCTCTACAAGGCAAATCAAAGAAGAATATTCTAGAAGTGTTTTACAAGTCTTCACGGGGGCTGAAACATTACAAATCTCCATTTGCTGGGTTTTTGAGCAGCAGCATAATATGACTGGTTTTCTCCACACGTCGTGGAGATGAAAGGCTCATTCAAGTGCTTACTTCAAACAGCAGGCCTTGTTAATAATGCACACACACTTGAATTAAAACCTCATTAGATGATGCCATGATAAAGGATTGATGAGTTCCCATTTTCTAACAAATTTATAGACTGTGTATGTGGAGTAAGTGAAAGTATTATATGATATGTAAACAGTGGTATATCAAATCAAATTTAATTTGTCACCAAATACAACAGGTGTAGACCTGACAGTGAAATGCTTACTGTCACGTGGGACTAGGTGGGTGAGGAAGGAATCAGGCGCAGAGAGTTCCACTGGAAAAAGGTGCTCTTTAATATGACACAAAAATAGACAAGCCCAACAATTACAGGGCGCGGACAGTAAATGTGACTGTCCAAACACACAGGGTGCCAAGTCCAGAAAATATACACATCTACTTAAACGCTCACACGTAACACGAAGATAATCCCGTACAAAACAAGGGTGGGTACACGTACTTTAAATAAGGAAGCTCATTAAGCACATACAACAGGACACAGGAGAAACTAATAAGACAAAACAAACAAACAAGCGAAAAAGGGATCGGTGGCGGCTAGTAGGCCGGTGACGACGACCGCCGAGCACCGCCCGAACAGGCAGGGGAGCCAACTTTGGCGGAAGTCGTGACAGTACCCCCCCCTGACGCGCGGCTCGAGGGCGACCCGGAGGGCGAGGCGCCGGGCGATCTGGGTGGAGGCGGTGGAAGTCTCTCAGGAGAGAAGGATCCAAAATGTCCCCCACCGGAACCCAGCATCTCTCCTCCAGACCGTACCCCTCCCAGTCCACGAGGTACTGTAGGCCCCTCACCCGGTGTCTCGAGTACAGAATGCCACATACTGTGTACGCCGGGGACCCCTTGATGTCTAGAGGGGGCTTAGGGACCTCAGGCACCTCACCTTCCTGCAGGGGACCAGCCACCACCGGCCTGAGGAGAGACACATAAAACGAGGGGTTAATACGGTAATACCTAGGAAGTTGTAACCTGTAACACACCTTGTTTATTCTCCTCAGCACTTTAAATGGCCCCACACACTGCGGCCCCAGCTTCCGACAGGGCAGGCGGAGGGGCAGGTTTCGGGTCGAGAGCCAGACCCGGTCCCCCGGTACGAACACGGGAGCTTCACTGCGGTGCTGGTCAGCGCTCCTCTTCTGCCGTTCCCCCGCTAGTCTTAGCGACTCCTGGACGGCATTCCAGGTGTCCTTGGAGCGCTGTACCCATTCCTCTACCGCAGGAGCCTCGGTCTGGCTCTGATGCCATGGGGCCAGGACCGGCTGGTAACCGAACACACACTCAAAAGGGGACATGTTCGTTGAGGAGTGGCGGAGGGAGTTCTGAGCGAGCTCCACCTGCACATTACTCTCGGGGTGAAAACCCGAGGTCAAGCTGACCGAGACCCACAGTCTCTCCATAAATGCCCTCCAAACTCTGGACATGAATTGGGGGCCCCGATCAGAAACGATGTCCTCAGGCACCCCATAGTGCCGGAAGACATGGGTAAACAAGGCCTCCGCAGTCTGCAGGGCCGTAGGAAGACCGGGCAACGGGATGAGACGACAGGACTTAGAAAACCGATCCACAACGACCAGGATCGTAGTACTTCCCTGGGACGGGGGAAGGTCGGTAAGAAAGTCCCCCGATAAGTGTGTCCATGGCCGTTGTGGAACGGGTAGGGGCTGTAACTTCCCTCTAGGCAAGTGTCGAGGAGCCTTGCTCTGAGCGCACACCGAGCAGGAGGAGACATAAAATCTCACGTCCTTAGCTAACGTGGGCCACCAGTATCTCCCTCTAAGACTCTGCACTGTCCTCTCGATGCCAGGATGACCCGAGGAGGGTAGAGTAGGAGCCCAACGGATTAGCTTATCCCGGACCCCCCAACACGGCCCCGACCCCAGCCTCGGACACGTCCACCTCCACTATGAACGCTAAAGAGGGGTCCGGATGCCCCAACACGGGCGCATTGGTGAACAGCTCCTTCAGAGCTCTGCGCGCCTCTGCTGACCAATGCAAGCGCACCGGTCCTCCCTTCAGCAGTGAGGTAATGGGAGCAGCCACCTGACCAAAACCCCAGATGAACCTCCGGTAGTAATTGGCAAACCCTAAAAACCGCTGCACCTCTTTCACCGTGGTCGGAGTCGGCCAATTACGTACGGCTGTAACGCGGTCACACTCCATCACCACCCCGGAGGTGGAAATACGATAACCCAGGAAGGAAACGGCCTGTTTGAAGAACACACATTTCTCGGCCTTGATATACAGGTCATGCTCCAGCAGTCGTCCAAGTACCTTACGCACCAGAGACACGTGCGCCGCATGTGTGGCAGAATAGATCAAGATGTCATCGATGTACACTACCACTCCCTACCCGAGCAGGTCTCTGAGAATCTTATCTATGACGGATTGGAAGACGGCTGGAGCATTTTTCAACCCATATGGCATGACGCGGTACTCATAATGGTCAGATGTAGTACTAAATGCGGTTTTCCACTCATCTCCTCCCCGGATACGCACCAGATTATACTCACTCCTCAGGTCCAGTTTTGTGAAGAAGCACGCCCCGTGAAATGATTCCACCGCCGTAGCGATGAGAGGTAGTGGGTAACTAAACCCCACTGTGATGGAATTTAGACCTCGATAATCAATGCACGGACACAGACCTCCCTCCTTCTTCTTCACAGAAAAGAAGCTTGAGGAGACGGGTGATGCGGAGGGCCGAATGTACCCCTGTCCCAGCGATTCAGCAACATATGTCTCCATAGCTACTGTCTCCTCCTGGGACAATGGGTACACGTGACTCCTAGGAAGTGCAGCGTTCTCCAGGAGGTCTATCCAGGAAGGTATATCCAGGAAGTCGTGACACTTACTTACTAGCCCTTAACCAACAATGCAGTTTTAAGAAAAATACCAAATTTTTTATGTAATAAATAATTAAAGAGCAGCAGTAAAATTAAAATTGGTACAGGGGTACCGGTACAGAGTCAATGTCGCTTGCCGTGCGGTAGCAGAGAGAACAGTCTAAGACTAAGGTGGCTGGGGTCTTTGACAATGTTTAGGGCCTTCCTCTGACACTGCCTGGTATAGAGGTTCTGGATGGCAGGAAGCTTGGCCCCAGTGATGTACTAGGCCATACGCACTTCCCTCTGGTGTGTCTTTTCAGTCTCCTGGGGGGGAATAGGTTTTGTCGTGCCCTCTTCACGACTGTCTTGGTGTGCTTGGACCATCATGTGCATCAACAAAGTTATGTGGAGGCTTGAGATTACATGTTCAGTGTAGTCGGTTCAATTTTGTGTCTGGTGGATCGATTAGAACCTTAGATGAAACCGTAGGTAACTCATAACTCATTCAATGCCAATACTGATTGGTGTCATTGCCCTGTGTAGGGTGCTGTCTTTCGGATGGAACATTAAACAGGTGTCCTGACTGTCTGTGTTCACTAAAGATCCTATGGCAATTATTGTAAAAGTAGTGGTGTTAACCCCAGTGTCCTGGCTAAATTCCCAATCTGGCCCTCATGGCCACCTAATCATCCCCAGCTTCCAATTGACTCATTCATCCCCCCTCCTTTCCCTTGAAACTATTCCCCAAGTCGTTGCTGTAAATCAGAACGTGCTTTCAGTCAACTTACCTGGTAAAATAAATAAGAAATAAAAACTCAAATTTGTGGAGTGTATGGAATTCAAAATATGAGTAATTCACTCTTCAAGTGTAAAGTGTTGCTAAAGTGTGTATCATCACAATGAAATGGGGACATTATAGGTGCAATCTTACACTTGAGTCGCTCCACTCTCCTCCTTGATCTGTGACCTCAGTTCAAGTTGACCTCACTTAGAGGGCGTCCCTCCCATCCCTCCATGCATCCTCCACTGAGGACCAGAGGTCCCTAAACTCTGTCTTTTACACACACTGTGATCTGGACCTTCACCACAGGAGGTTGGGGGCCCCTTAATTGGGGAGGACGGGCTGATGGTAATGGCTGGAGCGGAATGAGTGGAATGGTATCAAATACATCAAACACATGGTTTCCACGTGTTTGATGCCAATCCATTTGCTCCGTTCCAGCCACTGTTTTCCTCCCCTCACTATTATCCTCCTGTCCTATCTCCCATCTCCGTCATGACTGATAACATTTGTCTAGACGCTTTATTGTTGCAATGTTGCAGGGCCCCTTAACGAGAGCCGTTCATTCATGCATGTGTCTCCCTCCCGCTCTCTCACACGCACACACACACACACACACACACACACACACACACACACACACACACACACACACACACACACACACACACGCATACACACACACACACACACACACAATCCCAGCAAGCTGTTGTTGAGACATGGGGAGATCTCAGTGAGACACAAGGGCAGGTTGTTAGTTTGTTAGTTGACTCAGTGTATCATCAGCGTCCGCGTCAAACACATTATCTATCTCCTCCAGCCTGGAACAGGACCTCTCCTCTCACAGGCCATTTAGATGCTAATTAGACTGTTACAAGCAGCCGTCCGGCCCCTTAACGCAGGTCATCTGGTGCTAATGAGCCAATGAGACACTACAGTCATATGGCAACAATGATATCCTGTTGGTCTGGCTCTGTCTGAAGGGAAGTGGCACTTTGAGGTTGACACAGGGAAATTGCAAATAAGTGTTTGTTTTGTCTATTTAGTATGTTATTATCACAATTTATACAGATATGATTGACTCTTATTCCGTCATTGGTCTTGGGTCTGTGTTGACAGTTATGGCCATCCACTTTGGAACAAGTGTTTTAATTAATACTTTTAAGTGCTATCCTATGGGTCCACATTGTAGATTTTGTTGCAGGACTTTTACCCAAATACATTCAATTCAAAATATTATTATATGAAAAGAGAAAAACAAATTGTTTTGTAAATATCATAGTTTCTATATACATTACTTCTGACAATCAAATTGCCGTATGTTAAATGATATTGTGATGCATTCTGACTGTCAGTGTGCTGACACAACACTTCCATTATTACTTTTGTATTGCTTTTGTTTGTGTTTGTGCCGCAAAATAAATACATTTTCAATATGTATTTCAATATCTCAGGGCCTCAGTCATGCCACATTCTCCTGTGCTCTTGTGTCATTGCTGGATATTGATGTGGCGGTGTGAAGTGTGCTATTTCATTTCTGTTCCATTTGATGTATGATGTTTGTGTCGCAGTAAAGGCTTGTGTGCCAATCTCGGTGTTGCCTGAGAGTGTCGACACATTAGGGGGAAACAAATGAAGCTTTAACTCGGCTTAGTTATTCTATGTGTGCTTTGTGAAACAAGCGAATGTTATTAGCTTGGCGGTGTAGAATTCTTAAGCGAGGATTGCATTTCATTTGGAGAGTAGGTGATGGAACAGAAGAGAGAGAACGTTTGTGATTGACGATGCTGTGGCATCCAAAATGGCTCATTGTTGATTTCATGTTGTATAACTAATAGTTGGGGACCCAACAGTGCGTACGGCCCAGTACATCAACAGGGGCCAAGCTTCCTGCGATCCAGGACCTATATACTAGGCGGTGTCAGAGGAAAGCCCCAAAAATTGTCTGAGATTCCAGTCACCCAAGTCATAGACTGTTTAACTCAGCTACCGGACTGCAAGCGGGATCGGAGTGTCAAGTCTAGGTCCAAAAGGCCCGTTAAGAGCTCATACCCCCAAGCCATAAGACTGCTGAACATTTGATCAAATGGCCACCGGACTATTTATATTGACACCCCCTCCATTTGTTTTTACACTGCTGCTACTCGCTGTTTATTATCTATGAATAGTCACTTTACCTCTACCTACATGTACAAATTACCTCGACCAACCTGTACCCCCGCACATTGACTCGGTACCGGTACCCCCTGTATATAACCTCGTTATTGCATTTTTATTATGGTACTTTATATTATTTTTTGACTTTTGTTTATTTGGTAAATATTTTCTTAACTCTTTCTTGAACTGCATTGTTGGTTAAGGGCTTGGAAGTAAGCATTTCTACACAAATAAAGTTTGATTTCAGCTCAGGTGATGCAAGTACAATGGTTAAACGTCACTTAAAAAAATAACAAATACATTCTAATGAGACCATGTTGCAGAATAACCTCTTCCTGTGTGTCCTTTATTAAAAATACATATTGGTAGCAGAAGTACCCGTTGTGTGTATGTTTGAGTGCCCATGCATGTGTATGTGTATGAGTTATCGAATAAGTTTGCCTTTCAGTAAACAGTGAAGATCCCTGACCCAGAGAGTCTCGGGGTCCACATTCTTAACACAGCCATGTGCTGGCAGACCGGCCAAGCAGAGGGGTCTTACAGACAAACCCTTTGAAGTCACGAATGTTCGTGGCTCATTTGACTTATCCACAGTGGAGACAGCACGCATGGGGACTTTAAGAGCCTCGAACCCCATCCGGCGCTGCTCCACGGAGCGCTATAAAAACACATACCCAGAACACTAAAAGGGCCGATGAAGCTGGACACCCATCCCCTTTGGGGGTTTGTCAGGACAGGGTCACCCCGTTTGTAGTTTATGGGGTCCTTGTGACCCAGAGAACCATGGGTCTGCACCTCGTTGGAAAACTGGAATACATTTGACATTTGAGTCATTTAGTAGACATGCTTATACAGAGCGACTTACAGGAGTAACTAGGGTTAGGGTGCCTTGCTCAAGGGCACATCGACAGATTTTTCACCTAGTCGGCTCAGGGATCTGAACCAGCGACATCTGGGTTACTGGCCCAACGCTTTTAACCGCTAGGCTGCCTGCCGCCTTAAGTGTCTTCTACCAAGTTCAGAGGCTGAACTAACAGGGCTCACTGTGAGCAGTCATTCATTGTGCTACCTCAGCAAGAACTCCTGCATTTTTTAATACAATTCCACAGAAAATAACTTCAAGCCTGTAGTCTATTGAGGCCACTGTGGGCCTTGCCAAGGTTGTTTCATAAGTGGTATTTAATATTTTTTTTTTTAACCAAATGTCATTTCAATAGCATCAAATATCGAATGTAGTGTCTTGAAAACAGGAAAGATTTTGTAGCCGTTTGATACTCAAGGAAACAGAGCATCTCAATCTTCCCTGATCTATGAGATGAAGTAGTTCTTTATATGCCTTCGAACTTCAGAGTTGGCTTAACGTTGGACCAGCTAGCTAGCTAACAAGCTTGTGTGTGCTGAGCGGCACCAGAAGTAAAATGTTTAAACAACGTCTTACCAATGTGAAACGTGATAACTATATTATCCTTAACTAGCATTGAAAAGGTTCATCCGTTCTATAATAAAAAAAAATGTATCTCTAATTTCTGAATCGTGCTTGTAATGGCAGATTGCCTTACACATGCACACACGCTGGCAAAGATTTTCAGCTGGCAGGCAGACACTGGAATGATTTTCTGAGTGACATAGTGAGGGATTAGCATTGGCACTTTAGTGTTTTCTTTGTGGGACTGGGAAAAAAACAGTCCCACTTGCTGTGTGGAAGCAGAGAGAAGAGTCTATGGCTTGGGTGGTTGGAGTCTTTAGCGATTTTCCGGGCCTTCCTTTCTGATCTAGAGGGCCTGGATCGCAGGGAGCTCGGTCCCAGTCCCTGAGTCTTTTCCCCGAAAACCAAAAGAAAATAATGACATTTTCTGTTCTGTTCTCTGAAACGGTTCAAACCCTTGCCGAGAACTGGAATGCATGGATCATATAGTCAATATCGGAAAAGATACACCACCCCAATCTCTCCGACTTTGTTGAAGATGAGGCTTTCTGAGCTGGATAGAAGGGATAGTGAGATGGAGGCAGAAAATGAGAAGTACAATTTGAGCTGGCCAGGTTATCTAGGCCGAGACAGGTCCCCTCTCTGAGTGAATCATCTATAATTTACAGCCATGTCTCCTGACGGCGTGATGTAGGGAGAGGTGCCCTCCTGGTCAACACAGGAATCAAACACCAAGTTGCAACACGCCCTAAACGAATCTAAACGAATGACCACCCACCAAATGATGTCAACAAACAGCAATTCAATCTCCCAAAAATGATATCATGAATGATGCATTAGGGCTGAGAATGAGAAAATGCATTTGCCAAGAACACAATGAGCTGTTGTAGCAACACCATCAATGGGGGAGGGGGGAAATACGGTAAACGCATTATGAGAATGGGCGAGAGATTAGTGATGTTGTTTCACCTTGGGAGATGAGGAAGCATCATGATTATAGACATAATAGGACTTAATGAGACCGACCTGGGATTTGATCAAATAAAAACCTATTTTGTCTGCCTGTTTAAGTCCTTGCTGTGTGTCTGTGCTTAAGGAAGAGGGGTGAGGCCATCCAGCACCCGGCGCCCATCTTCTTCCATGTTAATAATGCATTTTTGATATGAGCTCCACATGAAATTTTAATCTCTGGAATATTAGCTCACCAAGGGAGACACAAAATCTAATCAGTGGCCGTGATTAAGCGCGGGTGAAGCACATATTGACCCATTTAAATTCACATTAACCCGCCATCAAAATGTGTGAGGCATGGTACTGATGGCTGCTGGGATTGAGAGGTGTTATGTCTGTTTTGCTGGGATACGGTCCGATCGTCTCCCACGTTTACATGCCGGTGTAAAGGAGAAAATGAGAGCGGGAGGAGTGCGAGAGAGGTTGTCTTTACAGGTTCGCTTCACCTGGTTAATAGTTGTCATGCTGCTAATGTAAAGGTTCATGTATAGATTGAGGTATGTTTAAATGTATGTTTGATGTGAACTCATCATCTTAGACGTTCACATTGAACAAAGATTGCAAACGATATGGGATTTCTTGTCGCCATTCCATTTTTTTTCAGATATTGCTAGCCGTTATTGAGACACGTTGCAGGCCCTCAGTGTTTGTACGAGTGTGTACATTTGCTTTTTATTACTTACATTCAGCACAACCGCATGGCACGCCGTGGCATATTCCAACACCCGATTTGCCATCCAAACTCTCTCTGCCCAATAAATATTTCCCATCCCAGGATGGTAACCCAGCCCACCTCCCGCCTGGATGATGCCTCTTAGCCTAAAAACAACCCTTTCCGCCTGGCTGGCGGGCTGACCCTTAATAATGTATCACCACCTCTTGTTCCCTCGCCTGGCATCTAACATCTTCGGCAGATTAGGATTAAGCAATAAGGCCCGGGGGGGTATAATATATATAATAGTACCAGCTACCTATTGTCCCGTAGGTGTCAGTAAACCATATCCAAATGCGTGTTGGAGGAGGCCGATGCTGTGGTGGTGCTGGGTGGGCTCGTGGAATTAAAGAGTGTTAAGTTCAACTGAACACCTTGCTGCCTCACAGGGGGGTGGTCGGACACCCTCAGCTGTCACTGACATAGATTGTTGCGCTCACAGGAAGGGGAAGAACACTAGGTCGGAATGAATCTGATGGATTAGACTAACAGTCCGTAGCAACGCATGCTCATTTTAGGATAGGGCTGTTTTTGTGGCAGAGTGGAGGAGTGGATTTGTCCTGGCTGGCTGTAGCTAAATGAAATTGAACTGTCATTGAGGTGAACTAAAAGGTTCAGCTTTTCACTCTGGTAAATGGTCAGTTGCAGACTGCGTCGAGATGTGACTACATGACATTACATTGACATAACGACTGGAGCAGTTGAATGGATCAGTTGTATGTCGTATATGGCGGAAAGAAAACCATACGTTTGTGTATTGCCTCGTTATTAGTGTGTTATAGTCTTACCGTTATGGCTTAATATCAGGCAGGCCGTTTAGGTGCTGTTTGTTTTTAATGTGCAGTAATTCAAAAGCAAATGGCCGCCTTGGGGACGACACAAATGTTCTGCCTCTCATCTCTTTGTTTCTAATAGAAAGCATGGATTTACAATGTGGATTTTGTCAGCCCCCTAGTGTGGAGCATAAGGACCTCACACATTGCTCACTCTCTCTTTTTCTCTCGTGCTGTACTCAGGGACTATGTGAGAGAGAGTGTACGTGTGAACTATATTTATGCAACTGTCTGTGTACATTATGCATGTGCTTGCATTGATGCCTGAGTGCTTTGTGTGTGTGTGTGTGTGTGTGTGTGTGTGTGTGTGTGTGTGTGTGTGTGTGTGTGTGTGTGTGTGTGTTTTTGAGGGGGGAATCTGTACTCTCACATAATTCTACAGCACCTTTTTTAAGACCTAGATCCCCTCACACACCCTTAACACACTTGTCTATGTGGCTGTCGAGAGAGGGGACGGTGCAGCGGACAGACAGAGAGAAGAGTGGCGGCTGGGACGTGTTTGACAACAGACGGGGGGCTTGATCCCAACGCTTGGGGGTCTGGGATGGGCCGGGGGGGGGGGGGGGGGGCTCACGAACGAGTCTGTCTGACTGGCAGCTCTTTGTTCCGTCGGCTTTTTTTCTCCAGCTCCTTCTGACAAATTTAACCCGGGGCTGCTTTTGAACTGAGGGGATGTATTCGTTCACTTTCTCCCACGCCCTCTCCCGTCTCCCCATTTGCCTCTCTCTTTCTCCCCTGTCTCCCTCCTCTATGTCATTTCCCACCTGGTTGGTGGAGCTTTAAAACAGGTACCACAGACCTGGGGTTCCACAGTAGACCCCATTCTACTCTAGCTCTCCAGCTTTCTCTCTGGCGACACACGTGAGAAAACATCAAACATGTCCACACAAACATAACTGTTTTGTTCCTTAATAGCCTTCCCCAGACCATAAAAACTAAAACACTACTACCCCTCCTCTAGCCACCAGCCATTGTTTTGGCCCCCTCCTGTGGCTGGGAGTGGGGGGGGGGGTCATCCAATCTCCTTGTCTCCCTACCTGGGGAACCGTGAGCTCCCTTTACCACCCCAAAGAGAAGAAACAGCCACCGGACGAATCAGAGAGCCTGTGGAGCCAATTACCCAGCATGCTCTAATCCTCTCTCTCTGAACAAGAGGGGGAGGGATGGAGAGGTAGGGCAGTCAGAGCACCGGTGTAGTGTCAAATACACTGCCCCCCAGTCAAGATGCACCTCTGTCTGTCTGTCTCTTCTCACTTTTAGCATTTCAATGAATACAAGCTGGATTGCCTGGAGGCAGACCGTGAGCGCTGTTAATGGCCTTATCCTTAAGGACTCTTTTATGTGTCATACCTCTCTCCATGTCATGTCAGAGCTCATCCTCTCTATCTCTTTCTCTCAACCCCCTTCCCTCTTTTCCTTCCCTCTCTCTCGTTCTCTCATTCTCTCCCCCGTCTCTTGTTCTCTCTCCCTGCCCTACAACGAGGTAATATTCATTGAAATTATACTGAGGTAAACAGAGCAGACCCTTAATATGACAGAGGCTGTCGGTTCGGGCGCTGCGTGCCATCCGTCAGTGGAAGTGATACGGGGCACCGTCATCTTCCTGATGGCAAGGTGGAGGAATTATCCCCATCAAAGAGCCCATACAGCCTGCAGGCATCCCATTAACCTTCCACAGCACAGCTCAATGGCAAGGAGACACTTTGCCAAGGCCCCTGCAAGCAATGACACACACACACACACACACTCATCCCCTTGTACATGCACACATTTGCTGATACATAGACAAACACACACACCATGACACAAACTTAGACAAACATACACACACATACACATTCACCTCAATTACTTTTTCATTTATGGCCCGAAAGCTGAGCATATGCAAAATTAAATCTCCTGGAGGAATGGGGCCGGCCCATCTCACCTTGCGTCAAAACGCACTCCTTTCCAATCCTCCCTCCAACCTTTTCATCTGGAAGGAAAGGCAACAGCAGGGGGTATTACTGGGTGTGTGAGGCAGAATGCCATCAAAGCGGAAATTTAGTGAGACGTCCAAGTGTAAAAGAGCTCCACATGTTAATCCCTCTGCAAACGCTGTGCCGCCCGTTAACACACACACACACTCACGCACGCACCCACACACACACACGCTGACACACACACACACACGCACACAGTCCTTCACGCCCTACTCATTGGCTGAACCATTTTGATATGAGCTAATGCATGTCTAACTATGTGAACCAGTTTCTGCCTTAATATTGAATTTAGAATTTATCTGACATAATTCTGAATACTGGCCCTCTGGAAATCAATGGGCTGTAATGGAATACAATTGTATATAACTAACTTCTAATTAAGAGTTGTAGACCTTTCTGCACCACCTCATGCTACCTACATTAAGCTGTACCCCCCAGTAACTCATGAATACACTGGAAACCATGTAAAACATACTTTAGCATGGACCCCTTACAAAAAAAGATTGTATGAGTTGAACTGCAGTTACACTGCAAAATTACTGAAATTTCAAAAACGGTCCTATTTTGGACACAGTATTTGCAGTGTATTGCAGTTATACTGCACTCTGACTGCAGTCTTTATTTGTAAGGGACAGAATGGTGTTAAACCACCAAAACAACAAGGTCTTGTTATTTTCCCTGAAATCTGCTAATTGAGTTCCTGGTTAGAAGAAGACTAATGTTTTCCTGTTTTTTCAGCATGGGTTTTAATCAGATCCTCCATGTCCTGTTCGATAAGACACTTAATTAATCAGAGAAAAGACTGACAGTCGGACGGAAACAGGACGGCTGAGATACTTCCTCTGCTCTCTATCGATAACACAAAAAGAGGGAGGAAGCAAATAGATAGAGAGAACAAAGCAAAAAAAGACAAATGAGAGAGGGAAGAAACAAAAAGAGAGAGAGAACAAAGCAAAAGAGGGGAAAAGAGAAAGAGGGAGGAAGCAAATAGATAGAGAGAACAAAGCAAAAAGAGACAAATGAGAGAGGGAAGAAACAAAAAGAGAGAGAGAACAAAGCAAAAGAGGGGAAAAGAGAAAGAGGGAAGAAGCAAAAAGAGGGGAAAAGACAAACGAGAGAGGGAAGAAACAAAAAGAGAGAGAGAACAAAGCAAAAAGAGGGGAAAAGAGAGAGGGAAGAAGCAAAAAGAGGGGAAAAGAGAGTGAGGGAAGAAGCAAAAAGAGGGGAAAAGAAAGAGGGAAGAAGCAAAAAGAGGGGAAAGAGAGAGAGGGAAGAAGCAAAAAGAGAGAGAGAACAAAGCAAAAAGAGAGAGGGAAGAAGCAAAAAGAGGGGAAAAGAGAGAGAGGGAAGAAGCAAAAAGAGGGGAAAAGAGAGAGAGGGAAGAAGCAAAAAGAGAGAGAACAAAGCAAAAAGAGGGGAAAAGAGAGAGAGGGAAGAAGCAAAAAGAGGGGAAAAGAGAGAGAGGGAAGAAGCAAAAAGAGAGAGAACAAAGCAAAAGAGGGGAAAAGAGAGAGAGAACAAAGCAAAAAGAGGGGAAAAGAGAGAGAGGGAAGAAGCAAAAAGAGGGGAAAAGAGAGAGGGAAGAAGCAAAAAGAGGGGAAAAGAGAGAGAGGGAAGAAGCAAAAAGAGAGAGAACAAAGCAAAAAGAGGGGAAAAGAGAGAGAGAACAAAGCAAAAAGAGGGGAAAAGAGAGAGAGGGAAGAAGCAAAAAGAGGGGAAAAGAGAGAGAGGGAAGAAGCAAAAAGAGAGAGAACAAAGCAAAAAGAGGGGAAAAGAGAGAGAGGGAAGAAGCAAAAAGAGGGGAAAAGAGAGAGAGGGAAGAAGCAAAAAGAGGGGAAAAGAGAGAGGGAAGAAGCACTGAGTAGAAAATAAGAAGTGCCCAAGGCTTAGTCACAGTTTGTTCCCTCTACCTCTGAAAGAGGCCATTTTAAAGGGGTCATGTCTGTTGATGTCTGGGTTGGGTTTTGTCATTCCTCTCTGTGGCTAAAGTGAAGTACCATGTTTAGGTGTTAGCCCTCAGGGTTGTTATCCTCCTAGCCTTCTAGCAGCACAGCACTGCTTGCTCTCATTAAGGGAATGGGAAGAGGCTGCTGGTAAAGTGGATTCCTTGGCTGGTCATTCTTCTCTGTGGCTAAAGTGAAGTATCATGTTTAGGTGTTAGCCCTCGGGGCTGCCAGCTAACCTGCTAGCTATACCACAGCACAGCTTGCTCCCATTCAGGAGAATAGAAGACGCTACTGTTAAAAAATGTATGCCTTGCCGTGGCTGCTTGTACTCCAGTGTGGCCCTGGGTTCGGCTGGCTAAAAAGTGTGATGAGATGTGATAGATGAGTGCTGGTGGGTGTCCAGACTGGCCATATTGGAGAGATGCAGCTGGCCCGCTGCCAACCTCTCTCCCTGGCTTTGCCCCCTCCAGCTGTGCCCCCACTAGCTAGCTAGAACCCTCTGGCGCTACAGACCACACACACACATTAGTGTACACTTACACACTCACTGGTGTACACATACACACATCGGTATTCAGAAACACATAGACAAACAGACAATAAAAGGCCACTAAAATGTGAAGTTTTGTCACACAACACAATGCCACAGATGTGTCAAGTTTTGAGGGAGCCTGCTGACTGATGGAGCAATTGACATGCTGACTGCAGGGATGTCCACCAGAGCTGTTGCCAGATAATTGAATTTTCATTTCTCTACCATAAGCCACCTCCAACATCGTTTTAGAGAATTTGGCAGTACGTCCAACCGGCCTCACAACCGCAGACCACATGTATGGCGTTGTGTGGGCGAGCATACCCCTACCTTTTTTAAAGGTATCTGTGACCAATAGATGTGTATCTGTATTCCCAGGCATGTGAAATCTATAGATTATTTAAAGCATAACTGATACATAATTTCTAACACACTTCCTCGTTCTCTCTGTTTCCTGTGCATCTGTCTTTGTGTATGGTTCTGAAACCAAGTGGCCCAATGTTGGGACAGCAAAGCTCTCTGAATCTAAATCTGAATCTCTCTCTCTCTCTTGCTCCACAGCAACAGGAGCAGGACCCCACCAACCTGTACATCTCCAACCTGCCTGTGTCCATGGATGAGCAGGAGCTGGAGAACATGCTGAAGCCGTTCGGTCACGTCATCTCCACGCGAATCCTGAGGGACGCCAACGGGGTCAGCAGAGGGGTCGGCTTCGCCAGGTATGTATGTTCTGGAACTGGTGTAAAGTACTTAAGTAAAAATACTTTAAAGTACTACTTAAGTCGTATTTTGGGGGTATCTGTACTTTACTTTTTATATTTCTTGACTATTTTTACTTCACTACATTCCTTAAGAAAATATTGTACTTTTTACTCCATACATTTTCCTTGACACCCAAAAGTACTCATTACATTTTGAATGCTTATCAGGACATGAAAATAGTCAAATTCACACACATAAACAGAACATCCCTGGTCATCCCTACTGCCTCTGATCTGGCGGACTCACTAAACACACATGCTTCGATTGTATATGATGTCTGAGTGTTGGAGCCCCTGGCTTTCCGTAAAGCCATCTGGTTCGCTTAATATAAGGAATTTGAAATTATTTATACTTTTACTCAAGTAGAATTTTACTGGGTGACTTTTACTTTTTCTTGAGTCGTTTTTCTATTAAGGTATCTTTACTTTTACTCAAGTATGATAGTTGGGTACTTTTCCACCACTGCTTGCTGGAACACACACACTCACGCCAAAGACAGATTCTGTATTGCCTGAAGAGTGTGTATGTGTGTGTTTGGGGTGAGGGGTGCATGTGTGTGGAGTGGTAGTGCGTGTATGTGTGGGGCGGGGCGGGGGGGGGGGGGTTCGTGAGATATTGACACTTGTGTCTGCATAGCATTATGCTACTTGTCTAGGCTCTATTTTCCTCCTGTAAAATGAGACTTTACCCTCCTATCCCTTCCAAGTCACGTACCTTCCTCCTCATTCTCCACACTGCTCTCATTTCTCTCCCCACAACACAACACTCCCGGCTTGTTTACCCAGAGGAAGGTGTTCATGAGAACAACAACACCATCTTGCAGAGATTTCTCTTAATCAGCCCGTGCTGCAGTCCCCTCCTATTCCCCACTCTATTACAGTGGGTTACAGAAGGATTGACAGGCAGACTCCTGCAGATCAATACACACACACACACACCAACACAACAGCTCAGCGCAGGCTAACACACTCCACCTGTTCAAGTAGGGCTGAGTGGGGAAGTAATATGATGGGGAAAGAGAGGAGTGGAAGGGAGAGGCAAAATCAGAGAGATGCTTAGGGAGACTGTTGAGGAAAGAAGAACAGAGAGATGCTTAGGGAGACTGTTGAGGAAAGAAGAACAGAGAGATGCTTAGGGAGACTGTTGAGGAAAGAAGAACAGAAAGATGCTTAGGGAGACTGTTGAGGAAAGAAGAACAGAGAGATGCTTAGGGAGACTGTTGAGGAAAGAAGAACAGAGAGATGCTTAGGGAGACTGTTGAGGAAAGAAGAACAGAAAGATGCTTAGGGAGACTGTTGAGGAAAGAAGAACAGAAAGATGCTTAGGGAGACTGTTGAGGAAAAAAGAACAGAGAGATGTTTAGGGAGACTATTGAGGAAAGAAGAACAGAGAGATGCTTAGGGAGACTGTTGAGGAAAGAAGAACAGAGAGATGGGGGGGGAGAAAGTCCATAGAGCGGGAGAGCAGAAAGAGGGATTGGGAGTGAAGAAATAGGGAGTGAGCAAGAGAGATGGAAAGGCAGAAGGAGAGAGCGAGAGAGACTAGAGTGCATCCAAAATGGTAGCCTATTCCCTATA
Organism: Oncorhynchus kisutch; assembly: GCF_002021735.2. Classification (NCBI taxonomy): domain Eukaryota; kingdom Metazoa; phylum Chordata; class Actinopteri; order Salmoniformes; family Salmonidae; genus Oncorhynchus; species Oncorhynchus kisutch. The sequence continues at coordinate 40,730,073 of NC_034190.2, read as the reverse complement.
TAGTGCATATATTCCCTGGGCTCTGCTCAAAAGCAATTCACTACATAGGGAATATGGTACCGTCCATTTGAGGTTTAAACAATCAGTTGTTGAGAAAGAAGGCCCCAGCCTCTAGTCCACAGATGTTGAGGGACAGAGGGGCATTAGAGAGAGTAAACCTTGCTAAGTGTTTCTGCACTCCTCCATCACTGTTATCAGAGCCCATTACTGGGGGCCTCACAGCTAATCACTGTGGACATGATCACCTGATGTCATTAACCATCAGGCCTCCCTGCCTCACAGAGAGGAGGCAGAGCAGCCAGGGTGGTTGACAGGGGTCCGTCAGACCTGAGAGAGCAGGAGGGAGGGGTGAGGGAGATGGGAGGGTGGAACAGAAGGAGAGAGAGAACAGGTTGTAACAGAGTGAGAGAGTGAGTCTGTATATAGACATAATGTGGCACTTGAAATGTATTTATTCTTTTGGAACTTTTGTGTAATGTTTACTGTAAATTTATTATTGCTTATTTCACTTTAGTTTATTATCTATTTCACTTGATTTGGCAATGTTAACATATGTTTCCCCTGCCAATAAAGCCCCTTAAATTGAATTGAGAGAGAGAGAAAGAGAGAGAATTGAAATGTAATTGAGAGAGAGGTAACGACTAGTTCTAGAGGTAAAGACTAGCTCTGATCCAACTACTCATAGGAGATACATTTGACCAGTTAGAAATCAACCCCTAGTTCCACTCGTGACAGAAGTTCATTATTGCATATGGTTTGTATGAAGTGCTTTGGTAGGGCGAAGGGTTTATTTAGAATTAGGCAGAACAGAGAGGTTACCTCTGCTCTATACAGACGCTCCTCTGGGACCTCTCTCCCGTTGGGAATAGCAGGAGGGAAGGAGGGAGGTTCTGAACTGAGAGTGTGTGTAATTGTGTCTGTGTGTGTGTGTCTGGGGCGCGTGCGCCCCATTAGATCACTGGCAGCAGCGGTGGGTGAATGTGTGCAGGGTAGGCCATTCAAGGCCACTCACTGTGAAAAGGGCTCCGTTGACTCACCCTGCCACAAAGAGACACAGAGACCTGACCCACTTACACCACGGGTCCCACTGAGAGAGAGAGAGAGAGAGAGATGAGACAGAAAGACAGGTGAGAAATATTGGGTAGAAAATAGGCAAGGGGGGGGATGGATAGATGAGAGAAAGAGATGGATGAGTCATGAGAAAAAGATAGAGGATCAAGAAGAGCGGTATGGATGACAGGGGGGTGAAAGAAAAGGAAAGAGAAGGATGAAACAGAAAAAGAGATGTGCGACAGAGTAAAGAAGGCAGGATGATAGATAGAGGGGATGGATAATCTAGTAAGTGATACACAGAGAGACATCACAGACCCCTTACTGGTACGTACGTCTTTAGTTGATCAGTGGTCTGAGTTGGGCGGAGGAAGGGAGGGTTTAATATGATACTACTCTGTTCTCTGTAAATGAGTCACAGTCACACTGTGTGACTCCACTCCCTTAGTAACTCCACCACACTCGCTCTTCCTGTTCCATGACACGCAGACAGTCAACGCTCTCTCCAGTCTCTCATATCCTATTAGTGCTCACCCCGCTCTCTTCCTCAATTAGCCCAGGAGAATTTGGATATCACTGTGACTCAAGGGTGTATATCCTCAAATTAGCCTCCTCATAAAATGACTCAGCCACAATACTGTAGGCACTCGGCCAAGGAAAACAATAGGTGTTGTCATAGGGCCTCAAATCTACATTGGGATCAACGTGGAAAATGTTCCATGCATACTCAAAGGTACTGCATGTATGAAATGTCATGCTTTTGGCATTCATCGCGTGTAAGAGTTGTATTCTGCCTAGGCACTTCAGTAGATATGAAAGGACTGTTGTATGTTTTCTATAACACGTTTAGGTATTCATTCATGTGTAATCCATGTGTCATCCTTTTGTCACAGGATGGAGTCGACGGAGAAATGTGAAGTGGTGATACAGCATTTCAATGGGAAATACCTGAAAACCCCACCAGGCATTCCAGGTAAGAAGACTCCCCTCTCTGCTGAAACATCCCCCCCCCCCCCCAGAATCTCATTTGTGACGCATGACGTGAGCGTCGTTGCCAGCGCTCGCCTCCCGGTCAAAAAGGGGCCTCCCCTGGCTGTGCGCCGACCGTTGAACTCCGGAGCTTCTAGGGCAGCCAAAGCACTCTTAATATTCACACTGCGGGCTTCTCTGCTGCTCGGAAATCTACTTAAGAACTGCCTTTCCTGCAGCCAAACTTCCAAGGGAACACACACACACACAGAGAGAGAGAGAAGAGAGAGAGAGAGAGAGAGAGAGAGAGAGCGAGAGAGAGAGAGAAGAGAGAGAGAGAGAGGAGAGAGAGAGAGAGAGAGAGAGAGAGAGAGAGAGAGAGAGGAGAGAGAGAGAGAGAGAGAGAGAAGAGAGAGAGAGAGAGAGAGAGAGAGAGAGAGAGAGAGAGAGAGAGAGAGAGAGGAGAGAGAGAGAAGAGAGAGAGAGAGAGAGAGAGAGAAGAGAGAGAAGAGAGAGAGAGAGAGAGAGAGAGAGAGAGAGAGAGAGAGAGGAGAGAGAGAGAGAGAGAAGAGAGAGAGAGAGAGGAGAGAGAGAGAGAGAGAGAGAGAGAGAGAGAGAGAGAGAGCGAGAGAGAGAGATGAGAGAGAGGAGAGAGAGAGAGAGACGAGAGAGGATGGAGAGAGAGAGAGAGAGAAAATAGGGACCACCATAGAGACATGTTTCAAATTGCCCATACAATCACTCAGCCCACTGCATAGGCTATCCCACAAGCCATTAAAGGCAGGGGCGTATATGAGGCTGGGATGTAATGGGAAACCTTTAACGTGTTAATATCACACTGACCTTCCCCTTTAAGTGTCACTTCCCAGGTGCTTGGGACTATTATGTTTTATAGATTCTAAGGAAAGGTGCCAACGGACAAGATTTTTCAGCGATCAGATAGAAATGTCTTTCTATAGTGCCTTCAGAAAGTATTCAGACCCTTTGACTTATTCCACATTTTGTTGTGTTACAGCCTGAATTCACAATGGATTGAATGGATTATTTTTCTACCCACAATACCCCATAATGACAAAGTGAAAATATGTTTTTTGAAATGTTAGGAAATGTATTGAAAATGAAATTCAGAAACATATTTTAAATAAGTATTCACACCTCTTAGTCAATACATATTAGAATCACCTTTGGCAGCGATTACAGCTGTGAGTCTTTCTGGGTAAGTCTCTAAGAGCTTTGCACACCTGGATTGTACAATATTTGCACATTATTCTTTTTAAAATGCTTCAAGCTCTGTCAAGTTGGTTGTTGATCATTACTAGACAGCCATTTTCAAGTCTTGCCATAGATTTTCAAGCTGATTTATGTCAGAACAGTAACTAGGACACTCAGGAACATTCAGTGTCATCTTGGTAAGAAACTATATTTGGCCTTGTGTTTTAGGTTATTGTCCAGCTGAAAGATGAATTTATCAGCCAGTGTCTGTTGGAAAGCAGACTGAACCTGGTTTTCCTCTAGGATTTTGCCTGTGCTTAAGCTCTATTCCGTTACTTGTTATCTTAAAAAACGTTTCTAATCCTTGCCGATGACAATCACACCCATAACATGATCCAGCCACCACCACGCTTGAATTTTTTTGTATTATTATTTCAAAAATGTCATGTTTGAAGATATATATAGTGGTAGTCCGTGGTGTTGAATGTGTTGTGTTGGATTTGCCCCAAACATAATGCTTTCTATTCTGCGCATAAAGTTAATTTATTTTCCACATTTTTTGCAGTTTTACTTGAGTGCCTTATTGCAAACAGTATGCATGTTTTGGGATATTTTTATTCTGTACAGGCTTCCTTCTTTTCGCTCTGTCATTTAGGTTAATATTGTGGAGTAACTACAATGTTGTTGATCCATCCTCAGTTTTCTCCTATCACAGCCATTTAACTCTGTAACTGTTTTAAAGTCACCATTGGCCTCATGGTGAAATCCCTGAGCTGGTTCCTTCTTTAATTAACTCGTCTCCTCCCCTTCATCTACACTGATTTGAAGTGGATTTAACAAGTGACATCAATAAGAGATCATTTCTTTCACCTGGTCAGTCTATGTCACGGAAAGAGCAGGTGTTCTTAATGTTTTGTATACTCAGTGTACCATTGGATCATCATGTTTATCGGTCTATAGGTTAAGTAGCATCGTTTTGTGGAATTGTGTTAGGTATCATGTATCTTTTCCAACAACAATCACACATGCACAGTATACAAAGCCTATTTAGTCTCCTGTACCTCTTCAGCTGGAGTAAAACATGTGTTTTTATAAGCCAGTCCATTGCGCAAAAATTCTCAATGCAATCGCATGTTAAAACTGTTTTGGTGTACGATTAAAATGAGCTACTATTTATATTTCTCAACTGGTAATTGAAGCGTGCCTTTCATTCAGCATTCAAGTGCAGGCAACAGGCTATCAGTGTGTCACGCACCGCTTTACAACGCGAGCTGGAGGCAGGATGCATTGTGAAAACATGCTTCATTGTTTGAAGCCGGGATGTGATATGATATGATATGAGGCATGTCTTACCTTGCTTCAAAGTAGCCTATAGGCAAGATAAGACCATGGAAACGTGGAGGCAATTGTTTTATAAAGACCTCATCGGCAGCGTGTGTTTCAAGTTTGTGGAAGCCAGTTGTGATTTTCAAATGCGCATTTTCGTGGAACAGTTTCATTTCAATAATAACGTTTTCGTTTCTCAAAATCATGGTCACGTGGTTAATAATATTTAAAAAATCGGAATTAAAATGATAAAAACCAAAAAGTTAAACATCAACTCATTCGAGATCACCATCCTCTGCCATATGGACACATTGGTACACTGTGATCCATTTGCGGCTAAAGAATTTAGCGCATGGAACTGATAGCCTACAGGCCAATGCAGCAGTAGGCCTATAACTCTTTCACACCTAAGATTGGTGATTATCAAGGGGGAGATTGTTGGAAAGATTTTTCAAATAGCTTGCTGTGAGGAACTAGTATAAATATATTATCATCCGCATTGGAAGTTCAAAAAAACACAACACTTTCCAACATTTCCGCGCAGCAAACCAGGTACTTCTATGCGTGCTCAGGTGCATATGCTCCGCTCCCTACACATGATCAGGACAGAGACATATGCTCATTGCTCACATGGAGCACTCCAAACAAAAGACAATGAAAACATGTTCAAATCTTGTAAATGGTGAAGTATTTTGAATGATTAGATTTATTTCTGTATAGACAGGAGTAATTATCGATTTTTTTGCAAATGTATTTGCATTTACTTCCCTATTGGACCCGCCGCTATGCCGTTTCTCTCCTTTTCTATTGGTTTTCATATCAACTTTCTTTCGTTGTCTAGAAGCCAAAGGAACAATCTTAGTCATATTAGCAACCGATCCTAGTTGTTGCATATTTATATTCCCGTTCTTTCTACGTTTCTAACAGAGGTTTTCATCTCTGTCACATATGGAACCGCTATCAGATGGGTCCCGATACATTTCTCAAATGTAAATTATAAATGACAAAACTTCCGGGTCACGTTGTTCAGCGCCACGCTTTAATGAGGGACCTTACAGATAATTGTATGTGTGGGGTACAGAGATGAAGTAGTCATTCAAAAAATCGTGTTATTAAACACAGTGGAACTTATTATGTGACCTGTTAAGCCACGTTTTACTCCTGAATTTATTTAGGCTTGCCATAACAAAAGGCCAGAAACAATGTTTCCATCCACAGCTTTCAAAGTCATACTGTGTAAAACTAAATCATTGACAACAGGGATGGAAACAGGTCGTTTCGGTACAATTTGTATAAATAATGAATTATGCAAGAAATGGTGGGGCAAATAAACTTGGAGTCACTGGATGATATGGTGTGGTCCTCCCACTATGACTGCCGTTTATTCGGCTGCAGATGAAGTAAGTTACGATGAACTTCACATCATAATGCTCCTTTCAATAAATATCTTATTCTGGTGACGTGATGACTGATGCTCGACTGCCGATTGACAAATAAACATATTCTAGTTCTCATCCATAATAATCTCATCATGTAGACCATCCTCTCCACACAGCCTACCTGCACTGTATCTGCCCGCTGGCTGCTAGAGCACACATAGACCAGCGTAGACACATTCTCTATTTAACGCAACTGTTTTTGTGACAAAACTACTGGTAGAGTTGAAAATGCAGATGTAAAAACATTGAACTTTGAACTTTTTATTCAGTACATGAAAACATAAGCAAAAAAAGTACATTTTGCGCGCATGTCATCACCCACTGGCTCTTACCCCGCAACAAGTCAGTTTGGTGGAAACGCCACAGGTGGGAAAATGCACATTCTTTATGCGGATTTTAGAATATTCCCATGAAGATCTCTTGCCAATTGGATGGAAACCTGGCGACTGACACAACATCCTTTCTGAATTCTTGCTGAACAGAAAAAGAACACACTGTATGTCAGAACTTCATTTAACTGAAATGTTCATATTCTGAAGGGTTTGGCAAAGCTGCTGTGATTTGATGGTCTCCTCTTGCACAGTGACATGTTTGATTACAACATTGTCCTTGTTATTGCCGTTGATAAGAGCTCCTTCCCATTGGACAACTGGTGCTATTGACAGACTGATTCATCCCTTCACTGTAGTACTGCCCGTTGTTTTTGTTGTTGTTACCTTGTTAGCTACAGTATCGTCTGTGTCTCTCTGTGTATGGAGGTTGAAATGTACTGTCTTTCTCGATCAAAACCCTGCCCACTTTGACATGGTGTCACTGTCTACCGAACGGAGATCTCTCAACAACAATGCCTCTAAACATCAAACGCAGATCTTCTAGCTGCAGGCCCCCAGACAGAGCAGAGTTCAGAGCGCCTGGCCTCTTTGTGAGGCAGAACAGATACTCCTCCTACACACGCGCTAGTGTAGAGTTAGCGTTGCGAGCGTTGCGTTGTGTTTCTAAAGGCGTGAAGGCTACAGCACTAGCATAGCGTTAGCCTAGTGTAGGGCGTTGGGAAGGCCACAGTGTAGCTTTAGCCTAGTGTATCCTGGTGTAGCATGATGTGTTGTCGTGTCATGGTGCTGCTGGTATTTCTCCTGAGACCATTACTATGCAGGGCACCCTCTTCATCCATCCTGTTCTGACAGCTCAGTGGGCAGGGGGGTGTCAGACGGACGTGACTGGCCTTAAACACACTGTCCCCTTGACAGGCATAAATACACGCACACATACTCACACAAAACCACTCGTCCTGACCTGAATGTGCAGTGTCAGCATCTACATAATGCTAATGAAGTCCTGTCTCTTTCTTATCACTATGTAACACAACCCAGAAACACAATGTACACATTCCTCAGTGCCCTAGGCTTGCGCCAGTCCTCTCTGGCCTACGTTTTGACAAGCCTCTGGAATTGCCTGCTTGGCCACACCATTATATTTAGTAATATAGAGAGATGGGGCACGGCACTGCCACCAGTTGTGTTTTTTCTACTCAAGTGTATCCAGTTGCTGTGAGATGATGTAGAGTTGTCACCCCGTGTCCCATAGGAAGAAGTAAATATCCGGACGTCAGCTACAGGTAATCAGTTAACGTCAAGGGGCCATAGGGAAATATGCAGGAAGTGGCCACTATGGGCAGGAAGTCCGTGATTCAGAGATAAAGCAAGGACAGAGCTGGAGATGTGTGGTGCAGAGGCAGAGAGAGGATGACATTGGATAAATGAAACGCAGATGAAGGTCATATACTTTACAATAAAATGCACATGCAATTGAATTTGCATAGTAGTTACATGGGATTTCAATGTATTAGTGGCATTACATGTAGCTAACTAGACAGCAACTATACTAGTTACTAGATCTTTTCAAACAAACTGACTTGGACCAGTTTCATTTCAATTCAATAGAGCAAGTGATACTGCAAAACGTAATCCCATACTGAAGCGTTTTGCTCTTCTATGTAGCCAATCTGTTGCTAAAGCCTGAGAGTGAGATGGGATGAGGATTGGAGCAGTCAGCTCTCCCCGTGTCTGATCCAGAGATCCAGAGACTGGAACATGATCGATCGCTTCGTAGGGGGACCACAGCTGTTTAGGTATTCTGTGCAATGCGGCAGTCAATGCTGCTGCCTGCGCCCGCCCGCCGCTCAACTCCAAACGCACACACACACACACACACACACACACACACACACAAAGAAATCGTTATTAGCGGCCTATTTTGCAGGAGAGAAGGTTTGAGGAATAGTTTATGAAAATGAAACCCTTGTTTTTCAGTGTCTGTAGTGTGTAAAACCACCCAACGCTGTGTAAGGAATCGCTAAAGTTGTAAAACATAGTGAAGTAAACCCCGATAGGGATGCATTATGATTTACGGGGTGAACTGGAGCATTTGAAAAGTCAAAGGCAGAGCAGATGAAAATGATTTCATCCTCCTAGTGGTGTGAGCCTAGACGATTAGGTCTCTCTCATGCAAATGCTTTAAAACGCTGCTTATCATTGACACCCGTTTCTAAATGCAAGATGAGCTAAGGTACAGTAGATACATTACAGGCCGTTCCATTCTGGCAACGTGAACCGATTTCATCCATGCTGCTCTCGTCTCATGCCAAAGTGATGACAGCAAGAAGAACTAACTGATCAGATTAGAATACAATACGACCTCATCCTATTGCCGTTCTTTGCTCTTGGAATTGGAGTGTGGTATGGAACAATCAAAATGGCAGCATGCTTTGCTTGATCGACGCAGTGAGTGTGTTTCTAGATTCATTTGGGGAAGAAAAAAGGAAGGAATAAGGATTTGCCAAGACTGTTACGTTGCTCGATGCTGACTTTGGTAACCACATGAATATAGACAAAGATCAAGTCCAGACCCATTTAGAAATCTCTTGTTTTATCCCTTCATCCTTTATCTTCCTTTGTTTTAGTCCGCCAACCTGACCGCGCGGTTGAAAGTCGACTCCAGTTGTCCAGTAGATGCTCTGTAAATGATGGAAACCGCATCAGGAAGTGGCGATGGCCCTGGGAGACATGCAAAATGTTCAAGCCCTTTCCTGTTCCTCTTTCTCACCGTCCTATTCCGTTCCCTCTGTTTGTCTGTTTTCACGATACCGCAGTGTCTCCCAGGCTCTCTATTCCAAAAAAACTGCCGACTAAAGCCAAGTCCCTCCTCCTGACCACAGCAGTGCTTTCCCATGTAAAGCATCTCCACATATGAATGAGATTACATTTGGAAAATCTTCAAAATTCCCCAGTTTTCTCAAATGTACTTCCTTTATCCGTGATGAATTCCCATGGCTTCTGGTTTGGTAAAGCCCCTGTACCCACCTGCCCAGCGCAGACCAACCAGATGCAAGAGAAGGAGAGTTCATGGGGCCACCCCTGGGAAGCATCCCTCTCCTCCCTCTCCCAAAGCACAACCGAGGCCTGTAGACAGTCCTGTAGACAGTCCCCCTAACCAGAAATGTTGGCCCAACTAAAAATCCCGTCATTCTTAGCAGAACAATGGGTCTGGGCCTGCCGGGGCTGCGGGGAAAGTTCCCTCCCTAGCCGTCCGACCAGGCCAGCTAAGGCGCTGTTGTTCCAAGATATAGCCGAAACAGCCCACAGTATTAAACATCCCTCGCTGAATTAAGGCAAGTCCCAAATCACTTGGTAAGTCGTAAAAGCCCTTCTGAAACTGTCAGTCATACTTGAGTAATCCATGTTAATTTTTCAGATCCCTCCCACATTCCCCTGGGTAATAACCAGTCTGTCTGGTGTCCAATTTTCTCTCCCAGCGATAGATTTAACTTAATGCGCAGCTGAGCAGGTTGGGGCTGCTGGTTTGCGGAGCAGTGTCAGGCAGTCTAAGAGAAGGGCACAAGCACGTGTTTGATTATGGGATGTAGGTTGATCTGGCATTGATCTGTAATTCGTTTTTTATTAAACTCTTTACTAGAGTTTCGACGAAATGCTGAAGATCAATTTGACGGTGTATCGTATATTATTTTATAATTATCCTCCGTTTTTTTTTTACCCAATATAAACCATATCTCCATGTTCCTCAGCCGTGATTGCATTATTCCTCTCAACACTATCATCATTTCTGATATGCAGAGCAATAGGAAATAATGACCCTCCGTGGTCATTTTAGAGTTTAGAAATGCACTTTTGAGAAAGATATTGCATCTTAATGGAATCTGTTCCCATAGGGTAAACTCCGCTTTGGCTGCCTGCGTGTCTCACCATTAAACCAGGGAGACACAGGAAGTTATTAAAATCCTCAGTACATCACAGATTCTCTGCAAAGGATACATCCCCCCCCCCCCCCCGACGTGCACTTTCTCATTAGACTCTTATCTCACCCACAGACAATCGTCTGGATTTGTCACGCTTTGTTTGTTTGGCCACTGAACTATATCAATCCCCGGCACCGTGAGCACAACCAAGGTGAGGAGAAAGATGAGTCTCTCTCTCTCCGTGTGCAGGAGACTGTCGCAAAGCAATGAAATGTATTCAGCGACTGCACTACAGCAATAATAATAATAATAACCACTTGGATTGTATTCAACATTTCTGTAGAGGACAGGCATGCTCTAGCTCTGAGGGCTTTTAGGCGTGTGTGGTTATGATTGACTTTGAGAGAGAAGTAGAGGGAGAAAGATGTAAGGACAGAAGGAGAGCAGAAAGGGAGAGAGAGAGAGAGACAACCCAGAGTTTAGAATCCTTCCAGCCAGACCAAAGGTTAGGGGCCGTTTTCTGCCTGTGAAGATCAAAGGATGACCTTGGCTGTGAGACGGTCTCCTGAGCTTGACCCTGCTCAACCCACCCCAGCTGTTCTCTGGATTGATCTCACTCCTCTCTCATCCTCTCTCATCCACCCTCCCCTCCTCGCATTATCCGCATTCTTTCTCCTCATCGCTCCCCACTCAGCTTGTTTTTGGATGCAGTTCAATGCACACAATATTATTTTTGGAGCCAAATGCTCTTGTTTCGGGATTTCTGTGAAATTCACTGTTTTTTTGCACCATTTGAAATTATAGCCAATGTGTATAATAATGATTTATTATAAGCAAAACGGAGAACCATGTGTAGTGATGGCAATATCTTTGCGAATGCTGTATACGTGCAAACTGTATAATATTGACTTGTTTGGTTAGATTTGTGAGATACACATTGATCATGGAACACCACCTCCCTGGACATGAAGAAATATTCAATGTTTGAACCCAGGGACCTACTGTTCCAGAATTATGTTGAGCTGCTCAATAATTAGGTCACAGGACTCGTGGCCATGGCCTGTCTTACAGACTGAAGATTTGAGATTGCTGAGGAGGAGAGCATGGCCCTAGGCACCTGTGGTATGTTCGGTGTTCTGGATACGTGCATTTTGTGCCTCGCTACTCTACTCCGCCTCCCACTAGCCATCCATTTTGTTAGGTCAGGGAGTTTGAGGACGAGCATTTGGTAAATAAAATCTCATTTTTTTCTGAAACACGTCTGTGTAAAGGGTATAGTGCGTCAAAGAGATAGATCCGGTAGTATTCAGTCCCTCAAATGTAGAGCACCATCATCGCAGAACACTATTTCAACCGACATATAGCCTTGCTCATATGCCATTATAGTGACAAATAAGTAATATGTCCATAAGTGACTTTGACTTTGTCCACTCACATGATGTATAACTACTGTGGTGAAATGTAACTATTTTGATGTATTCGAATGAGACCATGTTGGCTTAAAAAAGTTATATCTTGGGAAGTAGCCAAATATATCCGCGCTGACATTTGGGCTGCTTGTTTGTGTCTATTGTCTGTATGTCTCACGTCCTGTGTGGTGTAGGGGTTGAATATTTTCCCGGTATTTTACAAATGCTCCATCCCGAGAATAAAACACTTTTCTCCCAGGTAACCCGGTATCAATCAAAAGCATTATAAAGCATATAAATATGGCCTATATCCGGATTTAATTTGAGCTTTGATCGAAAATTCAAGTCTGATGCTACCTGAGCCTGATGAGCCATTCGTTAAATACATTTTATGAGCCATACATTGAATACATTTTATGAGTCATACATTAAATACATTTTATGAGTCATACATTAAATACATTTTATGAGCCATACATTAAATACATTTTATGAGCCATACATTAAATACATTTTATGAGCCATACATTAAATACATTTTATGAGCCATACATTAAATACATTTTATGAGCCATACATTAAATGCATTTTATGAGCCATACATTAAATACATTTTATGAGCCATACATTAAATACATTTGATGAGCCCTACATGAAAGACATTTGATGAGCCCTACATGAAATACATTTGATGAGCCCTACATTAAAGACATTTAATGAGCCCTACATTAAAGACATTTAATGAGCCCTACATTAAAGACATTTAATGAGCCCTACTTTAAAGACATTTGATGAGCCCTACATGAAAGACATTTAATGAGCCATACATTAGACATTTGATGAGCCCTACATTAAAGACATTTTATGAGCCCTACATTAAAGACATTTTATGAGCGCTACATTAAAGACATTTGATGAGCCCTACATTAGACATTTGATGAGCCCTACATTAAAGACATTTGATGAGCCCTACATTAGACATTTGATGAGCCCTACATTAGACATTTTATGAGCCCTACATTAAAGACATTTGATGAGCCCTACATTAAAGACATTTTATGAGCCATACATTAAAGACATTTTATGAGCCATACATGAAAGACATTTAATGAGCCATACATTAAAGACATTTGATGAGCCCTACATTAGACATTTGATGAGCCCTACATTAAAGAAATTTTATGAGCCATACATTAAAGACATTTGATGAGCCCTACATTAGACATTTGATGAGCCCTACATTAAAGACATTTTATGAGCCCTACATGAAAGACATTTAATGAGCCCAAGCCCAAAAAAGCCCAAGTGATTGTGCCAGTATCCAATACATACTGTATATGATATAGGCTACTGCACATTATGCACTACAGAAAAACATAAAAGCCCATATATGTAGCTAGCTATATGCTCTCTTGGGTAAATAAATGGAACTAGCTCCAGTAGGCTAATCTTTTGGAGTGTGAACTGTATTACTGCATTGTTTAATGCTGTATTGTATGGACTGGAATGACGCACATATTTCAAAGCGTGATAAAGCAGGGAGAGAACATAGGATTCTGGTGCAGCACACGACGCCTACAACATCACAAGTATAGGTTAGCAAATTAGATTTTCATTTTGAAATATAATAGGGCCTATTTGTGTAATTAGTAGGCTGACTCAAATATACCATTCATAATATTTCCCCTAATGCTATTAGCCTACCTCCTCTTTCTCTCTCAATTGTTGCTCCATTCCTTCCTCGCTTTCAACAGTTAAATGAAATACGTTTCGTGGTCCTTATCTGCATCATTCAAATAACATCCTTGAATAATATAGGACTAGAATTAGATGCAGAAGGCTTTTGGGTCTGAGTAAATAACTTCTATAGGCTTCACCATCATGCGTTCGCTCTTCTTCGCTCTTCTTCAAACTCTGTGAGTTCTATTGGCTGCTGTATTTAACAACAAGAGCTTGCGTCCCTCTTCGAATAGTCTATTGATATAAGGAATGCAACAAACAAAAAAATATCATGTCCAGCAAGCTATTCTAGTCTAGCTTTTCCTGCATGGGTCTCCAAGAGCTAAGGAGCGTTCTTTAAGAAGAGGGGCCAGTGGCCAGGTGCGGGCGTATTGTGCAAGACACAGAGGCTATTTCAACAGAGGTTGAAATATCCAATAAATGTCATTCCACTTCATGATTGTGTCCCACTTGCTGTTGATTCTTCACAAAAAAATACAGTTTTATATCTTTATGTTTGAAGCCTGAAATGTGGCAAAAGGTCGCAAAGTTCAAGGGGGCCGAATACTTTCGCAAGGCACTGTATATACAGTATAGGCCTAGATCAGGAATATCTATTTTGGATGCAATTTGAACGGAGCTGATGGAGAGAGACTGCCAGAGAGTGCTTGCACTTGCACTGATTTAAAGCAACAATATTCACATGATAGTCTGTTTTAAAACTGCTACTGCAATTTAAATAAAAAAATGTTTATCTTTACAATAAAAAAATAAGGTGACCCCTGAAAGCCAGACGAAGATGGGTAAATTAGATTAGGTCTTTGTATTACTGTACCATAGACTATGCTGCAACAAATGTAGTCCTACCTGTCAGAAGACAACATGTACCACGGTGAGATGACAGGTCAGCATGCATTGGGAACTTCTCTCCACACCGAGATGGGCTGTCTGTCTCCACCCTGAGCAGTGATGACTCACCAGGCAGAGAAGCCAGATTTCACATTCAACTGTAACAGTTCCATTTCGCGTCATGTTGTTCATGGCCCACCGTTCGTCCCAGTAACACCTACGACAGAAAGATGAACCTGGCAGTGCCCTGAGAGAGAGCTGATCTGCCGTTAGAGCCATAGACATGGTCTGTTGGAACATGCAGAAGTCAAGCTTACGGGTATTATTGGAAATGCTACTGGACCTCACTGTCATGTGCCAGACACGCACACACACACACACTGGAACTCCGATGGACAAACACGCGCATGCATATTCACACGCACACACACACACACTGGAACTCCAATGGACAAACACACGCATGCATATTCACACACACACACACACACTGAACCTCGGATGGACATCCAAGAGCGGTTATCTTCTATGTCCCCCTTTCCCGCAGACCTCCTTTGGTAAAAGCATGGCGATGTTTCTTCTTTCTCAACTCGGTCTTTGACAAGTCTGTATACAGTCTATGTTTATGGGTATATTTTTATGAAGTGCCTGCTGGCTGGGATTTATGAAATGAAGGACACCTGCAGCTGACCTCATCATATCCCTCACTTTCTCTGGCTCACGCTCACGCTTTCTCTCTCTGACTGTTTCTTTACTGCCTTTTATCTTTCAGCTCTCAGTCTCTCTCTTTCTCACACACACACACACACACACACACACACACACACACACACACACACACACACACACACACACACACACACACACACACACACACACACACACACACACACACACACACACACACACACACACACACACACACACACACACACACACATAGACACACGCACAGACAGATACACACACACACACACACACAGATACACACACAAACAGATAGATACACACACAAACCGGCCCCTCCCCCTCTTATTTTAGGAGTCATTGCTTTGATTCCCTCCAGCCTGCAACTTAGATTGTCTCACAGAGAAACGCTTGGCTGTGTTAGTGCTGAGCGATTAGTTATTTTTGAGGTCGTTCAGTTTCAGTTAGATTATTCAAATATAATAACATTTTTATCAGATTTCTGTTTGATTATTTCAGTTAAATGCTGTAACAACACATTATAACACAATGAATAAAAGTCCCGTGATGGTAGTGACGGTCCATTACTGCTGATCACTTATTAACCTTCATTTATGACTTCACTTTTATACAATATTTCAGTTGTATATATTACAATTGTTTTATTTGATGACTTTATTATTTAATTTCAAGTCATCATCTCATCTCTATTAAACGGCTGCCTATGATGTCTGAAAAAAAGTACTATTTTGTAGTAGTTCAAAGTAAATAAGGCCTACTTTTATGACTGTTGAATGCCAACTTCCAATCACTTTGATAATGTATTTTCAGGTAGAGATGCCTCGCGAAGCAACAGCTGCTCTCTATATCCCCTCACAATCACGCATTCTTGTCTGTCAATTAGTTGTCTAAAAAATGAAAACCAACATTTCGGTTAATCGCTCAGCACTGTGCAGTGGGACAGTAATTGGCAGAGCCTGGTTCTGTTCTGCAGTCAGTCAGTGCTCTGGTGCTTCACGTCGGGTGGAAAATATGAAGCTGTGGTGTCTCCGTTCAGAAGTTCCCCTGGCAGTGGGATGGCTGTAGATCTCACAACCGCTGGGCACATTGGCAATAGGGGAAACATAACAGTAGTTGCCCATAGAGGCAGGCCAGACACTTTAAGACACAGTGCTGTACCGTGGGATTGAAGAGACTCAATGTGGCTTACATGCTTACTTTAGATAATCGGATCGATTGAAAAGCAGAGCCAATTAATGTATTGTTTTCTTTACAACAATGGAGTGTGTATGTATGTGGCTCACTGTGTAGGCTTATCGGTGTATGTGGCTCGCTGTGTAGGCTTATCGGTGTATGTGGCTCACCGTGTAGGCTTATCGCTGTATGTGGCTCACCGTGTAGGCTTATTGGTGTATGTGGCTCACTGTGTAGGCTTATTGGTGTATGTGGCTCACCATGTATGCTTATCGGTGTATGTGGCTCACTGTGTAGGCTTATCGGTGTATGTGGCTCACTGTGAAGGCTTATCAGTGTATGTGGCTCACCGTGTAGGCTTATCAGTGTATGTGGCTCACTGTGTAGGCTTATCGGTGTATGTGGCTGACCGTATAGGCTTATCGGTGTATGTGGCTCGCTGTGTAGGCTTATCGGTGTATGTGGCTCACTGTGTAGGCTTATCGGTGTATGTGGCTCACTGTGTAGGCTTATCGGTGTATGTGGCTCACTGTGTAGGCTTATCGGTGTATGTGCCTCACTGTGTAGGCTTATCGGTGTATGTGGCTCACCGTGTATGCTTATCGGTGTATGTGGCTCACTGTGTAGGCTTATCGGTGTATGTGGCTCACCGTGTATGCTTATCGGTGTACGTGGCTCGCTGTGTAGGCTTATCGGTGTATGTGGCTCACCGTGTATGCTTATCGGTGTATGTGGCTCACTGTGTATGCTTATCGGTGTATGTGGCTCGCTGTGTAGGCTTATCGGTGTATGTGGCTCACCGTGTATGCCTATCTGTGTACGTGGCTCGCTGTGTAGGCTTATCGGTGTATATGGCTCGCTGTGTAGGCTTATCAGTGTATGTGGCTCACTGTGTAGGCTTATCGGTGTATGTGGCTCACTGTAGGCTTATCGGTGTATGTGGCTCACTGTAGGCTTATCGGTGTATGTGGCTCACTGTAGGCTTATCGGTGTATGTGGCTAATTGCCTGTATGCTGCCCTATTCAGAGTGTTTGTGTCAGAAATAGTAGCTGTTCAGTATTACTGAGAACAGGGATGTAGTTATGGTAACACCACCTCATCTTTCCATTGAAGAGACCTAGTCTCTACACATTTGTGAATTACCTTCAGCGAGTCATATCTGTCTTTCAGCCCCAGACATCATCTGTGTCGGATGCACCCCGATCAATTTTTCAGGATGTCTTATTTGTGGAAGGGGCGCTCGGCGTTCTGCTAGTAGAGTTCTGTAGAGTGTATCCAATTTCAAGCTGAAAAGCAAATGGCCTTGGAGATCAAGGATTATACAGCACATTTCTAAGTAGAGCCGCTGGCTATGGATTCTGTTGGCCCCCTGTGAACCCAGGCCTGTGTTTGCTCTCTGTAAACCGCTAAATGTTGCTGTTTTTAATACCCCAACTATCACCACTATCACCTCTCAATCTGAAGCTATGCCAATGGTCCGGGATAAGTGGGGTCTGGTGGCCTTTCTAAAGGCATTTTGCTTTTATGTGGTTGAAAGTAGGACCGAGAAAATAAAATCAGTGTTTTCCCACAGCTGTGCGTTTGATTGGAGGATGCACAACCATTTAAGTTCTATTGAGATTCTTTACAAAAACGTCCTTTTGGCATAGTATGAAGTATGGACTAAAATGTGAATACTTTCTCATAATCATCAGCTTCTTATAGGCTGTATTACATTATGGAGGTTCTAATTGTGGTAAAGCTGCTATTGGCCACCCTGTTTTAGCATCTTATTACCACAACAGTCACTGATGAGATCCCGGCAACTCAGCTTTCATATTGAGGTTTGGCTGTGAAATCCTCCTAGCCTGTGTAGAACGGGCATTAGTCACCAAAGGCTCACACTCATGTTGAGTTCTGACGTGTTGCCTCAAACTGTGAGCTACTCCGGCATCCCTATGTTACCTCTTCCTTACCCCACTCTGTGGCAGACATTTTAAAGTTTGTTCTCCCCTCACATACACACATGCGCGGTTAATATACACTCACAGGCTCATTTTGAAGTGTGGTAATTGGTTTTGGAAAGCCAGAAAAAAAAGCTATATAACAATTCTTCTGAGCCTGATCGTCCAACAAAAAAACTAAAACAAGGAGGGGGGATTAAGTTATCTCGTCAAATAGGCTTCAATAGGCTCATTTGGTAGAAAAACCAACACGGGGACTTGGTAGAGACACACAGGATCCAGGGAGTGATGGGGAGAGGGTCCAAATCCCCCCCTGCTCACTAGTGGCCATTACAAACAGGCAGGATTAGGCAACTGGACCCCCCGCTGTGGCTCTGAATGGATCAGAGGGGGAGAGAAGAAGGGCCCTCTCTCCAGTATTATCTAAATAACAGGCCTGGGAATTCAATAAGCACTCACTTCATTCATCATCTCTCCCAATTAAGCTGCAGCATGCGTCTGGCTGGTTGTTGTCGGCGACGGTCGCCGTGCCGACTCTCCTGCCCACTGCCTTTGTTTTCAGCACAGTAGTTCTAGTTGTCAAAATGGTGGGAGGTGTTAGTTACCTGTCACACACACACACACGATCAGTGTATTCCCATTGCAAATCTAATTAGAATTCTTCTGTGTCTCCCCCCACTCATTTCGTCTTCCCCTGCACTCGCTACCTCTCTGTGCCCAACTAGGCCCGCCTCTCACACTGAGCACAGGAGCCTCTGTCCGTCACAGGAGCCTCTGTCTGTCACAGGAGCCTCTGTCCGTCACAGGAGCCTCTGTCCGTCACAGGAGCCTCTGTCCGTCACTGCGTTGTTGGTGAAGCACGGCTCTATCGATATCTTGACTGTTTCCCCTCGGGTCGGTGCTTGCAGGGAGAGAAAAGCTTCTTTCCACCATCGATCTGGGCCCATTAACGGAGGATGAGAAAAACGATCGCTTTAATCACATTTGAGATGTTTAGGCAAGGACTAACTCAAAGTTTTTCTCATCAGGTCAGCCATTCTGCAGTATTTCTGTTCCTACCGCCTGATTTTCCTCTGGGATTCACAGAATGCATACCAGACACAACCACAAACAGACACAATATACATGTTTTTAAGTGGTTCAAGGGAGTGCTGCAGAATTTCTGCCACCAGGCTATAGATCACGTGTCAAACTCATTCCACGGAGGGCCGATCCTCTGCAGGTTTTCACTTCACCCTTGTACTTGATTGATGAATTAAGGTCACTAATTAGTAAGGAATTGCCGTCACCTGGTTGTCTAGGGCTTCATTGAAAGGAAACATCTAGAACCTGCAGACACTCGGGCCTCTGTGGAATGAGTTTGACAACCCTGCTATAGAACAACACTGGGACATCACATTAAGAGAGAGACGAGAAAAGGAGAGAGATTGTCTGTGTGTCTGTGTGTGAGTGTCTGTGTGAGTGTCTGTGTCTGTGTGTGAGAGAGAGAAGAGAAAAAAGAATATGTTTGACAGTGAGAAAGCAAGAGATGGAAGAGAGAGAATATGTTGCCTATGAGAGACGTGGCGAGAGAGAGAATGTGTGAGAAAGAAAGCCGAAGAGAGAGAGAGAGAGAGCAGTGCACCTGTTGCTGCTTCTATAAACCAGTGGAAAGCTCTTGTCAACAGAGCCTTAATTACAGCCCAGGACTCTTCCCCGTTCACACAGTAGAGTACCTACCGGTCTCAGGTCAGTGCTCCCAGGCCCCTCTCTCCACCACAGCCCACATAGACAAGACACTCCTTAGGGCCTGTATTTACAAAGGGGGGAAATCCGTCCAGAGTTAAGCGCGTGTAAATGGAACGTAATTCCCTTTTTATGCTAATTTCTCTCTACCCTTATTCTGACCTTGAATTATTTGTGTAGATTTAACATTTAAAAATGAAGGTGTTGCAGAGGTGTGTCTACAGATACGCTGTGTTCTTTTATCATTTACATTTTTGGGGTACTTTTTCGTGATATCCAATTGGTAGTTAGTCTTGTCCCATCGCTATTATTATTAATATTGGATATAAATCACTCTGAAGTTTCTACAACTGTTTGAATGATGTCTGTGAGTATAACAGAACTCATATGGCAGGCAAAAACCTGAGAAGAAATCCAAACAGGAAATCTGAGGTTTGTAGTTTTTCAACCCAGCCCCTATTGAATTCACAGTGGGATATTGGTTACGTTGCACTTCCTAAGGCTTCCACTAGATGTCAACCGTCTTTAGAAACTTGTTTGAGGATTCTACTGTGAAGTGGGGGCTCATAAGGGCTGTTTGAGCCAGATGTCTGGCAGAGTGCCACAGGCTCTGAGGCGCGGTCACGAGAGAGTTAGCTCTCGTTCCATTGCTTTTCTACAGACATAGGAATTCTGCGGTTGGAACATTATTGACGTTTTATGTTAAAAACATCCTAAAGATTGATTCCATACATCGTTTGACATGTTTCTACGGACAGTAACGGAACTTTTTGACATTTTGTCTGCAACTAGGGAATGCGCTTCATGAATTTGGATTTGTTTACCAAACGTGCTAAAAAAAATTAGCTCTTTGGACATAAATGATGGACATTATCGAACTAAATCAAACATTTATTGTGGAACTGGGATTCCTGGGAGTCCATTCTGATGAAGATCATCAAAGGTAAGTGAATATTTAAAATGCTATTTCTGACTTCTGTTGACTACCCAATATGGCAGATATCTTTTTGGCTGCTTTGTTGTCTGAAAGCTGTACTCAGATTATTGCAAGGTTTGCTTTTTCCGTAAAGTTTTTTTAAAATCTGACACAGCGGTTGCATTAAGGAGAAGTGTATCTATATTTCCATGTCTAACAATTGTATTTCCATCGACATTTATAATGAGTATATCTGTAAAATGATGTGGCTCTCTGCAATATCACCAGATGTTTTTGGAACTACTGAACGTAACGCGCCAATGTAAAAAGAGATTTTTTTATATAAATATGCACTTTATCGAACAAAACATATACAGTGGGGCAAAAAAGTATTTAGTCAGCCACCAATTGTGCAAGTTCTCCCACTTAAAATATGAGAGAGGCCTGTAATTTTCATCATAGGTACACTTCAACTATGACAGACAAAATGAGAAGAAAAAAAATCCAGAAAATCACATTGTAGGATTTTTTTATGAATTTATTTGCAAATTATGGTGGAAAGCATTCTCACATAGGTGTTCCTTTTGTCCAGGTGGGAAACGACATTGTGGAGTGTAATAGAGATTGCATCATCTGTGGATCTGTTTGGGCGGCATACAAATTGGAGTGGGTCTAGTGTTTCTGGGATAATGGTGTTGATTTTCAAAGCACTTCATGGCTACAGACATGAGTGCTACAGGTCTGTAGTCATTTAGGCAGGTTAGCTTGGTGTTCTTGGGCACAGGGACTATGGTGGTCTGCTTGAAACATGTTGGTGTTACAGACTCAGTCAGGGACAGGTTGAAATGCTCAGAGTACACGTCCTGGTAATCCGTCTGGCCCTGCAGCCTTGTGAATGTTGACCTGTTTTAAGGTCTTACTCACATCGGCTACAGAGAGCATGATCACACAGTCATCCGGAACTGCTGATGCTCTCATGCATGCTTCAGTGTTGCCTCGACACGAGCATATAAGTTATTTATCTGGTCTGGTAGGCTCGTGTTACTGGGCAACTTGCGGCGGTGCTTTCCTTTGTAGTCCGTAATAGTTTGCAAGCCCTGCCACATCTGACGAGTGTCGTAGCCTGTGTAGTATGATTCAATCTTCTTCCTTTATTGACGCTTTGCCCTTAATATTAGATTTTGTGCACCAGCTGTTGTTTTCAAATAGACACAGACCTCCACCCCTTACCGGAGGCAGCTGTTCTATCTTGCCAATGGACCGAAAATCCCGCCAGCTGTATGTTATTCATGTCTTCATTCTGCCACGACTTGGTGAAACATCAGATATCACAGTTTTTAATGTACCGTTGGTATGATATTCTTGATCGGAGCTCATCCATTTTGTTATCCAATGATTGCACGTTGGCTAATATGATTGATGATTGAGGGGCTTTACTCACTCGCCTGCGAATTTTCAAAAGGCAGCCTGACCTCCGACCCCTTTTTTCCCGTCTTTTCTTCATGCAAATGATGGGGATTTGGTCCCGTTCTCGAGAAAGAAGGATATCCTTCACATCGGACTCATTAAAGAAAAAATCTTCTTCCAGTTCAAGGTGAGTAATCACTGTTCTGATGTCCAGAAGTTATTTTCAGTTATAAATGATGGTAACAGCAACATTATGTACAAAATAAGTTAAAAGTAAGTTACAAGCAACGCAAAAAAATTAACAAAATAGCCTAGGAGCACGTTGGTTAGGAGCACGTAAAATGGCAGCTGCTGGAAGTGGTGTTGGAGGGCCAGTAGGAGGCACTCTTTCCTCTGGTCTAAAAAATATCCCAATGCCCCAGGGCAGTGAATGGGGACACTGCCCTGTGTAGGGTGCCGTCTTTCGGATGGGATGTTAAACGGGTGTCCTGACTCTCTGAGGTCATTAAAGATCCCATGGCACTTGTCGTAAGAGTAGGGGTGTTAACCCCGGTGTCCTGGCTAAATTCCCAATCTGGCCCTCAAACCATCACGGTCACCTAATAATCCCCAGTTTACAACTGGCTCATTCATCCGCCTCCTCTCCCCTGTAACTATTCCCCAGGTCGTTGCTGTAAATGAGAACGTGTTCTCAGTCAACTTATCAGGTAAAATAACGTGATAAATAAAAAACATGATATTACAGATAGCAAGTTAAATATCTCACATCTCAGAGAAGTTTGTAAATGTTGTACTTCTTGTTGATGAAATTTGTGCTAATGTTTGGTTTTTGAACTAGCGTCCAATAGACTCCCATTCACTCCATGAAGGCGAGTGCTCCTTGTGCCAGAATTGCCCAGAATACTGCACTGCCCATTGACGTAGCATGCCATTGCAAATGTCAGACTCCACTCTGTGAGGCACATCGTAAGATTTTAGATTCCTAAATTCATAGTGCAGTTTGTTTAAGTGATTTTTATAGCTAAGTAGCTACTTTACATGCTGATATTATATTTGGTATTATTGTGTGTTTGCTAGCTAGCCAGCTAACCAGCCAGCCCATAGAGAGAGCATTACATAGTGGTTTCGTAGTTGACTTGAGCTGCAACAGATTTCCACAAAGATTTTCCATGTTACTACCAACCTTATTATAACACCGAAATCAAACATTTGTTGACATAAAATGTTGTTCTCACATGTAAGTGTTATTTAACACTGTAAATTAAAGGAATGAGTGGTTTTGGATGGATTTTTCCTTTAAACCTGGAGCCTGGCACACTGTACACAACAACTGGACTGTTGTTCCATGACTAGTGAGGATTATTAAAGTAGATTTATAGGACTACTCTTCCACCCCTATTGTACTCTTTTATCACCTTCCAATGGATTGAACAATTGAATATGGCAACTTTCAGATGAATCAAACCACTCACTGTATTTTTGATTCAGCAATATATTTTGTGCTTAAAGGCTCTCCAAACCATTCCCCCCCCCCATTATTCATGAATGCTTCACTAACCCTAAATAATATACAAGATCAGAGGAGTTTTAAATCTACCAATTGGTGCTGAAAGGGAGACAAATGTGACTTGTTTCAGGAAACTCGGCGTATGTTGCACATCACTACTTCACAAGAGAGGCATTTGAACGCAAACATACATTTTTTTTTAAATCAAAATGCATGCCACGGAAAAAGTCAAGAACCTTCCTGCTAGCTATGATTGGCTGAGATAATGGATGGGCTGGACATGCCGTGAGATGAGTTTGGATTGATCTGCCATGTAGCATGCTTCTGTCTATAACGTGAGCTGCTCAGTATGTGTCGACAGTCAATTCTACCGTGCCATTTTTTAAAGATATAATGTTAGCCATTGAGAACTACAAAAGTTTTGCTACTTTTCTCAACAACATTGATGCCCTGAATTTAGCAGGCGCTATCGACAGATCAGTTGGAAAATGCACAAGCCACGGTCAGTGTGAACCTTCGTGGCTTGACACATAGCTGGCCAAACAAGATGTAGCCACAAACAAAACAGAGTTCAATGATTCCAGTCTGCTGAGTAGCGTTCATACATGTAACAGTTTAGCTACATTTTCAGATATTATACGTTTCTAATTTTGTCAGAAAGTAGTTTTTTCATTGCAAATTAAAGCATACTGTTAGCTAGCTAGTGAACGTTAGCTTGCTGGCTCGCTAGCTAACATTAGGTTTATGATCTTTGTAGTAACATTATTCAAATCAGAAATACATTTGCATTGCTAGTTATAGCCTAATGTTAGCTAACTAACATTGAACCTAGTTGTTAGCTTTAGCTACCTGCAGATTCATACTATAACAATGACAATGTTTGCATTGGTAGTAGTATGAGTTGGGATTATGCCAGTTCAGTGTTTAGTTAGCTACATGTCTAAACAAAAGACTCCACTTTGCAAGATGTTTACATGACCCATCAAGTTAGCCAGTTGTGTCTGGGGGTGATTACGGCCATCTATTGTATTTCATGAACATGTGTACATAGCTTAGATAGACGTGGCTGGGGGGGTCGTTATAGCGTTTCTTTCACATAACCCAATTTAGACAAGTGTGTCTGGGTAAGCATCATCTAATAATTATAACATTTTATACAATATTTGTATCTGGACATTTTGTATTTTTGCTTTAGCTACTATGCAAATAGTCATTTCAATATACCAGTATAACCCTCTGTATCCTGTGCACGTGACAAATAAAGATTTGATTTGATATAGTGTGTGTTTACCCCAGAGACGGTAATGTGAAGAGCAACATGACCTGCACCAAAGTTAGGATAACGACTAGGTAAAGTGTATATTTACCTGGAGTTTTTCCTTATTGTAGCCTACTACTTTCACCACTTTTAGTCTTGAAATCTTTGGTTGTTTACTACACTACTCATTTTGTTTTGCACATGGTCTCACATGTGAATCCTTAAAAAGATAGGTGGGGCTAATGTTGAAGAGGGTGGAAATGATGCTGAATGAGTGTAGACAAAGAGGAGCTCTCCAGTATGTGTACCCAAACTTTCAAAGGCCATTTTCTCCAAAGTGGGGTACAAAGTTGATCAATTTTCAAAGCAGGATTACTTTCCCATTGTTCCTCAACTGCAGTGTATGATGTACAATTTTCTGGGTCTGACTCTTTAATTTTATCCAATGTGAAAACAAAATGCTTACATAAGATTGAATCGAGGGGGTCGGTCACAAGTAGGTGTGTATTTACATGGCTTTCTTTCATTGATCCCTAAAATTCTGAACCCTTCTCTCCATATATTCTAGCAAGTCTGTCCAGAAAATTCTAATTAAAGGTACACCAAATTTAAAGAGATGGCTTTAGATAAACTGTACTGAAAACTATATTGAATGAAAACTCTACGGGAAAATATGTTTGCCAGCAAGTGGGAGGGTTTTCAGCAATTGAATTAAATGTAATCAGCACACGCAAGGGAACCATTTTTGCACAGCTCTGAATACCAACTACTAAAAAGTGCGTAGGAAAAGTGTAAATTTCATAAGTCTGAATCGGACCCAAAGCGTCTCAGAGTAGGAGTGCTGATCTAGGATCCGTTCCCCCTGCCCATGTTATCTTATTCATTATAATCTGCCTACAAGGTAAAACTGATCCTATATCAGCACTACTGATATGTATTGTGAATACAACCCCGATCTCTCATCAGCTACAGTAAAGGGACAGTATCGAGCGGCTAGTCCTGGCTCCATCGATCGTAAATCAACGTCTGTGGCAGCATTGATCATCACTCAACCTGGGTGATGCTATTGATTGGCTGGTCGCTATTGGCTGGTTGCTCCCTGCCCCAGCCAATGGGTGTCTGAGTACTGACCCCTACTCTGGTACAGTATCGAGGACCCATTGATAATTCATTTAATGTCCGGTAATTTCATTTTGTCGTGTCCATATATAGTTCCTGGAAAGCCTGCAGTGGAAACCTAGGCCCTATTCCCACTATGAGAGATGAAGGAGAGTCTGAGGAGCGTAGTGGCGAAAGAGGGTTCTAGTTCCATCCCCAGTGGACCCAGACACAGTGTAGTTGAAAGACAGCAGAAGCCTATGTCGCTAAAGACTTCAAGTCAATCTTTTTGCACTGTCATATGGAATAACAGTTGTGCTTTAGAGGTTTCATACATACTCTGTAGATGAAAGACACCAAAAGACTCATAAGTCAATCTTTTTGCACTAACATTTAGAAAAATAGATGTGGGTTACAGACAACTAGAATCGGGAGGCTTCATGGAACATGAATGATATTTAACCTCCTGCATCCAGTATCAACAGACCTTACTAACAGGGACTGCTATGAAATCATACATAAGAGAGCCATCCAAGTTAGCCCACCAGCTAAGGACAATGACCGCACTAAAGCCCTTTGACTACTGTACATACCACGTGCCATGTACTTTAGGACAGCCATCCAAAGCCCATAGACTATACGGTACTGTCGTGTCTTTGGCTATGCCGGATTAAGTGATATGTCATGCTATTCTATAAAATCCTTTCTCTGTAATTAATATTACCTGATTGAGCTAATCATGCAAATGTAATTAACTAGAAAGTCGGGACACCACAAAATAATATTTATAGAGCAGTTATCTTCCGAATAAACTCTTAAAGACCTAGTAATATTTTACATCAATAGCAGTCAATATTAATCGTCACCTTATTTCAGTCTCATCTGAAAGTTGTAAATTCTTGGTTATCTTCACGAACCCTGAATAACAAGTTGAATCATCAAAATTCGGTTTAATTATTTATTTACTAAATGCCTAACTAATCACACAGAATTACATATACACAGAATGAATCATACCTACATTACATAAAGGAAAACGTCCCTAGCGGGCGGAACAGATTTGACAGCTGGTTACACAAAGAAAAGGTGGTGGGTCTGAGTGAAAGAGTGGGAAGACTGAGGAACAAAGGGAGAAGCGATGTCTCTATCATAAATACAGTATCTTAGGCATACTGAATTACCGCCCATTTCGAAAAGGAAAATGCAATAAATATTTACTATGAGCTGCGCTTCGGTAGGTTGGTGGTAGATGGAAGGCCTCGTTGCCCAACTGAGTCTTTTGAAGAATGTCATCTGGTGGTAAACTGGATACGTTGTAGTAACGTCGTTGCGTGGTAGACAAGATACTCTGTCTGTTCTTTCCTAGCCCACGTTTGCAGCTGCTGTTGCTAACTCAACGGATAGGAGGTATCACTTCTGTAATGACTAAGAGTTAAAAGTTCATACCATTCGCAACCAAAGCTCAAGCTGAGGTTGGCTTAGTTCTGTAGTTGACATGTTAGTCCTTTTAACGCAGAGGCTGCAGACCTCACGTACTTGGAACAGGAGGTTACATTTTCGTCAAGGCTTTATATAGTGGAGCGAGAAGGGTGTGTTTGAAAAGTTTTATAACCCATGTCTCTTCACATGGGCGGGCCACAGTTTGAGCAGAGCCCTAAACTTATGAAAACTCAAAACTCTCATTTGGAAGCTAAAATTACATTTCATCTCTTCACCAGTAATTTTATATTCAAACATTTAAATTGAACAACAATTCCATGTGAATCCGATAACTACAATGTGCAGACTTTCCACTGTAGAGTTTATGTCATCCTATCATTGATGAGAATTCTCAGATGACAACCGAACTGACATCATATTCATTAAGTACCACCGCATATATGCAATTGTTCGGATATATATATATATATATATATAGTTAATTTCCCCCCTCCCACCTTCTGATGTTCCCAGAATCTCTGTTAACCAAAGGATTTTCAAATGTCACATCAGTAGGGTAGAGAGAGGAAAAAGGGGGGAGAGGTATTTATGACTGTCATAAACCTACCCCCAGGCCAACGTCATGACAGTACCACCCCACGTCAATTAAATTTCTATTCCACATTGGTTCAGCGTAATTTCATTGAAATGACATGGAACCAACGTTAATTCAACCAGTGTGTTCTCAGTGGGACGTGCCATTGAAGCAAGACATACAAAGTCAGACAGCCAGACCCATGCCAGGACAGAACTAGAGAAATAGCTGGCAGAACAGTACCGTGCCAGGCCCTAACAGCCCATAGCATTGGAAACATCTGTCTCCCCACATTTAAATTGCAGCTAAGCGGTAGGGACCAGCAACACTCTAACCCATGCCATTTAGAAATAAATGTGGTGAGAGCTGTCTGCTTGTATAAATGTTATTGAAATGTGTACGACAAGAAGATTAAGAACACTCCATTAGACTTGGCACCTCCTCCCTCTACCCCATGTAGTGTTTATTTATTTATCTTCACCATGGTAACGTTAATGTCTGGAGTGTCTGGTTGGTCGGGGGAATTAGCAGATTAAGCTAAATTGAAGCGTTCTCGTCCTTTAACAGTTTTCTCTGTGCCTCAAAGAGTTTGTCCCAGGGGATTTTACTGCTCTAGTCTCACTGTCAGTGTTATAGTGTGCTAACACTCAAGCTAAAGGGTAATTCATACTGTAGCCCTACGTTGCTAGCAGTCATGCTAAAGTCTAACCATACTGTACGCCTACTTTACTAGCACTCATGCTAAAGTCTAACCATACTGTAGGCCTACTTTGGTAGCACTCATGCTAAAGTCTAACCATACTGTAGGCCTACTTTGCTAGCACTCGTGCTAAAGTCTAACTATACTGTACGCCTACTTTACTAGCACTCATGCTAAAGTCTAACCATACTGTAGGCCTACTTTTCTAGCACTCATGCTAAAGTCTAACCATACTGTAGGCCTACTTTACTAGCACTCATGCTAAAGTTTAACCATACTGTAGGCCTACTTTGCTAGCACTTATGCTAAAGTCTAACCATACTGTAGGCCTACTTTTCTAGCACTCATGCTAAAGTCTAACCATACTGTAGGCCTACTTTGCTACCCTAGTCAAAAAATCCTATAGGATTAATGATTTTTTTCTCAAAAGAATCAAATAAAATCAAACTTTGTCATTATGCGCCGAATACATGTGAAATGCTTACTTAGCCCTTAACCAACCATTCAGTTCAAGAAAGAGTTAAGAAAATATTTACCAAATAAACTAAAGTTAAAAAAAATCTAAAAAGTAACACAATAAAATAATAATAAAGAGGCTATATACAGGGGGTACCGGTAGCGAGTCAATGTGCGGGGGTACAGGTTAGTCTAGGTAATTTGTACTTGTAGGTAGAGGTAAATTGACTATTCATAGATAATAAACAGCGAGTAGCAGCAGTGTAAAAACAGGGGGGTCAATGTAAATAGTCCGGGTGGCCATTTGATTAGCTGTTCAGCAGTCTCATAGCTTGGGGGTAGAAGCGGTTAGGGAGCCTTTTGGACCTAGACTTGGAGCTTTGGTATCGCTTGCCGTGCGGTAGCAGAGAGAACAGTCTATGACTTGGGTGACTGGAGTCTTTGACAATATTTTGGGCTTTCCTCTGACACCGCCTAGTATATAGGTCCTGGATGGCATGAAGCTTGGCCCCAGTTATGTACTGGGCCATACCCTCTGTAGCGCCTTACGGTCAGATGCCGAGCAGTTGTCATACCAGGCGGTGATGCAACCATGCTCTCGATGGTGCAGATGTAGAACTTTTTTGAACATCTGGGGACCCATACCAAATGTTTTCAGTCTCCCGAGGGGGAAAAGGTGTTGTCATGCCCTCTTCACAACTGACTTGGTGTGTTGGTGTATATTCATTTTGGTTTCATTCACCACCACAATATGGGTGTGATTGTTTGATTTGATTTGATTCTTATTCATGCAACTTCTTGACTTTGATTTAGACATTACAATGACATACAATACTATATGCCGGAGAAGGAAGGGGGGGATCATCCTCCTCAGTGAATTCCATAAAAATAACAATTGTGAAACATTAAAGTTATCCTTCTTAGATAGAACTTTACTAAATATATTCACGTCACCAAATAATTGATTAAAACACACTGTTTAGCAAAAAAGGTATACAGCACTCTCCTCAACAGCACTCTGTAAGATAGCAACAACTGGAGGACAGCTAGTTCCCAACCTCCTCTGGGTACATTGACTTCAATTACAAAACCTAGGAGGCTCATGGTTCTCACCCCCTTCCATAGACTTACACAGTAATTATGACAACTTCCGGCGGTCGTCCTCCAACCTATCAGAGCTCTTACAGCATGAACTGAAATGTTGTCCACCCAATCAAAGAATCAACAAACTGCAAAAAATACTAAAACTGGACAGTTTTATCTCCATCTCCTCATTCAAAGACTCAATCATGGACACTCTCATTGACAGTTGTGGCTGCTTCGCGTGATGCATTGTTGTCTCTACCTTCTTGCCCTTTGTGCTGTTTTCTGTGCCCAATCATGTTTGTACCATGTTTTGTGCTGCTAACATGTTGTGCTGCTGCCATGTCGTTTTGCCACCATTTGGATGTCATGTGGTGTTGCTACCATGCTGTGTTGTCATGTGTTGCTGCCATGCTATGTTCTTGTCTTAGGTCTATGTTGATGTAGTGTTGTGGTGTCTCTCCTTGTGTGTTTTGTCCTATTTTATTATATGTTTTTATTTTTTATCCCAGCCCCCATCGCCCAGGTGGCCTTTCGCCTTTTGGTAGGCCGTCATTTTAAATAATAATTAGTTCTTAACTGATGCCTAGTTAAATAACGTTTTTTTTAAAGAGCGAGAAAGACAATAGTTCAACAGTTTTCTTCAGAAGAAGCAACAGTTAGAGAGAACTAGCTATATTTTGTTGTATTCTTTTTCGCTTTCAGCTAGTTTAGCCTACTCAAACAGAGAGAGATGCTATGTTAGCTAGCTGGCTATGGTTATCCGACACTGGAACTTTTACAAGTCAATGTAAGCTTTTGGTTTTATAAATTGATTGCCACCGGGGCCAGCTGGTGTAACTTGCTAAACTGCTTGCTGACTGTACACTGTACTGCATGATTGAAGCAGGTTTACTAACACGTTAGTTCTAGTAGCTATGTTGACTATGACGTAAGGCAACGATGTAGGCTGTGTGTAGTGGTTAGCGGTTATGATATAAAGGTTTTTTGGGCCTGGTCACAGACAATGGATGTGTTGTGCACTGAAGTCCACAAGCGAAGGGAAAAGGTGAGAGGAGGAAAACGCGTAGATGCGAGAAGGAATGAAAGTGATCATGCTGTTTGTATGTGGCTGCTATGAAAGTGAACTGTGTTTGTGTTGTGTATGATCATTGCCGATTCTGTTGAATTAAAAAAAAAACGGAAGCAAACGGAACGAAACGGGGATAAACATACCTGAATTTGTCCGATAGAAACTCTTGTTTGCAACTGTTAGACTAATGATTACAACCTTTTTTACTCAAATGTGACCAACCATCTCGATTCGGTCTTAAGTATCAACATTTAAAATGGTGTTGTTTACATGGGATAAAAGTAGAGACTCGGAGCTACAAAATGGTATATTATACACTGCAGTTGAGGAACAATTGGAAAGTAATTCTGCTTTGAAAGTTGATACACTTGTAACCCCACTTGAGAAAATGTCCCTTGAATGTTTTGTTGGTATATCTACTGGAGAGCTCTTCTTTGTCTACACCTATTCAGCATTGTACACACCCTCTTAAGCCTTAGCTCCTCTTTATGGATTCACATGTGAGGCCATGTGCTAAACAGATTTAGTAAGTAAACAACCAAAGATTTGAAGACAAAGAGTGGTGAAGTAGTTGCCTACGATAAGGAAAAACTCAAGGTAAACCTACACTTTATCTAGTCCTTGGCCTACAGTATATCCTGATCTGACTTTGGTGCGGGTCATGTCGTTCTTATATTACGGTCTCTGGGGTATACACGTGCTATATTTGTCACATGCACGGGATACAGAAGGTGTAAACAGTACAGTAAAATGGTTTCTTGCATATTTGCAATATACAAACAGCCAGACGCATATAAACAGCCAGCCGCACCAATGTGAAGGAGGAAACGCTGTACACCTGGCGACCGTGTCAGCGTGCATTGTGCCCAGCCCGCCACAGGAGTCGCTAGTGCACAATGGGACAAGAACATCCCTGTTGGCCAAAACCTCCCCTAACCCGGACAACACTGGGCCAATTGTGCATCGCTGCATGGGTCTCCTGGTCGCGGCAGGTTGCGACAGAGCCTGAACTCGAACCAGGATCTCTAGTGCCACAGCTAGCAGTGCCTTAGACCACTGTGCCACTCGGGAGGCCCTGCAAATGGCTATCTGAGATACAAATAATGTTACTACACAGTTTATATACATAACTTTAGCTAGCGTGCTAGCAAGCTAACATTCGCTAGCTAGTGTACAGTACACTTTAACGTGCAGTGAAAATTACTTCCTGACAAAATTAGAAATATATACTAACTGAAAATGTATACATGGATGAACACACACACTTATCCCACCAGACATGCCACCAGGGGTCTTTTCACAGTCCCCAAATCCAGAACAAATTCAAGAAAGCGTACAGTATTATATAGAGCCAGTATTGCATGGCACTCTGTTCCATCTCATATTGCTCAAATAAACAGCAAACCTGGCTTCAAAAAACAGATAAAGCAACACTTCGCGGCACAGCACAACACCTCTCCCCTATTTGACCTAGATAGTTTGTGTGTACGTATTGATATGTAGGCTACGTGTGCCTTATTTTTTGTCCTTAAGCTGTTCTTGTCTATTAATGTTCTGTATTATGTCATGTTTTGTGTGGAACCCAGGAACAGTAGCTGCTGCTTTCGCAACAGCTAATGGGGATCCTAGTGAAATACCAAATGTCAAAGTGGAATTATTCAACATTTTTACAAATTGATTCTCAATGAAAAGCTGAAATGTCTTAAGTCAATAAATATTCAACCCCTTTGTTATGGCAAACCTAAATAAGTTCAGGAGTAAAAATGAGCTTAACAAGTCACATAATAAGTTGCATGGAATCACTCTGTGTGTAATAGTAGTGTTGAACATGATTTTTGAATGACTACCTCATCTCTGTACCCCACACACACAAATATCTGTAAGGTCCCTTAGTCGAGCAGTGAATTTCAAACACAGATTCAACCTCAAAGACTAGGGAGGTTTTCCAGTGCCATGCAAAGAAGAGCACCTATTGGTAGATGGGTAAAAAAAACAGACATTGAATGTCCCTTTGAACATGGTGAAGTTATTAATTACAGTTTGGATGGTGTATCAATACACCCAGTCACTACAAAGATACAAGCGTCTTTCCTAACTCAGTTGCCGAAGAGGAAGGAGACCGCTCAGGGATTTCTTCCTTTAAAACAGTTACAGGGTTTAATGGCAAGGGTAGGAGAAAACTAAGGGTGGATCAACAACATTGTAGTTACTCCACAATGCTACCCAAATTGGCAGAGTGAAAAGACAGAAGCTTGTGCAGAGCAAATATAATTCCAAAACATGCATCCTTTTTGGCACTAAAGTAATACAAAGTGTTATGTTTGGGGCAAGTCCAATACAACACATTACTGAGTACCACTCTACATATTTTCAAGCGTAGTGGTGGCTGCATCACCATGACATCGCCAGGCAAAATTGTAGAGTTAACCTGGTTGTCTGCTTTCCACCAGACACTGGGAGATGAATTCACCTTTCAGCAGAACAATAACCTAAAACACAAGGCTAGATCTACACTAGACTGTGAATGTTCCTGAGTGGCCGAATTACAGTTTTAACTAAAATCTACTAGACAATCTATGGCAAGACCTGAGTTTGGTTGTCTATCAATGATCAATAACCAATTTGACAGAGCTTGAATAATTTGTTAAATAATAATGGTTAAATGTTGCACAAAAGCTCTTAAATACTTATCCAGAAAGACTCACAGCTGTAGTCGCTGCCAAATGTGCTTCTACAAAGTATTGACTCAGGTGTGTGAACACTTATGTAAATGAGATATATCTGTATTTCATTTACAAAACAAAATGTACAAAATGTTCTAAAATCTTGTTTTCACTTTGTCATTATGGGGTATTGTGTGTAGATGGGTGAGAATGTAGAATAAAAAAATAAGAACATGATGATGACCTGTATCCCATTGATTAAATAAAATTGTTCATCTAGCTCTATGTTGTTTGGCTGGAATGCCACTTAGCACACCTTTTTGGCACAAATGTATACAATCTTGTGGACAATCTCAGTAGGTTTCACAGCAGTGGCGAATGGTGACGGTTAAGATGAGGGAAGACAATATTTTTTGGGGTGAGCGTGGCCTTATTTCTATTGCAGCCTACTGGATGACTGTCATTCGTATTCCCTTCACCCAGCTCAATGTAACAGTGATAGGTTTAGGCTACTACATGATACTCGAATTGTCCCTATTTCCATCATGAGGTCGCTACAACCCAGCTATGAATGAAAGTTTACAACATAGCTGCACAGGTCGAGAGACAAATTTAGAGTAATCAAGGGATGCATCCATAAATTCACTCTGGCTATCTACTCCGATTTCACAGAACTCTCGCCTGTGGGCAGAGCGCAGAATAACTGATCAATTAATGAACAGCCGTTGGATATGACAGTGTCAGTAAACATTGGCAAAACATTTTTATTAAATTGTTGCCAGCAGCACAGTTAGACACCAACGTTCTAGATAACACGAAAACAGCTTAACCTAAATTAATTAATTAATTAAGCTTAAATGTTCTCTCATTTGTGTCTGGAAGTATCTAGCAAGCTAGCCAACGTTAACCAGTTAGCGTGGGTGCTTGACTGCCGTTGTGAGGTCAGAACACTTGGAACAACCCTAGTCCTCGGCCAGAGTCCAGTGTGCGCTCTGAGCGCTCCGAGAGGGAAACACTCTGATTTATGAACAGACAATCTGACAACACTATGAATTTATGAGCGCACAGAGCACACTCGGAGCGCACTCTGGCACTCCAGAGTGAATTTACAAACACGCACAAGGTGACAGACAGTGACACATTCAACACTGCCTTGCACACTCTTGCCTGCGTCTAGCTGATCTAGGGTGTAATCATTAGTTGCAATCGAGAGTTTCTGTTGGACAAATTCAAGCATGTTTATCCCCTTTCATTCCGTTTTCTTCCGTTTCAGAAATTTTTTCAACAGAATCGGCAGAATGAATACCCTGATCACGCGCAAACATAGTTCGCTTTCAAAGCAGCCACATACAAACAACATGAACATTTTGCTCATTGTATCATTCCTTCTCGCATCTACAAACTCTCACCTCTTCCCTTCCCTTGTGGACTTCAGTGTACAACACATCAGCTGTCTCTGACCAGGCGAAAAAACCTTTCCAAGCCAACTGCCACACACAGCCTACACCGTTGTCAACATATTAACTAACGACGTTAGTAACGTCATAATCAACATACCTACTAGAACGCGTTAATAAACCCGCTACAATCATGCAGCACAGGGTACAGTCAAGCAAGCAGTTTAGCAGTGGTGGGCCCCGGTTTAACACTGGTGGGCCTTGGTGGCGAAAAAATAAATAAAAGCAAACGCTTACCTTGACGTGGAAGAGTTCCAGTGTTGGATAGACATAGCCAGCTAGCTAAAATAGCGTCTCTCTCTGTTTGAGCTGGGTGTTTGAGTAGGCTAAGCTAGCTAACTGCATTCGCTAGCTAAGTGAAAGTGAAAGAAATAGAAAAAAAATGCTCCGAAATATAGCTAGTTCTCTCTCTCCTTCTTGCTTCTCCTTCATTTTTTATTAAATACATTTCTTTAAAACTGTTGAATAATTGTCTTTCTCTCTCCTTGAGTCATCTACTCACCACATTCTATGCACTGCAGTGCTAGCTGTAGCCTATGCTTTCAGTACTAGATTCATTCTCTGATCCTTTGATTGGGTGGACAACATGGTCAGTTCCTGCTGCAAGAGGTCTGATACGTTGAAGGACATCCTCCGTAAGTTGTCATAGTTACTGTGTAAGTCTATGGAAGGGGGTGAGACCCATGAGCCTCCTAGGTTTTGTTTTGAAGTACCCAGAGGAGAACGGAAGCTAGCTGTTCTCCAGCTACACCATGGTGCCACCCTACAGAGTGCTGTTGAGGCTACTGTAGGCCTTCATTACAAAAACAGTGTGTTTTAATCAATTATTTGGGGTCGTGAATATATTTAGTCTAGTTTTATCTAAAAAGGATAACTTTTTAATGTTTCACTATTTTAATTTTTATGAAATTCACTGAGGAGGATGGTAATTCCACTGTTTCACAGCTATTGTTGTTGCAGTTGGCACAATAACTTTAATGTGTGACACAGATTCGCCAGATTCTATCCTATAGGTCCTTAGATCGGATCGGATTTTCTTTTGGATTCTAATAGGATTTTTTCTTCTTCTTGGAATCCACTCATGCTAGTCTTTACTATACTTTGTAGGTCTGCATAGCAGGTATGGTCTGTGCACCTCTGAAGTGCTGGGTGTGTGACCCTACCGACTGTGCCAATGCAGCAGTTTCAATGACCAGCTCAGTTTTAGTGTGCTATTGAATGTGAGGTAGTACAACCGTTTAAGATGTGCGTGTGTGACATCCTTGTCAACAGGCAAGCAGCTGGGTGCTTTCTACTTTTGGGGACTGAAAAAACTCCCATCCATCCATCCCTGCAGCTGCCTGACTAAACTAACACACCCACACAGTCTTATTCACAGCATGGCTACACTCTGTACTCACCGATGTACTACTGTGTCTTAACGCCATGCTAAGCTAGTAAGCTTCGCTACACTTGGTCTTCACACACACACAGCCTTTGTCTGAGTGCATCCATTTATGCAGTCCGAGGGTGGTCTTTGTCAGTGTCCAGTCCTCTCATATCTCTAAAGGTGGTCACCATCATCCATTACTGATATATCATGTACAATAACCCGACAGATCTGCGACCTGGGAGCTATGATGCAGCATTCTCTCAATCTGCCTTGAAATCAGTCCGTCTGCTCGTCAGACATGGGGGAAGGGGGGGAGACTACATTAATCTTGTTAAGTGTGCAACAGCTCATTGATCAGCCCCTACCTACCTATCACCCCTTTGCATTGAGGGGGTCCTTTCCCGTAATCCATAATAACATCTCAGACCAGGACGGCTTGCTGCATGAGCCCTCAATGGGAAACACTGGGGGCGATCAATACCCATACATTGTGTAACCATATTGACTCGTAAGAGGGTGAGAGAGAGAGAGAGAGAGAGGGAGAGAGAGAGGAGTTGACTGACATCCTCGTCATCCTCCCCGTTTACATTATGGATCTCTCTCTCTCTCTCTCTGTAGCTGCATCTGCTTATCAGGACATTGAGTCGAGCGCTGAGCCCCTCCTGTCGCTGCTGTCAGCCGAAAAGGCCGACAGGCAGTCTTCGGTTTCCATCCTCAAGGACGCCATGACGCTGGCTGGCAGTTGTTGTGAGGGCTATTGACGTAGAGCCGTCAAATCGGAACCCTTGGAGAGGGGCCGGCCGCTTCTTCCGCAGGGCTGGTGAGCCGTCTACGTCTAGCCCACGGGTGTGGTGAAAAGGGGGATTTGGGTGGTGGGAGCTTATGTTAACCTCTGCATATGAGAGATATCGTCTTGTCGCTCATTTATTGCTTCACTGCTCCCCTCCACACCCCCACAACTCAACCAGATTGTCTCTTTGTGTCCAGATAGTAGGGGTTTTCTTCCTCATTGTGGACGTATTGCTCAGACGGACATCTTTGCGTCTCTCTCTGTCTGCTTTTCCATTTGTCTTTGTTTTTCTGTTTCGGTCTCTTCTTTTTTCTCTCTAAACAAAATGATGGCCAGTCAGTCAACTCTCTCCCCAAAGTTAACAGGTCCGCCACTCTGATCCTAATTAGGCTATTTAAATGTATTATAAATCCTTCCCAGCAGGGAGGAAGCAGGACGAAGCCAAATTCGAAGAAGAAAAAAAGCCTAATTCTGAAGTTATATCGAGGGGTTGTCTTTCTTGTATAAGAATAAGCACTAATAGTGAAGGCAGTAATCAGAACTGAGTTAGACATACTCATACTGTTACAAAAGTACAGAAGATCAAAAGTCATGACGGTTGTTGTGGGAGATCTTGCACTGTAGAGATGTTGCCTTTTGATGAATCGTCTTCTGCGTACTGTGCATGCTGTTGTAGAGAGCAATGAATAGGCCTCTATCCATTTATCATTGACAGTGCTTTGCCCGCACAGTACAAAGCGATGCTGCTTTGACTCAAAGCCTCCTCCTCGCTCTGCATTTGCCTTGAGAGAGGCCTCTTTTGTAACTAGCTTGATGGTTAAAAGCTGCTTGATTTCAATGGGCACCCACCCTGACACAGTTCTGGGCATTCCTGCATTGATTCTGCAAGATGTACAGTTCAACATGCTCCTGAGGAATAACAGGGAGAACAGAGGACGGACTTGTAGCATACTGAATTGACATTCACAAGTTGTTATTTTAAAGCCAATAAGACTTGTTTTTAGTTTTAAAGATGCTGTTCCATTTTAATTTTTTTTGTAGTGAATGTATTTCTGAAGTGTAAAATGTTATAATTTGTGATGAACTAACAATTAGCTTAAGCTTTCATTGTAACAGATGTTCGGCACATTGTACATACACTGTGATATGGAGGGCTGAAGGTTTTTGGTCATGCTGTGGGGTTCGAGTTCAAAGATGAATTGAGTACAGACACACATATTAAGGACTAGGAAACGAGGGTGTCTGATGTAAACAAAGCAGAGAGTGGCCATTGTGGGACCATGTGCTCCTCCAAGCTAGTGAGGTCATCTAATCCAGCCACTTGACTCCAGGTGACATTTTTCCACCATTACAGCTCATGCTGTTTGCCGTAATGGCATCCTAGTGTGTGTGTGAGAGAGAGAGAGTGTGTGTTCCTCAACCCTCACAAATGTGTTGACCCATTACCATGGCAACGCACCGAAAGAATAATTAAGAGTTCTCGCAGAGTACCTTGTTCGTGTCCATTGTTGACCTTGGACAAAAAGTACTTTTCCTCTTTCCCAAATGTTTTCGTCATTAAATAGTGCTAAATTGGTAGATGTGGGAAACCGTTTTTCTCTCAGAATTGCACAGATCGACTGAGGTGGCGGCCAATGTGGAAGTCGTAGCCGTAAGGCAGTAAAGCCACAATATGGGCAAAGTACTATAGCTGGGTCATTATGCATTCCTCTGTTTCATTTTCAGCTTGGTGGCAGCAGGGGGAGGCTGGGGAAGGAAGGCCAGGAGAGGCTGGAGATTTTGGCCTCTAAATTTCACCAAATTGGCCGTTGTGTTGTGGGAGCTGGAGGCCTGCTCATGGGACGTCAGTGTTGCTGCATGTCAGATCCACTAAATTAGCCAGACCGCTAATTACCTCCCTGAGAAGACAGGCAGAGAGAGCTTTCAGAAGGTTTTCTTGTTTTTCCCATCAACATCGCCACCCCTGTGGGTTGAAGTCTGAAGAGTTTGTTCCCAGAGTCCCCCATTCATTTGCATCTTTGCCTCGTCTGCTTTTCACTCACTTCCTGTAAATAGGCAAACAAATAATGTCTCTGTGTGTTAATCTCCTGCATCATCACTTGACCAAGGTCACAGTGAGGAAGCTGGTGGAGGGAGGACGTCTGCGTTGCCAAGGGCTAAAATAGAAGTCATTCCTATTTGTGACGCAGATCGCGTTGCAAGTCCTGCTCTCCCATCTCCTCATTGGTTTATAGAAGCAGGTACCCACATGACATCTCCTCATTGGTTATACCCACGTGGGTGATTGAAAGATTAACTTTGTTGCAGGTCATCGTGGTAATACAATGAAAGTTTAGATGCTGATCACCATATAAATTCAAAGATGAAAAAGCCTGCAAGGAGGAGAGATGACTAGAAACGATTCAGTTGGCCGTTTTATGTGTGGATTCATTGGCAGACTAGAGGACCTTGTGCATTTCAGGTAAAATAACAACTTAATGTTTATATCCCAGGACAAATTAGCTAGCAACAGCAAGCTAACGTTAGCTAAATAGGACAAATTAACGTTAGCTAGCAAGTGCAAGCTAACTAGCTAAATTGCCATACATGTTTAATGCTTTTCGACCTGTCCCCAAATTAATATAATTGGTTCAGAGTTTGTTTTGATATTTTAACCTGCGTGTCGTGATCACGTTTGGTGTGGGGGGACAAAATAAATGTATGCACGATGGTGCACTCACGCAGCCGGTTTGGGTCCTGTGTGAGGCTGTCCTAATCTGGACACCATAATTGCTCTCTTTCCCGTGGTGTGGTTTGCTTTCCCGTGGTGTGGTTGGCCTTCCCGTGGTGTGGTTGGCCTTCCCGTGGTGTGGTTGGCCTTCCCGTGGTGTGGTTGGCTTTCCCGTGGTGTGGTTGGCCTTCCCGTGGTGTGGTTGGCTTTCCCGTGGTGTGGTTGGCTTTCCCGTGGTGTGGTTGGCCTTTCCGTGGTGTGGTTGGCTTTCCCGTGGTGTGGTTGGCCTTCCCGTGGTATGGTTGGCTTTCCCGTGGTGTGGTTGGCTTTCCCGTGGTGTGGTTGGCCTTCCCGTGGTATGGTTGGCTTTCCCGTGGTGTGGTTGGCTTTCCCGTGGTGTGGTTTGCTTTCCCGTGGTGTGGTTGGCCTTGTCCTCAGTGGACTGATTTTTTCCCCCCAGTGTACAGGGAATTGTTGTTGAGGCCCAAATATCTGGGGAATTGAGATGAAAGCGTCGATAAGGCTCCTGTCTGTGTCAAATTGGGGAGTGGGAGCTGAAAGGTCGCGTCCAGCACCTCACGCCACAGACAACACCTGCGTCGGCATCGTCAGAACGCCTCTAATGCGAATGTGATGACAGGTCACCCGTCCGCTCGGCTCGGAGCGGCAGCTGCAGGCGCAGGTGCAGGGGAACGGTGTTTGGACAAGGCTGGCTCACGTCGGCCCACAGCGCAGCCCCTTCGTTTGATCCTTCAGCTAGCTTACTCTAGCTCTCCCTGTCTCTCTCTCTCTGTCTCCCCCCCTCTCTCTCTCTCTCTCTCTCTCTGTCTCTCTCATCTCTACAGTTCCCTTCTACACAGAGATACCAATCTCGCTGGCACGCACAAGAAAAACGAAAAGGGGACGGACACAGTAAAGACCCCCCCCCACCACCACCGCTCGCTAAGGGCTTTTTCTTCTTTGTTTTTCTTTCATTCCAGCCCTCGGTGGCTCTGTCTTTCCTCTGACTTTGCATCTGGTTTGAAACTCACCTGCTCTTAGTGGGAGAACATGGCCTTCAGAGAGTTCTTCTGACAACTACGTCTCACGCAGAAAACCCAACTTGTTATGGCAATTATGTCTTGGTGCTGCTGGGATTATCTACATTATCTAGATATGGGACTATATCCAGGAGTTGAGATCCCATGAAATGTCAATTGATAAGCTGCAATTAGCCAATCCTGGCCGCTGCCTCTTGTGTGTGCGGATAGTCCATTGATGTTTTGAGGCTACTTCCTGGGTGACTGTATGGGATCTGATATTAAATAACAGACGTGATGAATGGCTATGTTTCCCCCATCGGTGTGAGTGTGACATTTCTCCCTAAGTGACTTGCAATGTTTCTCTCACTGCATATACTGTAGCTGCTAGCATCAGCACGTGGATAGACTCCCCCCTGTGGTCACTCAGAGAACAACACACATTCTCACATTCTCATCCGAACACTGGACTGTAGCCCAATAAGAAGCCTTACCGGTTGCAGAGTGGGGAAAAAAGCATAAAGATGAAAAGTAGGAACGGGTAGAAAAGCTGTTCTAAGGAAATAACAGGATTGTATAGGAGGGAACGGGAATGCCTCGCAGAAATGAGCTTTGGCTGACAGAGCACTGAAACAATACCGTATCTACGCAATTTATGAGAGCGATTACTCTGGTTATTATTTCAACAATACCCAGCTATGCTCTTTCAAGGGCTGCCAGTGGGGCTGAGGCTGGGGGAAGGAAGGGCCTTGCCAAGACTAAGTGTCTGGGAGTTTCACAAGGCACTCGGAGGGAGGGAGGGAGGGAGGGAGGGAGGGAGGGAGGGAGGGAGGGAGGGAGGGGAGGGAGGGAGGGAGGGAGGGAGGGAGGGACACTTCAAAAGGGCTCGGGTTCTTCAGAAGGTTACTGTTTCAGTCTTCCTGACGTTTGGTTTCTGTTTTCACTAACCCCTCTCTCTCTCTCTCTCTCTCTCTCTCTCTCTCTCTCTCTCTCTCTCTCTCTCTCTCTCTCTCTCTCTCTCTCTCTCTCTCTCTCTCTCTTCTCTCTTTCTCTCTTTCTCTCTTTCTCTCTCTCTCTCTCTCTCTCTCTCTCTCTCTCTCTCTCTCTCTCTCTCTCTTTCTCTCACTCTCTCTCTCTCTTTCTCTCACTTCTCTCTCTCTCACTCTCTCTCACTCTCTCTCTTTCTCTCACTCTCTCTCACTCTCTCTTTCTCTCACTCTCTCTCACTCTCTCACACTCTCTTTCTCTCACTCTCTCTCTCTCTGTCTCTCTCTCTCTCTGTCTCTGTCTCACTCTCTTTCTCTTTCTCTCACTCTCTCTCTCTCTTTCTCTCTGTCTCTCTGTCTCTCTCTGTCTCCCTCTCTCTCTCTCTCTCTCTCTGTCTCC